>NC_086446.1:29082653-29410153 GCF_028390025.1 Pseudophryne corroboree | reverse complement strand
ACACCTATGGTTAACACACACAGCTGCTATACATTACCACCCCTATAGGTACACATACAGAGCTGTATACATTACCACACCTATAGGTAACACACACAGCTGCTATACATTACCACACATATAGGCAACACACACAACTGCTATACATTACCACACCTATAGGTAACACACACACACACACACACACACACACACACACACACACACACACACACACACACACACCTGCTATACATTACCACACCTATAGGTAACACACATCTACTATACATTACCAAACCTCTAGGTAACATACACACATCTGCTATACATTACCACCTATAGGTTACACATAGATGCTATATATTACCCCACCTATAGGCAACACACACACACACACACACACACACACACACACGGGCTATACATTACCACACCAGGACTTATAGGTAACACACACAGCTGCTATACATTACCACACCTATGGTTAACACACACAGCTGCTATACATTACCACCCCTATAGGTACACATACAGAGCTGTATACATTACCACACCTATAGGTAACACACACAGCTGCTATACATTACCACACATATAGGCAACACACACAACTGCTATACATTACCACACCTATAGGTAACACACACACACACACACACACACACACACACACACACACACACACACACACACACACACACACACACAGCTCCTATACATTACCACATCTATAGGTAACACACACACATCTGCTATACATTACACTTATAGGTAACACACAGCTGCTATACATTACCCCACCTATAGTCAACACACACAGAGGCTACACATTACAGCACCTATAAGTAACACACACACACAGCTGCTATACATTACCACACATATAGGTAACACACACAGCCGCTATACTGAACCGCACCTATAGGTAACACACAGCTACTATATGATACCACACCTATAGGTAACACACACAGCTTCTATACATTACCACACCCATAGGTAACACACAGAGCTGCTGTATACATTACCATACCTATAGGTAACACACGCACACACAGATGCTATATATTACCACACCTATAGGCAACACACATGCTTTTCATTACCACACCTATAGGTAACACACACAGCTGCTATACATTACCACATATAGGTAACATACACACAGCGGCTATACATTACCACACCTATAGGTAACACACAGATATCCTATAGATTACCCCACCTATAGGTAACACACAGAGCTGTTATACATTAGTATACCTATAGGTAACACACACAGCTGCTATACATGACCACATCTATAGGTAACACACAACTGCTTTACATTACCACACGTATAGGTAACACACATAGCTGCTATACATTACCACACCTATAGGTAACACACACCTTATATACATCACCACACCTATAGATAAAATGCATAGCTGCTATACATTACCACACCTATAGGTAACACACACACACACACACACACACACACACACACGATATACATTACCACACCTTTAGGTAACACACACAGCTGCTACACATTACCACACCTATAGGTAAAACACATAGCTGCTATACATTACTACACCTAAAGGCAAAACAAACAGCTGCTATACATTACCAGACTTATAGGTAACACAAACAGCTTCTATACATTACCACACCTATAGGAAACACACACACACACACCCCTACTATACATTACCACACCTATAGGTAACACACACACACACAGCTGCTATACATTACCACACCTATAGGCAACACACACATCTGCTATACATTACCACACCTATAGGTAACACACGCATGATATACTTACCACACCTATAGGCAACACACACACACACACACACACACACACACACACACACACACACACACACACACACACACACACACCTGCTATACATTACAACACCTATAGGTAACACACACCTGCAATACATCACCACACCTATAGGTAACACACACACACACACACACACACACACACACACACACACACAGAGCTATACATTATCACGCCTATAGATATACACACACAAACTGCTATACTTTACCACACCTATAGGTAACACACATAGAGCTGCTATACATTACCACACCTATAGGTAACACAAACACAGCTGCTATACATTACCACACCTATACGTAACACACACAGCTGCTATACATTACCACACCTATAGGTAACACAAACAGCTGCTGTATACATTACCACACCTATAGGTAACACACACAGATGCTATACATTACCCCACCTATAGGTAACACACAGAGCTGTTATACATTAGTATACCTATAGGTAGCGCATGCAGCTGCTATACATTACCACACCTATAGGTAACACAGATGCTATATATTACCCAACCTATAGGCAACACACAGAGGCTTTGCATTACCACACCTATAGGTGACACACACAGCTGCTATACATTACCACACATATAGGAAACATACACACAGCTGCTATACATTACCACACCTATAGGTAACACACAGATCCTATACATTATCCCACCTATAGGTAACACACAGAGCTGCTATACATTAGTATACCTATAGGTAACATACAGCTGCTATACATTACCACATCTATAGGTAACACACACACACACACACACACACACACACACACACACACACACACACACACACCCCTGCTTTACATTACCACACCTATAGGTAACACACACATACAGCTGCTATACATTACCACACCTATAGGTAACACACACCTTATATACATTACCACACCTATAGGTAAAACACATAGCTGCTATGCATTACCACACCTACAGGTAACACACACAGCTGATATACATTACCACACCTATAGGTAACACACACACAGCTGCTACACATTACCACACCTTAAGGTAAAACACATAGCTGCTATACATTACCACACCTATAGGAAACACACACACACACACACACACCTACTATACATTACCACACCTATAGGTAATAAACACACACACACACACACACACACACACACACACACACACACACACACACACACACACACACACACACGCTATACATTACCACACCTATAGGTAACACATACAGCTGCTATACATTACCACACTTATAGGTAACATAGACATGTTATACTTACCACACCTATAGGCAACACACACATCTGCTATACATTACAACACCTATAGGTAACAGACACAGCTGCTATACAATTCCACACCTATAGGTAACACACACACCTGCTATACATTACCACACCTATAGGCACACACACACACACACACACACACACACACACACACACACACACACACACACAGCTGCTATACATTACCACAACTATATGTAAACACACAGCTAATATACATTACCACACCTATAGGTAACACACACAAACAGCTGCTGTGTACATTACCACACCTATAGGTAACACACACAGCTGCTATACATTACCACACCTATACGTAACACACACAGCTGCTATACATTACCACACCTATAGGTAACACACACACACACAGCTGCTATACATTACCACACCTATAGGTAACACACACAGCTGCTATACATTACCACACCTATACGTAACACACACAGCTGCTATACATTACCATACCTATATTTAACACACACACACACACACACACACACACACACACACACACACACACACAGCTGCTGTATACATTACCACACCTATAGGTAACACACACACAGCTGCTATACATTACCACACCTATACGTAACACACACAGCTGCTATACATTACCACACCTATAGGTAACACACAAACAGCTGCTGTATACATTACCACACCTATAGGTAACACACACACAGATGCGATACATTACCATACCTATGGGTAACACACAGAGCTGCTATACATTAGTATACCTATAGATAATGCATGCAGCTGCTATACATTACCACACCTATAGGTAACACACAGCTGCTATACATTACCACATCTATAGGTAACACACACCTGCTTTACATTACCACACATATAGGTAACACACATGCTATACTTACCACACCTATAGGCAACACACACACACACACACACACACACACACACACACACACACACACACACACCTGCTATACATTACACCTATAGGTAACAGACACAGCTGCTATACATTACCACACCCATAGGTAACACACACCTGCTCTACATTACCACACCTATAGGTAGCACACACACACACACACACACACACACACACACACACACACACACACACACACACACACACTACACACACACACAGCTGCTATACATTACCGCACTTATATGTAAACACACAGCTAATATACATTACCACACCTATAGGTAACACACACACAAACAGCTGCTGTATACATTACCACACCTATAGGTAACACACACAAACAGCTGCTGTATACAATACCACACCTATGGGTAACACACACAGCTGCTATACATTACCACACCTATAGGTAACACACAAACAGCTGCTGTATACATTACCACACCTATAGGTAACACACAGCTGCTATACATTACCACATCTATAGGTAACACACACCTGATTTACATTACCACACATATAGGTCACACACACACACACACACACACACACACACACACACACACACACACACACACACACACACACACACACACACACACACATGCTATATTTACCACACCTATAGGCAACACACACATCTGCTATACATTACACCTATAGGTAACACATACATACACACTGCTATACATTACTACACCTATAGGTAACACACACACACACACACACACTGCTGCTACACACACAGACACACAGCACCACACCTATAGGTAACACACACAAACACACACAAACGTACGCACGCACACTGCTGCTATACAATATACAGACATATTATTATCATAGCCCCCGCACCTCATCTACCACTGACTGTAACGCTCCCCGTCCCCATAGCAACCGCCAGGTCACGTGGCGCTACCGAGCCAGGGGGAGGAGTCCGGACACCAGTGCATCCTAGTATAGGTGGTGTTCCCTGTGGCGTCTCCCCTGTGTGCGGGAGCGGCGGCCATTATCCCGGAGACCAAACCCTCAGCGTCGACCTGTCCTGTGTGATTCCTCATCTTACCGGCTACCGGCGGTAGCATTCCCGCTCACCGCGGTCACTAGGGGAAACCGAGCGGATGATGGTACTGCTATTTACTGTTATTACCACCCGCGTCATCATACGGGGGGAGCTGCCTATGGTGTCCTGTTGTTGTTATTATACGGGGGAGCAGCCTGTGGTGCCCTGTTGTTATTATTATACAGGGTAAGCAGCCTGTGGTGTCCTGTTGTTATTATTAAACTGGGGAGCAGCCTGTGGTGGCCTGTTGTTATAATTTATTATACAGGGGGAGCAGCCAGGGTTGATTCTATTTCGGAGTGGGAGAAGGGACCTTGTGACGTACCTAGGGGAGGAGACACGTCACCAGGGGGAGGAGCTACGGGCGAACAGGGTACCCGAAAAGTACCCTTGCGGGCTCGCTTCGCTCGCCACGCTTCGGGCTCAGTGGCTCGCCACCTGATTACTAAAGGTAATAGTTGGTGGCGTGGATAGTAGAGGGACTAATCCCGCTGGCCTAGCTCCTCCCCCTTGTGTCGTAACTCCTTCCCCTTACGGAAAAGGTCCCTTAGCCCACTTGATTCTAGCATCTACCGAGCAGCCAGTGTTGTCCTGTTATAATTATACAGGGGAAGCAGCGTGTGGTGTCCTGTTGTTATAATTAAACGGGGGAGCAGCCTGTGGTGTCCTGCTGTTATTATACGGGGGAGCAGCCTGTGGTGTCCTGCTGTTATTATACGGGGGAGCAGCCTGTGGTGTCCTGTTATTATACGGGGGAGCAGCCTGTGGTGTCCTGTTATTATTAAACAGGGGAGCAGCCTGTGGTGTCCTGTTGTTATTATTATTATACAGGGGGAGCAGCCTGTGGTGTCCTGTTGTTGTTGTTGTTATTATTATTATACAGGGGGAGAAGCCTGTAGTGTCTTATTATACAGGGGGAGCTGCCTGTGGTGTGTTGTTATTGTTATTATGATTATTATTATTATTATTATTATTATTAATAATAATAATAATAATAATAATAATATTATTCAGGAGGAGCAGCCTGTGTTGTACTGTTGTTGTTGTTATTGTTTGTTTTTATAGAGGGGGAGCAGCCTTTGTTGTTGTTATTATTATAGAGGGGGAGCAGCTTGTGGTGTAGTAGTAGTAGTAGTAGTATTTTATTATACAGGGGGAGCAGCCTGTGGTGTCATGTTATTATTACATAGTTGTTTAGGTTGAAAAAAGACAAATATCCATCGAGTTCAACCTACTGTACATTACTTTTTTTATTTATTTTTTATTTTATTTTAATATTAATTAAATGCTGTATCCCTGGATATTTTTTTCCGATAGGAATTTAATAAATTTTTTAACTTATTGATTGAGTCCACCATTACTACCTTCTCTGGCAGAGAATTCCAAATCCTTACTGCTCTTACTGTGAAGAATCCCTTTTTTTTTCCGTTGGGTACGGAATTTTTTTTCTTCTAACCTCGGGGTGTCCTATGTAGTGTTTTTTTGGTAAACAAATCGTTTGATAGATCCTTGTATTGTCCCTTATTAATGTATTTATAAATATTAATGATGTCCTCTCTCAGTCGCCTCTTTTCCAGTGTGAGCATATCAAGCCTTTTAAGTCTTTCCTCATAGTCCAGTGCCTCTAACCCCTTAACCAGTTTAGTGGCTCGCATCTGAACCCTTTAGAGCTCCAAGATATCTTTTTTATAATATGGTGCCCAGAACTGTACACAATATTCCAGGTGTGGTCGAAAAATGATTTATACAGAGGCAGGATTACACTCTCATCCCTTGTCTCCATACCCCGTTTTATGCATGATAACACCTTATTAGCCTTTTCTGCTGCATTTTGACATTGCGTACTGCTACCAAGTTTATTATCGATAAGCACCCCCAAATCCTTTTCCAACTACCGTTATTCCTACATTTTCCCCATTTAGTTTATATTATTATTATTATACAGGGGGAGCAGCCAGTGATGTCCAATTATTATTATTATTATTGTTGTTGTTGTTGTTAATAATAATAGGACCCCACAGGCTGCTCCCCCTGTATAATAATAATAATGTTATACAGGAGGAGCAGCCTGTGGTGTCCTATTATTATTATTATTATTATTATACAGGGGGAGCAGCCTGTGGGGTCCTGTTGTTATTATTATACAAGGGGAGCAGCCTATGGTGTCCTGTTTATTATTATTATTATTATTATTATTATTATTTTTATACAGGGGGAGCGGCCTGTGGTGTCCTGTTGTTGTTGTTGTTGTTGTTGTTGTTGTTATTATTATTCTATTATTATACAGGTGGAGTGTCCTGTTTATTATTATTATTATTATTATTATTATTATTATTATTATTATTATTATTTTTATACAGGGGGAGCAGCCTGTGGTGTTTTGTTGTTGTTGTACAGGGGGAGCAGCCTGTGGTGTCCCGTGATTATTAAAATTATTATACAGGGGGTTCAGCCTGTGGTGTCCTGTTGTTGTTGTTGTTGTTGTTGTTGTTGTTGTTGTTATAATAATAATACTACAGGGGGAGCAGCCTCTGGTGTCATGTTTTTATTATTTTTATACAGTGGAGGCGGCCTGTGGTGTGTTGTTGTTGTTGTTGTTATTATTATACACGGGGAGTGGCCTGTGGTGTCCTATTATTAATATTATAATTATTATTATTATTTTTATTATTATTAGACATGGGGAGCAGCCTGTAGTGTGTTGTTGTTGTTGTTGTTATTATAATAATAATAATACACGGGGAAGTGGCCTGTGGTGTCCTATTGTTGTTGTTAATATTATTATTTTCTCTAACGTCCTAAGTGGATGCTGGGGACTCCGTAAGGACCATGGGGAATAGCGGCTCCGCAGGAGACTGGGCACATCTAAAGAAAGCTTTAGGACTATCTGGTGTGCACTGGCTCCTCCCCCTATGACCCTCCTCCAAGCCTCAGTTAGATCTCTGTGCCCGAACGAGAAGGGTGCACACTAGGGGCTCTCCTGAGCTTCTTAGTGAAAGTTTTAGTTTAGGTTTATTATTTTCAGTGAGACCTGCTGGCAACAGGCTCACTGCATCGAGGGACTAAGGGGAGAAGAAGCGAACTCACCTGCGTGCAGAGTGGATTGGGCTTCTTAGGCTACTGGACATTAGCTCCAGAGGGACGATCACAGGCCCAGCTTGGATGGGTCCCAGAGCCGCGCCGCCGGCCCCCTTACAGAGCCAGAAGGCAGAAGAGGTCCGGAAAATCGGCGGCAGAAGACGTCCTGTCTTCAACAAGGTAGCGCACAGCACTGCAGCTGTGCGCCATTGCTCTCAGCACACTTCACACTTCGGTCACTGAGGGTGCAGGGCGCTGGGGGGGGGCGCCCTGAGACGCAATAAAAACACCTTGGATGGCAAAAAATGCATCACATATAGCTCCTGGGCTATATGGATGCATTTAACCCCTGCCAGAATCCATAAAAAAGCAGGAGAAAAGTCAGCGAAAAAGGGGCGGAGCCTATCTCCTCAGCACACTGGCGCCATTTTCCCTCACAGCTCCGTTGGAGGGAAGCTCCCTGGCTCTCCCCTGCAGTCACTACACTACAGAAAGGGTTAAAAAAGAGAGGGGGGCACTAATTAGGCGCAGTATTAACTATACAGCAGCTATAAGGGGAAAAACACTTATATAAGGTTATCCCTGTATTTATATAGCGCTCTGGTGTGTGCTGGCAAACTCTCCCTCTGTCTCCCCAAAGGGCTAGTGGGGTCCTGTCCTCTATCAGAGCATTCCCTGTGTGTGTGCTGTATGTCGGTACTTTTGTGTCGACATGTATGAGGAGAAAAATGATGTGGAGACGGAGCAGATTGCCTGTAATAATGATGTCACCCCCTAGGGGGTCGAAACCTGAGTGGATGAACTGTTGGAAGGAATTACGTGACAGTGTCAGCTCTGTATAAGAGACAGTGGTTGACATGAGACAGCCGGCTACTCAGCTTGTGCCTGTCCAGACGTCTCATAGGCCGTCAGGGGCTCTAAAGCGCCCGTTACCTCAGATGGCAGATATAGACGCCGACATGGATACTGACTCCAGTGTCGACGGTGAAGAGACGAATGTGACTTCCAGTAGGGCCACACGTTACATGATTGAGGCAATGAAAAATGTTTTACACATTTCTGATAATACGAGTACCACCAAAAAAGGGGTATTATGTTCTGTGAGGAAAAACTACCTGTAGTTTTCCTGAATCTGAGAAATTAAATGAGGTGTGTGATGATGCGTGGGTTTCCCCCGATAACAACTGATAATTTCTAAAATGTTATTGGCATTATATCCTTTCCCGCCAGAGGTTAGGGTGCGTTGGGAAACACCCCCTAGGGTGGATAAAGCGCTCACACGCTTGTAAGGGCTCTACCTTCGCCTGAGATGGCCGCCCTTAAGGATCCTGCTGATAGAAAGCAGGAGGGTATCCTAAAAGGTATTTACACACATACTGGTGTTATACTGCGACCAGCAATCGCTAGTGATGAGCGAGGTTCGGTTTTACTCGGTTTTACTCGGTTTTACTCGGTTCTCAAAACGGCATCTTATCGGCTATCCAAAACACGTGACATCCGTGAGCCAATAAGATGCCGTTTTGAGAACCGAGTAAAACCGAGTAAAACCGAGTAAAACCGAATCCGCTCATCACTAGCAATCGCCTCAGCCTGGATGTGCAGTGCTGGGTTGGCGTGGTCGGATTCCCTGACTGAAAATATTAATACCCTAGATAGGGACAGTATATTTTTGCCTATAGAGCATTTAAAAGATGCATTTCTATATATGCGTGATGCACAGCGGAATATTTGCCGACTGGCATCAAGTCTAAGCGCGTTGTCCATTTCTACCAGTAGAGGGTTATGGACACGTCAGTGGTCAGGTGATGCGTATTCCAAATGGCATTTGGAAGTATTGCTTTATTAAGGGAGGAGTTATTTGGGGTCGGTCTTTCAGACCTGGTGGCCACGGCAACAGCTGGGAATTCCACGTTTGTACCCCAGGTCGCCTCTCAACATGAGAAGACGCCGTATTATCAGGCGCAGTCTTTTCGTGGACAAGCGGGCAAAAGGTTCCTCATTTCTGCCCCGTGACAGAGGGAGAGGAAAAAGGCTGCAGAAATCAGCCAGTTCCCAGGAACAGAAACCCTCTCCCGCCTCTGCCAAGCCCTCAGTATACGCTGGGGCTTTACAAGCAGAATCAGGCACGGTGGGGGGCCCGTCTCAATGAATTTCAGCGCGCAGTGGGCTCACTCGCAAGTAGACCCCTGGATCCTTCAGGTGATATCTCAGGGGTACAAATTAGAATTCGAGACGTCTCCCCCTCGCCGTTTCCTAAAGTCGGCTTTACCGATGTCTCCTTCTGACAGGGAGACAGTTTTGGAAGCCATTCACAAGCTGTATTCCCAGCAGGTGATAATCAAGATACCCCTCCTGCAAGGAACGGGGTATTATTCCACACTGTTGTGGTACCGAAGCCGGACGGCTCGGTGAGACCGATTCTAAATCTAAAATCTTTGAACACTTACGTACAGAGGTTCAAATTCAAGATTGAGTCACTCAGAGCAGTGATTGCGAACCTGGAAGAAGGGGACTACATGATGTCTCGGGACATCAAGGATGCTTACCTTCATGTCAAAATTTACCCTTCTCACCAAGGGTACCTCAGGTTTATGGTACAGAACTGTCACTATCAGTTCAGACGCTGCCGTATGGATGGTACACGGCACCCCGGGTCTTTACCAAGGTAATGGCCGAAATGATGATATTCCTTCGAAGGAAGTGAATTTTAGTTATCCCTTACTTGGACAATTCCCTGATAAGGGTAAGATCCAGGGAACAGTTGGAGGTCGGTGTAGCACTATCTCAGGTAGTGTGGCGGCAGCACGATTGGATTCTCAATATTCCAAAATCGCACCTAGTTCCGACGACGTGTCTTCTGTTCCTAGGGATGATCCTGGACACAGTCCAGAAAAAGGTGTTTCTCCCGGAGGAGAAAGCCAGGGAGTTATCCGAGCTAGTCAGGAACCTCCTAAAACCGAGCCAAGTCTCAGTGCATCAATGCACAAGGGTTCTGGGTAAAATGGTGGCTTCCTACGAAGCAATCCCATTCTGCAGATTCCACGCAAGAACTTTCCAGTGGGACCTGCTGGACAAATGGTCCGGGTCGCATCTTCAGATGCATCAGCGGATAACCCTGTCACCAAGGACAAGGGTGTCCCTCCTGTGGTGGTTGCAGAGTGCTCATCTTCTAGAGGGCCGCAGATTAGGCATTCAGGACTGGGTCCGGGTGACCACGGATGCCAGCCTGCGAGGCTGGGGAGCAGTCACACAGGGAAGGAATATCCAGGGCTTATGGTCAAGCCTGGAGACATCACTTCACATAAATATCCTGAAGTTAAGGGACATTTACAATGCTCTAAGCTTAGCAAGACCTCTGCTTCAAGGTCAGCCGGTGTTGATCCAGTCGGACAACATCACGGCAGTCACCCACGTAAACAGACAGGGTGGCACAAGAAGCAGGAGGGCAATGGCAGATGCTGCAAGGATTCTTCGCTGGGCGGAAAATCATGTGATAGAACTGTCAGCAGTATTCATTCCGGGAGTGGACAACTGGGAAGCAGACTTCCTCAGCACGACCTCCACCCGGGAGAGTGGGGACTTCACCCAGAAGTCTTCCACATGATTAAAAACTCGACAGGTATTGCGCCAGGTCCAAGGACCCTCAGGCAATAGCTGTAGACGCTCTGGTAACACCGTGGGTGTACCAGTCAGGGTATGTGTTCCCTCCTCTGCCTCTCATACCCAAGGTACTGAGATTGATAAGATGGAGAGGAGTAAGCACTATATTCGTGGTTCCGGATTGGCCAAGAAGGACTTGGTAACCGGAACTTCAAGAGATGCTCACGGAGGATCCGTGGCCTCTACCTCTAAGAAGGGACCTGCTCCAGCAAGGACCCTGTCTGTTCCAAGACTTACCGCGGCTGCGTTTGACGGCATGGCGGTTGAACGCCGGATCCTGAAGGAAAAAAGGCATTCCGGATGAAGTCATCCCTATCCTGATCAAAGCCAGGAAGGATGTAACCGCAAAAACATTATCACCGCAATTGGCGAAAATATGTTGCGTGGTGCGAGGCCAGTAAGGCCCGACGGAGGAAATTCAACTGGGTCGATTCCTACATTTCCTGCAAACAGGAGTGTCTATGGGCCTGAAATTGGGGTCCATTAAGGTTCAAATTTCGGCCCTGTCAATTTTCTTCCAAAAAGAACTAGCTTCAGTCCCTGAAGTTCAGACGTTTGTAAAAGGGGTACTGCATATACAGCCTCCTTTTGTGCCTCCAGTGGCACTTTGGGATCTCAATGTAGTTTTGGGTTCCAAAAGTCACATTGGTTTGAACCACTTAAATCTGTGGAGTTAAAATATCTCACATGGAAAGTGGTCATGCTGTTGGCCCTGGCCTGGGCCAGGCGCGTGTCAGAATTGGCGGCTTTATCCTGAAAAAGCCCTTATCTGATTTTCCATTCGGACAGGGCGGAATTGAGGACTCGTCCTCAGTTTCTCCCCAAGGTGGTTTCAGCGTTTCACCTGAAACAACCTATTGGTGGTGCCTGCGGCTACTAGGGACTTGGAGGCCTCCAAGTTGCTAGACGTTGTCAGTGCCCTGAAAATATATGTTTCCAGGACGGCTGGAGTCAGGAAATCTGACTCGCTGTTTATCCTGTATGCACCCAACAAGCTGGGTGCTCCTGCTTCTAAGCAGACTATTGCTCGTTGGATTTGTAGTACAATTCAGCTTGCACATTCTGTGGCAGGCCTGCCACAGCCAAAAATCTGTAAATACCCACTCCACAAGGAAGGTGGGCTCATCTTGGGCGGCTGCCCGAGGGGTCTCGGCTTTACAACTTTGCCGAGCAGCTACTTGGTCAGGAGCAAATACGTTTGTAAAATTCTACAAAATTGATATCCTGGCTGAGGAGGACCTGGAGTTCTCTCATTTGGTGCTGCAGAGTCATCCGCACTCTCCCGCCCGTTTGGGAGCTTTGGTATAATCCCCATGGTCCTTACGGAGTCCCCAGCATCCACTTAGGACGTTAGAGAAAATAAGAATTTACTTACCGATAATTCTATTTCTCATAGTCCGTAGTGGATGCTGGGCGCCCATCCCAAGTGCGGATTGTCTGCAATACTTGTACATAGTTATTGTTACAAAAATCGGGTTATTATTGTTGTGAGCCATCTTTCAGAGGCTCCTCTGTTATCATGCTGTTAACTGGGTTCAGATCACAGGTTATACGGTGTGATTGGTGTGGCTGGTATGAGTCTTACCCGGGATTCAAAATCCTTCCTTATTGTGTACGCTCGTCCGGGCACAGTATCCTAACTGAGGCTTGGAGGAGGGTCATAGGGGGAGGAGCCAGTGCACACCAGATAGTCCTAAAGCTTTCTTTAGATGTGCCCAGTCTCCTGCGGAGCCGCTATTCCCCATGGTCCTTACGGAGTCCCCAGCATCCACTACGGACTATGAGAAATAGAATTATCGGTAAGTAAATTCTTATTATTATACAGGGGGAGCAGCCGTTGTTGTTGTTGTTGTAGTAGATATTTTCTCATACGTCCTAGAGGATGCTGGGGTCCACTTCAGTACCATGGGGTATAGACGGTTCCACAGGAGCCATGGGCACTTTAAGACTTTTCAAAGGGTGTGAACTGGCTCCTCCCTCTATGCCCCTCCTCCAGACCTCAGTTTTAGAAATGTGCCCAGGCAGACTGGATGCACTCTATGGGAGCTCTACTGAGTTTCTCTGAAAAGACTCATGTTAGTTTTTTTATTTTCAGGGAGGACTGCTGGCAACAGTCTCCCTGCTTCGTGGGACTGAGGGGGCAGAAGTAGGAACCAACTTCCTGAAGAGTTTCATGGCTCTGCTTCTGGCTGACAGGACACAATTAGCTCCTGAAGGGAACTGAATGCTAGCTGTGCCTAGATGCTCGCTCCCACAGCAAGACGTTACCCCCCTCACAGTGCCAGAAGTCAGAAGACAGGTGAGTGTTAGAAGAGAAATCTTCAATCAAGGTGATGGCTAAAGGTACAGCGCGGCTGACGGGAGCGCAGTGCGCCATGTTGCCCACACATACACAGGCACTGCAGGGGGGGGGGGCGCCCTGGGCAGCATGAAACCTTATAAAACTGGCTGAAAAGGGGCATAAGATGCTGAGGCACAGCCCTACCCCCACCAGTATAAATATAAATATCAGAATCTCAAAGGAGAAACAAGGCCAAAGGTTCCCCCTTCTTTGCAGGTAGTGGAAGGGAAAAGGAAAGAAATCCGCAGCGTCTCCCGGATCGCAGGAGCAGAAGTCCACCCCTGCTTCTGCCAAATCTGCAGCATGACGTTGGGGCTCCCTTGCGGGAGTCCGCTCGGGTGGGAGCACGTCTGAAACTTTTCAGTCAAATCTGGATTCAATCTGGCCTGGACCCATGGGTCTTACAAATAGTGTCCCATGGTTACAGGCTAGAGTTTCAAGACGTCCCCCCATGCCGATTTTTCAAATCGACCTTGCCAGCTTCTCCAGAAAGAGAGGCAGTAACAACGGCAATTCAAAAATTATGTCAGGATCAGGTCATTGTCCTGGTACCCTTGTCACAGCGAGGAGAAGGTTTTTATTCAAGCCTCTTCGTACTTCCGAAGCCGGACAGCTCGGTCAGACCGATTTTAAACCTGAAAAATCTGAATATCTACCTGAAAAGGTTCAAGTTCAAGATGAAATCCCTGAGGGCAGTGATTTCCTGTCTGGAGGAGGGGGGCTTCATGGTGTCAGTAGACATAAAGGAGGCTTACCTGCATGTTCCCATTTATCCTCCTCACCAAGCTTATTTGAGATTCGCAGTACAGGATTGCCATTACCAGTTCCAGACGTTGTCGTTCGGACTCTCCACGCCACTGAGGGTATTCACCAAGGTGATGGCGGAGATGATGGTCCTTCTTCGTCAAAAAGGAGTCAGTATAATTCCTTATCTGGATGATCTTCTGATAAAAGCGAGATCCAGGGAACAGTTGGTGCAGAACATCACACTCTCCCTGTCAATACTCCAACAACACGGTTGGATCATGAATTTTCCAAAGTCGCAGTTTCAATGCATTCGGTTGTTGGGGAAAATGGTAGCGGCCTACGAGGCCATACAGTTTGGCCGATTTCATGCCAGAGTATTTCAGTGGGACCTGTTGGACAAGTGGTCCGGATCCCACCTACACATGCACCGGAAAATAATCCTGTCCTCCAAAGCCGGGATTTCGCTCCTGTAGTGGCTACACAGTTCTCACCTACTAGAGGGACGCAGGTTTGGGATTCACAACTGGGTCCTAATAACCACAGATGCAAGTCTCCGAGGCTGGGGAGCTCTTACACAGGGGGAAAGCTTCCAAGGAAAATGGTCAAGTCAGGAAGCCTGCCTTCACATAAACGTTCTGGAATTGAGAGCCATTTACAACTGCCTTCTACAAGCGGTACATCTTCTTCAACATCATCTCGTGCAGATCCAGTCGGACAATGTAACCGCAGTCACGTACATAATCGGGCAAGGCGGAACGAAAAGCAGAGCGGCAATGGCAGAGGTGTCAAAGATACTTCTCTGGGCAGAAAGACATGCAAGAGCTCTGTCAGTAATTTTCATTCCGGGAGTGGACAACTGGGAAGCAGACTTCCTCAGCAGACACGATCTCCATCCAGGAGAATGGGGCCTCCACCCAAGAAGTCTTTGCAGAGGTGGCAAGTCTTTGGGGAGTTCCTCAAGTAGACATGATGGCATCTCGTCTAAACAAGAAGCTTCAGAGATATTGTTCCAGGTCGAGAGACCCTCAAGCAATAGCAGTGGATGCACTGGTGACCCAGTGGGTGTTTCGGTCGGTATATGTTTTCCCTCCACTTCCACTCATTCCGAAAGTTCTCAAGATAATAAGAAGAACAAAAGTTCGAGCAATATTCATTGCCCCAGACTGGCTAAGGAGGGCTTGGTATCCAGATCTTCAGGAGTTACTCATAGAAGATCCTTGGCCTCTTCCTCCTCGAGAGGACCTGCTACAGCAGGGGCCATGTGTGTATCGAGACTTACCGCGGCTACGTTTGACGGCATGGCTGTTGAGCGCCGGATCCTAGCTCGAAAGGGTATTCCCAAGGAAGTCATCCCCACTCTTACTCAGGCCAGGAAAGGAGTAACGTCTAAACATTACCACCATATTTGGAGAAAATATGTTTCTTGGTGTGAATCCAAGAAGGCTCCTACGGAAGAGTTTGAGTTGGGACGTTTTCTCCATTTTCTGCAGGCTGGTGTGGATGCGGGCCTTAGATTGGGGTCAGTCAAGGTCCAGATTTCGGCCTTATCAGTTTTCTTTCAAAAACAATTGGCCTCCTTTCCAGAAGTTCAGACGTTCGTGAAAGGGGTTCTGCACATCCAGCCTCCAGTGGCACCATGGGACCTTAATGTGGTGTTGCAGTTCCTTCAATCAGATTGGTTTGAACCTCTGCAGGAGATAGAATTGAAGTTTCTCACTTGGAAAGTGGTGATGCTTTTGGCCTTGGCATCCGCAAGGCGGGTGTCTGAGTTGGGGGGCCTTGTTTCACAAGAGACCTTACCTAATCTTCCATGAAGATAGGGCAGAGTTAAGAACTCGTCAACAGTTTCTTCCAAAGGTTGTTTCGTCCTTTCACATAAACCAACCTATTGTGGTGCCAGTAGCTACTGACACTTTTCACTGAATCAAAGTCTCTAGATGTGGTTAGAGCTTTGAAGATTTATGTCGCTAGAACAGCTTGGTTACGGAAAACAGAGGCTCTGTTTGTCCTGTATGCTCCCAGCAAGATTGGGTGTCCTGCTTCTAAGCAGACTATTGCACGCTGGATCAGAGGTACGATTCAGCACGCTCATTCTATGGCAGGATTGCCAATACCGAAGTCGGTGAAGACCCATTCTACTAGGAAAGTGGGCTCATCCTGGGCGGCTGCCCGGGGAGTCTCGGCTTTGCAACTTTGCCGAGCAGCTACTTGGTCAGGGTCAAACAAATTTGCTAAATTTTATAAGTTTGACACTTTGGCCAATGAGGACCTCAAGTTTGGTCAATCGGTGCTGCAGGGTCATCCGCACTCTCCCGCCCATACTGGAGCTAGGACGTATAATACCTACCGGTAAATCCTTTTCTCCTAGTCCGTAGAGGATGCTGGGCACCCGACCCAGTGCGTACTTTATCTGCAGTTTAGTTATTACAGTTACACAAGTTGTGTTACATTTGTTTTCAGCATGTTGCTGCAAATGGTTCATGCCTGTTGGCGTGTGTTATGTTGAATGCCATGTTGTGCGGCATGGTTGAGGTGTGAGCTGGTATGAATCTCACCATTAGTTTAAAAGTAAATCCTTTCCTCGTAATGTCCGTCTCCCTGGGCACAGTTCCTATAACTGAGGTCTGGAGGAGGGGCATAGAGGGAGGATCCAGTTCACACCCTTTGAAAAGTCTTAGAGTGCCCATGGCTCCTGCGGAACCGTCTATACCCCATGGTACTGAAGTGGACCCTGGCATCCTCTATGGACTAGGAGAAAAGGATTTACCGGTAGGTTTTAAAATGTTGTTGTTGTTATTATTAAGGGGGAGCAGCCTGTGGTGTAGTAGTAGTAGTAGTAGTAGTATTATTATTATTATTATTATTATTATTATTATTATTATTATTATACAGGGGGAGCAGCCTGTGGTGTCATGTTGTTGTTATACAGGGGGAGCAGCCTGTGGTGTCCTTTTGTTGTTGTTGTTGTTGTTGTTATTATTAATAACAATAATAACAGGACACCACAGGCCGCTCCCCCTGTATAATAATAATAACAACAACAGCAACAACAACAAGACACCGCAGGCTACTCCCCCTGTATAATAATAATAATAATAACAACAATATGACACCACATGCTGCTCCCCCTGTATAATAGTAGTAGTAGTAATAATAATAATAATAATAATAATAATAAACGGGACACTCCACCTGTACAATAATAATAATAATAGGACACCACAGGCCACTACCCCAGTATAAAAATAATAATAATAATAACCGGACACCACAGGCCGCTCACCCTGTATAATAATAACAGGACACCACAGGCTGCTCCCCCTGTATAATAATAATAACAGGACACCACAGGCCGCTCACCCTGTATAATAATAATAATAATAATAATAATCATAGGACACCACAGGCTGCTCCCCCTGTATAATAATAATAACAGGACACCACAGGCTGCTCCCCCTGTATAATAATAATAATAATAATAATAATATTATTATTATTATTATTATTATTATACAGGGGTAGCAGCCTTTGTTGATGATGATGATGATGATAATAATAATAATAATAATAATAATAATAATATTATTATTAGATATGAGGAGCAGCCTGTAGTGTGTTGTTATTATTATTATTAGTATTATTATGCCAGGGGAGCAGCATGTGGTGTCCTACTATTATGCCGGGGGAGCAGCCTGTGGTGTCCTGTTGTTGTTGTTGTTATTATTAGTTATTATTATTATACAGGGAGAGCAGGCTGTGGTGTCCTGTTATTGTTATTATTATACAGAGGGAGCAGCCTGTGGTGTCCTGTTGATGATGATGATATTATTATTATTATTATTATTATACAGGGGGAGCAGCCTGTGGTGTCATGTTGTTGTAATTATACAGGGGGAGCAGGCTGTGGTGTCCTGTTGTTGTTGCTATTATTATACAGAGGGAGCAGCCTGTGGTGTCCTGTTGATGATGATGATGATATTATTATTATTATTCTTATTATTATTATTATACAGGGGGAGGAGCCTGTGGTGTCATGTTGTTGTTGTTATTATTATACAGGGGGAGCAGGCTGTGTTGTCCTGTTATTGTTATTATTATACAGGGGGAGCAGCCTGTGGTGTCCTGTTGTTGTTGTTAGTAGTTATTATTATTATTATTATTATTATTATTATTATTATTATACAGGGGGAGCAGCCTGTGGTTTCATGATGTTGTTGTTGTTGTTGTTGTTGTTGTTATTATACAGGGGGAGCAGGCTGTGGTGTCCTGTTGTTGATGATGATAATATTATTATTATTATTATTATTATTATACAGGGGGAGCAGCCTGTGGTGTCCTACTATTATTATTATACAGGGGAGAAGCCTGTGGTGTCCTGTTGTTGTTGTTGTTGTTGTTGTTTATTATTTGTTATTATTATTTTCTGCTGCAGGGTACACTGGGCTCCACAAGGATATACATAGGGGTATAGAGTAGGATCTTGATTCGAGGCACCAACAGGCTGAAAAGCTTGGACTGTTCACAGAATGCACAGCGCCGCCTCCTCTATAACCCCGCCTCCCTGCACAGGAGCTCAGTTTTGTAGTTGGTGCCGCAGATAGCAGGCGCATAACAGAGGGGCTGCTCCAGGCAGCCCTAAGAAGAGCTTTTTGTGAAGAAAAGTGAAGACTACAAGAGCAGCAGCGGTGTGTAAATGTCAGGAGACATTCACTGCTGCAGCTCCATCTCTACCCAGCTGCGCTGTACACTCCCGAGCCCTGGTTGCCGGGTACCTACAGCGGAGGCTCCGGTTTTCTTCATGGTCAGGCACACACGATAGGGGCTTTCCGGGATCGCGTGGCCGCACTTCGGGAGGTGGTGAGTGGGTCCCGCTTGCGGGCCCCTTACTTTATGCCGATCCGGCGCGGTCAGTGGGAGGTGGGCCGCGCGCACTGGCGGTGGACACTATGGCAGTACAGGCGATCCCACTAGATCACCAGGGCATGGGCGCAGGTCAGGTTTTCTCTCTAAACCATTTTAATAGTAGCCCACAGTACCCGGTGGTTTTGCCATCAGGGGAATAAGGCTTAGACCTGAAGCCCCTCCCCCAGCCCCAGGGCACCATTTCCCATAAATGTTCCTGCCCTGGAGCTGCATATCTGTCTCTCCCTCACTCCCTGTCAGTGTTTGGGCGCCATTTCTCTCAGCTTCACTGTTCCTGGGACTGCTTGGGCAAATCCTCCTGTGTAAAGCCGCCTGGTTGTCAGTGCTGTGACTTTACATGACACTTAAGTATTCTACCTGCCTTTTTAGACAGTGCTAGTTAAGAAAGAGTGCATTTAGTCAGGGTTTTTTAGTACAATTACCCTGTGATATACATCCAGTTCTTACTGTGCAGTGTTATATCTATTGACTACACAGCTATATATAAGCTAGTCCAGTGCAGTATTATTGTTAGTAATAACCTCTGCATTGTACAAACTGTGACTATATGTGTGTGCATTAGCTTGCTGAGTGGTGTCCATTTCGTGTCTCTCACTCAACTTGCTATCCCTTTATTCTATAACCTGATGGGGCTTGGTGCGTCAGGTTTTATATTTCTATAGGATTTTCACAAAGATATACTTTAATACGTAATTTTCTCTGTGATTTTAGTCACAATATCTCTCCTTTATCTCTGCTAGTGCTGACTACACTGCGCAGGGGTTTGGGTTTAGAGGTATTGTGCTGCTGCCAATTGTACTGTGTTACCTGATACTGCAAGTTACATCATGTCTGCTTCTGAGGGTAACGGTTCTGGGGCTGAACACACTGCTGGTGTTGCTGAAGCCACAGATCCCTATGAGGAGAATATAGCAGCTGTGGGCTCTGGTTCTGGGGGCTCCTTGCCCCCCAGTGGGACTGTGGCAACGGAGGTACATAATGACCCACCGTGGGCCGCTTTTTCCACGCTTCTACATACGCTAGTTAATAAACTAACACCCCCTATGGGACCCCCAATGCCGGTACAACCATATGTGGTCCCTGCAGCTAACCCGCCGTGGGCGGACGATTTATCTGCTTAATTGAAGAAGTTAAACCAGTCCCTGACTACTAAAAAGTCTGACCCTCGCTCGCCCAGGGGGTCCTCTAAGCGAGCTCTTATCTCCTCACAATCCACTGCTGTCACTGACACCTCGTTTGATGAAGACGGCATTTACACTGACCCCACAGATTCTGACACAGATACTGCTGGTGCGGAGGGTAGTTCACATGTGGATGTTCCTGATCTTTTGGAGGCTATTAAGTTGATTTTACAGATTACGAATGATCCCGAGCTATCCGTCCCTCCTAAGAAACCAGATAGGTTCAAGCATCAGAAGGTGGTTAAACAAGTTTTACCTCACTCTGACCACCTAGTGGATATACGTCAGGAACCCTGGAAAAACACTGGGTAAGAAGTTTGTGCCTCAAAAGAAGATGCTGGCTCGCTATCCCCTCGCACCAGAGCTGTCTAAAAATTGGGAAACGCCTCCTCCAGTGGACTCACATGTGGCTAGGATGGTGGTTTCCTCAGCTCTACCTGTCACTACCGTCACGTCTCTAAAAGAGCCTACGGATAACGTGTGGAGGGTTGTCTGAAAGCGATTTACACCCTAACGGGTGCTGCACAAAGGCCCACTATTGCAGCAACATGGGCTGCAGAGGCTATTGAAGCATGGGCCTTGGAGTTAGAAGCTGAAATCTCTTGTGACCATGCTAGACAATGCTTGTCATATATTGTCACAGCTTCTCGCTATATTAAAGAGGCGGCTTCTGATGCCGGTATCCTAGCAGCCAAGGCCTCTACTACGTCAGTCCTGGCTCGCCGGATATTGTGGCTGAGATCCTGGTCTGTGGATCTAGACTCTAGAAAAACCCTGGAGGTACTCCCTTTCAAGGGAGATATTCTGTTTGGGGAGGACTTAAATAAGATAGTGGCTGACTTGGCTACTGACAAAACTGCCTGTCTGCCAAGTACCACTCCTTCTGTGTCGAAGGCTAAAGGTACTGCCTTTCGCCCCTTTTGTCCTTCAGGTAAAGCAAAAGGTCAGGCGTACAACAAGCAGACCCGCACTTCCAAACCTGGTAAGCCAAAGCACAAAAGAGCCTGGGCGGCCCGTCAGCCGGCTTTCAAGACCGATAAGCCTGCCGCATGTCGGGGCGGGCCTCCCCCTGGGGAATCCCAGGGTGGGAGGCCGGCTTCTAGGGTATACCCAGGAATGGTTGAAGACCACTTCAGATGCCTGGGTACGGGAAGTTGTCACTCGAGGTTACGCCATAGCCTTCAAAAACCGACCCCCTCATCGATTTTGCCGGACAGACGTCCCGTTGGACCAGACAAAGGCAAACACTCTACATGCGGTGGTACAGACTCTCCTGGATACAGGAGTCGTAGTACAGGTGCCTCTTGCGCAGAGGGGCCGGGGGTACTATTCTCCGCTGTTTCTAGTCCCGAAACCGAATGGGTCCTCCCGGCCCATTCTCAACCTCAAGGCAGTGAACAGGTTTGTGAAGGTTTCCAAGTTCCATATGGAAATTCTTCGCTCTATAGTTCTGGCCTTGGAACCTGGGGACTACATGGTCTCCCTGGATATACAGGATGCTTACCTGCATATTCCTATAGCAGCGTCACATCAGCAATACCTGAGGTTTGCGATTGGCAACCTCCATTACCAGTTTCGGGCGTTACCTTTTGGTTTAACTACGGCTCTGCGAGTCTTCACCAAGGACATGGCGGTGATAACGGTGGTACTCCGCCGTCAAGGGGTCAGGATACTGCCGTATCTGGACGACTTGTTAATCCTGGCAAATTCCCCAGAACTTCTCCTGCGTCATCTAGATGTGACTGTCCGGTTTCTACAAGCCCACGGGTGGCTCATCAACTGGAAGAAATCCTCCCTGGTCCCTGCTCAGAGCATGGTGCACCTGGGAGCGCTATTGGGCACTCACAACCAGAGGTTGTTCTTGTCTCAGGAGAAAGTCCTGAAGCTTCAGGACAGGATTCGTTGCTTCCTTTCTCGTCCGCAAGTGTCGATACATTCGGCGATGCAGGTGCTGGGCCTCATGGTCTCAGCATTCGACATGGTGGAGTATGCTCAATTCCATTCTCACTCCCTTCAGAGGCTAATTCTAGCCAAGTGGGATGGCCTGCCTCACCGGATCAGGTCTCACATGATCTCATTGACTCCGGAGGTTCGTCTGTCACTGCTCTGGTGGCTCCAGGACCAACAATTGTGCAGGGGCCGTCCCTTCTGGATATCCAACTGGGTCCTGTTGACGACGGATGCCAGTCTAAGCGGTTGGGGCGCAGTGCTGGAGCAACACTCCCTTCAGGTTCGGTGGGCCAAGGAGGAGTCCCTCTTAATCAACATTCTGGAATTGCGGTCGGTCTTCAATGCATTGAACCTGGCCCAGCATTTAATTCAGAACCGTCCTGTTCAAGTACAGTCGGACAACGCCACCACAGTGGCTTACATAAATAATCAAGGCGGCACTCAAAGGGGTATATGCAATTGCGGTCGAATTCCCGAAATTGTCGAATTTCGGGTCATTTTCGCCCAAAAAAAAAATTCGCCTATGCAATTCAGTGCTTTCCGACCAAAAAACGGACTTTCAAAATTCGACTTTTTGAAATTCGAATTTTTGCAAATTCGACTTTTCTGCAATGATATAAGTGCTGCAATTCGACCAAAGCATATTCAATTCAAGTTTGGAAATTCGACAGCAGTGCTTTTAGACAGCAAATTCGTCATTTTCAATCCGCCACACTTTGGAGGGTGAAAACAATAAAAAAAAATTTAAACATGTTTTTTTTGGTGTTTTTTTTTTTTTTAGGAATAGCATATCTATTTATATTAGAAGGGATTAGGTACTTTTTTTTTTTTTTTTTTTTTTGGAGGCACAAATATTATTTATATATTTTTTTAAAATATTATTATTATTTTTTTTTTTTTTTTATTGCTGGAACGGTAAAATCCTTTAAAAAAATGGCGTGGGGTCCCCCCTCCAAAGCATAACCAGCCTCGGGCTCTTCGAGCTGGTCCTGGTTCTAAAAATGCGGGGAAAAAATTGACAGGGGATCCCCCGTATTTTTAAAACCAGCACCGGGCTCTGCGCCTGGTGCTGGTGCAAAAAATACGGGGGACAAAACGAGCAGGGGTCCCCCGTATTTTTCACACCAGCATCGGGCTCCACTAGCTGGACAGATAATGCCACAGCCGGGGGTCACTTTTATGCCGTGCCCTGCGGCCGTGGCATTAAATATCCAACTAGTCACCCCTGGCCGGGGTACCCTGGGGGAGTGGGGACCCCTTCAATCAAGGGGTCCCCCCCCCAGCCACCCAAGGGCCAGGGGTGAAGCCCGAGGCTGTCCCCCCCCCCCCCCCATCCAATGGGCTGCGGATGGGGGGGCTGATAGCCTTTTGTGATAATGAAAAGAATATTGTTTTTTCCAGCAGTACTACAAGTCCCAGCAAGCCTCCCCCGCAAGCTGGTACTTGGAGAACCACAAGTACCAGCATGCGGGAGAAAAACGGGCCCGCTGGAACCTGTAGTACTACTGGGAAAAAAATACCCAAATAAAAACAGGACACACACACCGTGACAGTAACACTTTATTTCATACGTCGACACACACATACTTACCTATGTTCACACGCCGACATCGGTCCTCTTCTCCATGTAGAATCCACGGATACCTGAAATAAAAGATCAATATACTCACCTCAGCCATGGTCCAGAGATACATCCACGTACTTGGCAAAAAAAGAAAACGAACACACGGGCCACCGGACTGAAAGGGGTCCCATGCTGACACATGAGACCCCTTTCCACGAATGAGACCTGTCAGTGACAGCTGTCACACAAAGGTCTCTAAAGCCAATCAGGAAGCGCAACTTCGTTGCGCTCACCTGATTGGCTGTGCGCTGTCTGAACTCAGACAGCGCATCGCACAGCCCCGTCCATTTTATTCAATGGTGGGAACTTAGCGGCTAGCGGTGAGGTCACCCGCCGGTCAGCGGCTGACCGCGGGTAACCCCACCGCTAGCCGCTAAGTTCCCACCATTGAAACTAATGGAGCGGCTTTGCGATGCGCTGTCACAGCACAGACAGCGCACAGCCAATCAGGTGAGCGCCACGGAAGTAGCGCTTCCTGATTGGCTGAAGGGACTTCAGTGACAGGAGTCACGTGATGTCCCGGCATTCGGGAGAAAGGGGTCTGATGTGAAAGCATGGGACCCCTTTTAGTCCGGTATGGAGCGGGTGTTCGGTTTGTTTTTTTAACAAGTACGTGGATTTATATCTGGACGTGGATGTACCTCTGGACGCTGGAAGGTGAGTATAATTTTTTCACAGGTACCCTCGGATCGCCGGAGACCGTGGCAGTCGGCGTGTCAACATAGGTAAGTATGTGTGTGTCGGTAGTGTGTAATAAAGTTTTACTATCAAGGTGTCTGTGTACTGTTTTTATTTGGGTATTTTTTTTCCAGTAGTACTACAGGTACCAGCGGGCCCGTTTTTCTCCCGCATGCTGGTACTTGTGGTTCTCCAAGTACCAGCTTGCGGGGGAGGCTTGCTGGGACTTGTAGTACTACTGGAAAAAACAATATCTTTTTATTATCACAAAAGGCTATCAGCCCCCCCATCCGCAGCCCATTGGATGGGGGGGACAGCCTCGGGCTTCACCCCTGGCCCTTGGGTGGCTGGGGGGGGGACCCCTTGATTGTAGGGGTCCCCACTCCCCCAGGGTACCCCGGCCAGGGGTGACTAGTTGGATATTTAATGCCACGGCCGCAGGGCACGGCATAAAAGTGACCCCCGGCTGTGGCATTATCTGTCCAGCTAGTGGAGCCCGATGCTGGTGTGAAAAATACGGGGGACCCCTGCTCGTTTTGTCCCCCGTATTTTTGGCACCAGCACCAGGCGCAGAGCCCGGTGCTGGTTTTAAAAATACGGGGGATCCCATGTCAATTTTCCCCCCGCATTTTTAGAACCAGGACCAGCTCGAAGAGCCCGAGGCTGGTTATGCTTTGGAGGGGGGACCCCACGCCATTTTTTTTTCCGGTTTTTTCCCGTTTTTTAAAATCGCGGCAAAATCCGCCAAATCGGCCGATTTTCGCCCGCGGGTCTGTCGAATCCGTTTTGCATTGAATATGGTGAATTCCAGCAGCCACCTGCCAGAATTCACCTGTCGAATTGTGTCGAATTTAAAAACGGCGATAATTTGCCGCGATTCGCCGTGAATTGCATATACCCCAAAGCCGTTTGGCAATGAAGGAAGTCTCACGGATTCTACATTGGGCGGAACGCCATCTACCAGCCATATCGGCAATATTCATTCTGGGAGTCCTGAATTGGGAAGCGGACTTTCTCAGTCGTCAGGACATACATGCCGGCGAGTGGGGCCTCCATCCAGAACTGTTTAAACTCCTAGTAGAAAGGTGGGGCCCTCCAGACGTAGATCTGATGGCGTCTCGACACAATCACAAGGTTCCGGTCTTCGGAGCAAGGACAAGGGATCCTTAAGCAGCATTCGTGGATGCGCTGGCGGTGCCGTGAAGGTTTCGGCTGCCGTACGTGTTCCCTCCGGTGTCACTCCTGCCCAGGGTAATTCGGAAGTTCAAGCAAGAAAAAGGAATTCTGCTTCTCATAGCTCCGGCGTGGCCTAGACGGCACTGGTTCTCAGACCTGCAAGGCCTATCGTCAGAGCGTCCAAGTCTACTTCCACAACGCCCAGACCCCCTCGTTCAGGGCCCCTGTGTCTACCAGGACCTAGCCTGGCTGTCTTTGACGGCGTGGCTCTTGAAGCTTCCGTCTTAAGGGCTAAAGGGTTTTCTGAGGCGGTCATTCAAACTATGTTGCGGGCCCGGAAACCGGCTTTGGCTCGTATTTACTATAGGGTCTGGCTTTTTTTTTTAATAGAGTATTTTTATTCAACAAGAATGAAATCGTTAGACATTTCAGTATATACTGGGAGCTTCAATTGTTGTTATACAATATATTCATGCACATATCCTTCTCAAACAATATGTGTATATGCGTGGTGTAACAAGTGGTCGCAGGTCTATATAGTGTCAACCCACAGATACCAGATTCTCTGAAGTCTACAAACAAGGTCAAAACACATACTAACATTTCTTGTTTTCTCCCCGAAATACTTCGGTAAACCCCCCTCAACTATGAGGCCTATTAAAGCCTACAAGACACCCGAGAGGAAAAAAAAAAAAAAGAGAGAGAGCATAAACCATAAACAGAACAGACCAAAACAACTCCATCAAGCCTAGATTCCTACAGGCTTGCGAGATGAGGTGCATTATCCCTATAGTGTAGAATACGGGAGAAGAGCCTGGCTCGTTCCCACGAGTCCCAAGTAGCCGGGCCGCCGTAAAAGGTGTACGACAATTTTAAGTTAAATTATAAATCTTTCAATTCTAAGGGCAGGGGAGGAATATGTAGAGGTAATCCAAGAGGACCATATCTTCTCGTGTTTAGAAAGGGCATTATTTTTCATATAAATGTACCGATCCTTCAATACTGTGTCATTCACAAGGGCTTTAAATGCAGACATCGTAGGGGAGTGTGGAGCCATCCCTGTCCGCACAATGCACACCTTGGCGAGGGCGCATATACTACGAGCATACAAGTCCTCCCACTTAGGCCCAGAGTCAGTTCCTCCTACTCCCAGAATGCAAAATCCTGGAGTCAGCATGCCTCTCGGTATCCCCGTATGTTCCAGAATCGACCTGACCCCAGCCCATTTGTTGGAACTGTAGTGATTTGGTGACCTGGCTCGAGTTCCCCAGCGCCACCTCCCAGTCCTCCACATCTATGGGGCCCAGATCACGCTCCCAGCGTTCCCGAAGGTTCGAGAGCAGGTCTGCATGAATTGTTTTTATAAGGTACGAGTAAGTGAAGGAGATCACCTTGACCCAACCCAATGAGCATAGAAAGGTCTTTATGGGGAAGGGGGGAATCCCCGAACTGTGATTTGTAAAGCGTGCCTGAGCTGTAAAAATCTATAAAAGTAAGAGTTTGGGAGACCAAACTCTTCCTTTAGTTGCTGAAAGGACTTAATTGTACCATTGTTGTACAACTGGAATATGGAAGGTACTGAGTACGCCCCCCCCCTCCAGAGACCCCAGTTCATGGAGTGATGCGGAGTGCCAAAGAGGAGTATCCGGGTCCATACTATCGTACCCAAGCATACGCATCCAAGCCAACCAGATCTTCATGGCCTGAAAAACAATAGGAGGGGGCAGCCGAAAAGCGCCCCCCCCCCCCCACTAGAATCTGCGTCGGAGAAAGGTCCGGGTAGTAACATCGGAGAAACGCCCAGCACAGACCAGCCTCCTCTCCTCCCCGCAACCAGATACCGATATGTGCTAGCTGGGCCGCATAGTAGTATAGTTGGAAGTGAGGCAAGGCAAAGCCGCCATCAACTTTTTGTCTAGTGAGGGTATTTAACTTTATTCTAGGCCTTTTATTGGCCCATATCAGAGATGATAGTATACTGTTTAATTTCTTAAAGAAATGCCGGGAATATGTATACAGGGGATTGCGAAAGAACATACAGTAGTTTGGGCAAAACTATCATCTTAATAAGGCTAACCCTACCTGTCATTGTCAGCCGGAGTTTACACCAAGCCCTCGACTTGCGTACAATCAGCTGTACAAGTGGGTCAAGGTTCAAGGGTACAAAATCCGAAGGGTCATTAGTAACCTGGATCCCAAGATATTTAAACTGGCCTGTCCAGCTCAGTGGTAGGGAAATCCTTGGGACCCGGGGAGGAGAGCCCATAATGGGCATTATAAATTATTTGGACCAGTTGATGCGGAGACCAGAGAAGCCGCCAAAGGTCTCTATGACCTGCAACACTTCAGGCATATCCACACTGTAGTCGTGTAAGAAGAGTAATGGGTCGTCTGCATAAAGGGCTATTTTGTCAGTACATGGGCCCGTGTCAACTCCCCCAATGTCCGGGTGCGATCTGACCAAACAAGCCAAGGGTTCAATGGCTATGGCAAATAAGGCCGGGGAGAGGGGGCTTCCCTGTCTGGTGCCCCGAGTCAGAGTAAAGGAGGAAGAAACATAGCCATTAACCAAGATCCTGGCGCGTGGGCTTTGATATAGCAATTTGATCCATCGTATAAAATTAGGGTCGAAGCCCATACATGTCATGACCCCCCACAGATATGGCCATTCGACACTGTCGAATGCCTTAGCCGCATCCACTGAAACCACAACCGCGTCCGAGGGGAAGTCATGGGGAGCCTGCAAAATAGTGTATAGCCTGCGCAAATTAATGGACGTGGATTTCCCTGGCATGAAGCCAGATTGTTCCTGGTGTATTATAGATGTAATGACCAAGTTGAGCCGGACCGCAAGGATTTTTGCCAGGATCTTGGCATTGGTAGGGTTAAGGGAGATCGGCCTATAGGACTCTACTAGTTTGGGGTCCTTACCGGGCTTTGGCAGTACTACAATTACGGCCTCGGACATTGAGGGAGGAAGTTGATTAGTGGCAAATATGTCTGTATACATCTCATGCAGCTTGGAACCAAAGTACTGTATGTATTGTTTATACAGCTCAGTGGGGATGCCATTGGTTCCCGGAGACTTGCCACTGGGAGACATTCCCACCGCCGCAGTCACCTCTTCCAAAGTTAAGAGCGCGTCTAGAATATCCCTAGCCTCGGGGGAAAGCTTGGAAAGGGGTATATTGGACAGGTACAGGTCTAAGTCTTCCACGGAGCACGTCGACTGAGAGTCATAGACCTCTTTAAAGTATGAAATGAACATCTGCGCTATGTCGGGGGTATTATCTACTATGGAGCCGTCAGGGTCAGACATCTGCACTATCGTGGACCCAGGACAGTCGTAATGCACCAAATGGGCCAATAAACTACCTGGCCTGTCCGCCTGCATATATATATATTGGTGGCCCTGAACAAAAGGGAGCACGCATTTTTATCCGAGAGGTGAGCTAGCCAGGCCTCCTGAGCTAACCGCCAACTTGCCTTTAGCGCAGAGGTACCCTGAGCCAAATAGCGGGTCTCTAGATCCCTATATTCAGATTCAAGCCGTCTCTCCGTCGCTCTGTACTCTATCTTGCGGGCAGCTATTTTGCTTATCAGCGTACCACGTAAATAAGCTTTGAATGCATCCCATATAACCGGTGTCGGGGCCGAGCCCACGTTATGCACAAAGAAACCTTCCCACCTAGGTGGTAAATCTGGGCACTCTCCCAGCTGAATCAGCCAGGACGGATGCAGCTTCCAATATGACTGTCCCCTCCGGCACTCCACATTGAGAGACAGCAACAGGGGCGGATGGTCGGACACCCCCCGTGCCTCATAATGAACATCCGTTATGCTAGGTAGGAGCATGGGCGAGACCAGGACCAGGTCGATTCTGGAGAAGGAGCCGTACGAACTGGAAAAACATGAAAACTGTCTAAGCGTAGGGTAGCGAGCCCTCCAGGCATCCACCCACTGCATGCTATCTATAAAATCCGCAAACTTAGATTGAGATATAGATTGGCCACCTCCCGCCCCCGAATCCCGAGAAGACCTCCATTTATCCAGAGAGGCATCCAACACGTTGTTAAAATCCCCTACATAAATAACAGGAGTATGTGGAGAGGAAGCAATAAATGAGGCCGCCTTCTGCAGGACATCATACGAGAATGGGGGAGGAACATAAACAGACAAAATAAAGAAATTACGGGAGTTCAGCTTGCATTCCAGAAACACAAACCTACCATTTGGATCCGTGTTTACCGTAATTAATTCAAACTGTACAGTTCTCTATATCATGACCGACACCCTCCTGGAAGAGGAGGAGTGAGAGGAATGATACGCCCAGCCCACCCAAGGCCTGCGGAGCGACAATAGTCTATTTCCCTCCAGATGAGTTTCACTCAGACAGACAATATACGGGCCATATTTCTTAATCATTTTAAATACTAAGGATCGCTTTACTTTATTATTAATGCCACGGACATTCTATGCCAGAATCTTTAAGGCAGACATGTCGTCCTTTGTACCATCTGAGACACAGCATGCAGAGACCCTACAAGGTGAGAAAGGAGCCCCCCATCACCATTATCCAAGTATCATATCGTCCGCAGGCCCCGGGCCCCAAGCCAAACCCCTCTAAATAGCCAACTTCACCTCACAGTTTGGTAAATGGTCATATGAAAAATAAAAAACTGGAAAAAAAAGAGAAATAGAAAAACGAACATCATCCCAACAACATCCCCCCCTCCCCGTATACCTCCCCGAACTGTGGCATACACATATCCCTAACAGAGCTCTAACCTTGGTGATCCGAAAGCCTACGGCAGTGCTATGCGTAGCATACAGATTCAAACAAAAAACCCCAATACAAAACCCGATGCGTAAAAGTCACTGCCCAGCAAAGTCCAGAACAACTAATACAAAAGGAAGCTCCCCGGACTTATACTTGCATATTGTAGGCCCGTGTAGAGAGGAAACTGGATGTCAGTCCGGAGCCATCTGGCGGGCACCCGGAACGTATCCAGAAATAGAGTGGCGCTCCTTCACCTTGAGAAAAACTTAATACCATAGTCGAAACATGTTGGTCCAGGAGTGCTACTGATTACCATTGCGTTATTGGGTACAGAAGGTTAGGTATTTCCTGTCTGGCAATTCACGGCCGGTACTGCCTTTCAGGTACACCTTTTGTCCATCTACTATCTGTTATCCCATGTTTTTAGACAGTGTTTGGAATAAATTTTACGGATTTTAAGAGTGCCCTTTTGGTTTCTTTTGGGTCACAATTCTTTCATTGGGAAGTTTGTTTACACAACACTGTTCTAGTTAGAAGTTTGGAGGACGAAAGCTAAAGAAACCGCTATATGAGTACGACTACTATGTGCTATGTGAGTACGGTACGACCCGCTCTAGGGGAATAACATATGAAGGTGTGTTTACGGTGGCTCCATCTACACGATTGAATACTGGTGGCTAAAGATACCTTTATGGGAGTGTATTCACTGTGTGTTATGTGAGTACGGTACGTCATATTACTGGGATTGCTGTATAAAGGTGTGTGTACGGCGGGCTTATTTACGTCATTGGAAATTGGTGGCTAAAGATACCTCTATGGGAGTTATTCACTTTCATTTAGTGTGAGTTTTGGTGCGCAGATTATCTCACCACATTCATATTCTCACATGGGTGTCACCAAATTTCTGTAGACGTACTACACTATGATATTTCCATTTGGTTTATTCTGAGGTTCATTCACCACTGAAGGGAATCCTATGGACTGACGACTGGGAATTGACACATCGTGTACAAGTGGTCCGGCGACCTATAGAAGACACTGCTCAAAAAGGTTTTATATGGGACATTTATGTTGGAACAGGACTGAGCGCTGAGTTACATTCTTTTTCTGTACCCGGAACGTATTTGTCCAGCCAGGCCGTCGCCTCCCTCGGAGAACTGAAGAACTTAGTTTCCTCGTCCGCCACCACACGCAGCCTGGAGGGAAACAGCATCGAACAGGGAAGATTCAGGTCATGAAGACGCTGCTTGATGGGCAGAAACTGGGCCCGATCCTTTTGGACATCCGCTGCAAAATCTGGAAATGCCGACACCCGAACACCATTTCGAAGCAGGGGGCCCTTCACGCGGCCCAGGCGCAGGACGGAGTCCCGGTCTTTATAGTGCAAAAACTTGGCTAGAAATGTTCGCGGAGGTGCACCCGGGGGCAGAGGCCGGAATGGCACTCGGTGCGCCCGCTCCACCGCAAACTGGGGCGTAAAGGATTCAGCGCCATATGCCTCTTTCAGCCAGGACTCCAGGAAATCCTCGGGATGTGCCCCCTCCTCCTTTTCAGGCAGGCCCACGAATCTCACATTGTTTCTGCGGAGGCGTCCCTCCATATCCAGGAGTTTAGTTTGCATAGCCGAAACTTGCTGGGAGACAGCAGATACAGACCGCTGCAGGGGGCCAGTGAGGTCCTCTAGGTTGGAGACCCGCGTCTCGGTTTCGGCCACTCTCTCTCGGACTCGCTGGACATCCTGGCGTAACAGTAATAAATCGCACTGCACCTTCTCCATTTTGTCCGACAGAAGTTGTTAGCTAGCCGCTATGGCCTACAAGACTTGTTGAATGGAAGGAGCAGACGGCTGCATGTCCACACCCGTATCGGCCCCGACCGGGGGAATGGGTCAGGTAGAAGGGGAGGTTTTAGGAGAGGACTGCGTCGGCTGGGTGGGAGGCTGGCGGGCGAACTTCTCCAATTTAGCCGCCGCCGTGCTTTGACCACCCCTCACCATAATATCAATGTTCAAGCAGCACTCAAAGCCCAGGTATTCAGTGTCAGGGGGTTTAGCAATGGACAGTAATTGCAGTGTCAGCAATGCGCCAGGGCCCCAGGCATCCTGTAATGAAACAGAGGTGGGAGGGGGACCCAAGAAGAAATGTTATAATATAATATAGGCTGGACAATGAAAAACAGAGCAGCGTGTCCTGGGCACTCTATCCAGCCCTGCAGCCCCTGTAGAGTCCCAGAACAGTGCAGTGCAGAAGGATTAGTGCAGGGAGGTACTTACAAAATGGCCAACGGGCCCACAGCCTCACCTCCCTCACTCAGGCACACGGATCTCGGGCGCCAGGGGACAGGAGCAGCCAGGTATGGGATCCAGGTGGTGCAAGGGGAGGGCGCCGCTCACCCCACGCCGCTGGTAGCGGCAGTCTTTACAGCGGGTCCGCGCGCGCCCGTGGCAGCGCGGCTGTGTCCCGCAAATCGAGGCCAGGGATGTACTGGGGGCCTAGGCCTGAAAACCGGGCGGCAGCCGGCGCTGGCCGGAGACGCCGCCTCCCCAGAGAGATTATGAGGGTTAGGAGCCGGGAAGCAGTTTTAGGGGAGCCCAAGGAGTGGATCAGGATTAATAATCCCGGGAGCTCCTGTATCCTGCTTCCTACCCGCTTGCCGCCGTGGCCATGCCCAGGGTCTGGCATTCTTACTTTGTTTGGTGCGCATCTAACGATTATGACGCTTCCAAGTTTAATATAGCCAAGTTGTTGGCTTTTCTTCAACAGGACCTGGACTTAGGCCTGCGTCTGGCCTCCCTCAAGGTTCAAATATCTGCCTTGTCGGTGTGGTTTCAGAGAAATATTGCAACCTTACCTGATGTGCATACCTTTACTCGGGGTGTGTTGCATATCCAACCTCCATATGTCCCGCCTGTGGCTCCTTGGGACTTGTCGGTGGTTTTGGAGGCGTTACAAGAGTCTCCGTTTGAACCTCTTGGTTCAGCTGATCTTAAGTGGCTTTCCCTTAAGGTTGTTTCTGCTGGCTATTGCCTCAGCTAGAAGAGTGTCGGATTTGGGTGCCTTGTCCTGTAGTTCCCCATATCTGATATTTCACCGTGACAGGGCGGTTCTTCGGACTCGTCCCGGATACTTACCTAAGGTGGTTTCTTCGTTCCATCTTAACCAGGAGATTGTGGTTCCGGCACTTGTTTCTCCTGATCTGTCTTCCAAAGAGAGGTCTTTGGATGTGGTACGGGCTCTCCATATCTATGTGAAGAGAACTGCTTCTATTAGGAAATCTGATTCTCTCTTTGTGCTGTTTGAATGTCACAAACGGGGCTGGCCTGCTCACAAGCAAACTTTGGCCAGATGAATTAGAATGGTGATTGCACATGCTTATGTGAGGGCTGGCCTCTCGGCTCCTGCTCACATTACGGCCCATTCTACTTGGTCTGTGGGACCTTCTTGGGTGGCCCACCTTGAACAATTGTGTAAGGCGGCTACGTGGTCATCTGTGAATACGTTCATAAGGTTCTATACCTTCGATACTGCCGCTTCCCAGGATGCTTCCTTTGGACGCCGGGTTCTTGTGCCCGTTACAGTGCGTCCCCTCCCATAAGGAACTGCTTTAGGACATCCCTTATGTCTATCCTTGTGGAGCCCAGTGTACCCCACAGCAGAAAGTGAGTTTTATGGTAAGAACTTACCTTTGTTAAAACTCTTTCTGCGAGGTACACTGGGCTCCACAAGGCGCCCACCCTGATTCACTTAGCTTCTTTGGGTTGGTATGGCATTAGCCGCTGACGCTTCTCCTGTCGTGAGAGTGTGGTGTATGTGGCTACTAACTGTTGTCTCTTTTCCTGCTACTGCATTGGGCTGGTTAACTAAAAACTGAGCTCCTGTGCGGGGAGGCGGGGTTATAGAGGAGGCGGCGCTGTGCATTCTGGGAACAGTCAAAGCTTTCCAGCCTGTTGGTGCCTCGGATCAAGATCCTACTCTACACCACTATGTCTATCCTTGTGGAGCCCAGTGTACCTCGCAGAAAGAGTTTTAACAAAGGTAAGTTCTTACCATAAAACACATTGTTATTATTATACAGGGAGAACGGCCTGTGGTGTGTTGTTGTTGTTGTTGTTGTTGTTATTATTATTATTATACAGGGGGAGCGGCCTGTGGTGTCCTGTTGTTGTTGTTGTTGTTGTTGTTATTATACAGGGGGAGCGGCCTGTGGTGTCCTGTTGTTGTTGTTGTTGTTGTTATTATTATACAGGGGGAGCAGCCTGTGGTGTCCTGTTATTGTTATACAGGGGGTTCGGTCTGTGGTGTCCTGTTGTTGTTATTATACAGGTGGAGCAGCCTGTGGTGTCCTGTTGTTGTTGTTGTAGTAGTAGTAGTAGTAGTAGTAATAATTATTATTATACAGGGGCAGCAGGCTGTAGTGTCCTGTTGTCATTATTATTATACAGGGGGAGTAGCCTGTGGTGTCGTTTTTATTATACAGGGGGAGTAACCTGTGGTGTCACGTTATTGTTATTATTATTATTATTAATATCATTATTATACAGGTGGTGCGGCCTGTGGTGTCCTGTTGTTTTTATTATTATTATACAGGTGGAGCAGCCTGTGGTGTCATGTTATTATACAGGGGGAGCAGCCTGTGGTGTCCTGTTATTGTTATACAGGGGGTTCGGTCTGTGGTGTCCTGTTGTTATTATACAGGTGGAGCAGCCTGTGGTGTCTTGTTGTTGTTGTTGTTGTAGTAGTAGTAGTAGTAGTAGTAGTAATTATTATTATACAGGGGCAGCAGGCTGTAGTGTCCTGTTATCATTATTATTATACAGGGGGAGTAGCCTGTGGTGTCGTTTTTATTATACAGGGGGAGTAACCTGTGGTGTCCCGTTGTTGTTATTATTATTATTAATATTATTATACAGGTGGTGCGGCCTGTGGTGTCCTGTTGTTGTTGTTGTTGTTGTTGTTGTTGTTGTTGTTGTTGTTATTATTATTATTTAGGTGGAGCAGCCTGTGGTGTCATGTTATTATACAAGGGGAGCAGTCTGTGGTGTCCTGTTATTATTTTTATACAGGGGGAGAGGCCTGTGGTGTCCTGTTGTTGTTGTCGTCGTCGTCGTCATCATCATTATCATTATTATACATGGGGAGTGGCCTGTGGTGTCCTGTTGTTGTTGTTGTTGTTGTTGTTGTTGTTATTATTATTATACAGGGGGAGCGGCCTGTGGTGTCCTTTTATTGTTGTTGTAGTTATTGTTATTATACAGGGAAAGCAGCCTGTGGTGTCCTACTATTATTATACCGGAGAGCAGTCTGTGGTGTCCTTTCTTATTATTATTTACAGGGGGAGCGGCCTATGGTGTCCTGTTGTTGTTATTATACAAGGGGAGTGGCCTGTGGTGTCCTGTTGTTGTTGTTGTTGTTGTTATTTATTTATTATTATTATTATTATTATTATTATTATTATTATACAGGGGGAGCGGCCTGTGGTTTCCTGTTGTGATTATCATACAGGGGGAGCGGCCTGTGGTTTCCTGTTGTTGTTATAATAATAATAATAATAATACTACAGGGGGAGTGGCCTGTGGTGGCCTGTTGTGGTTGTTATTATTATACACGGGGAGTGTCCTGTTATAGTTATTATTATTATACTGGGGGAGCAGCCTGTGGTGTCTTGTTGTTTTTGTTGTTGTTATTATTCAGGGGGAGCAGACTGTGGTGTCCTGTTATTATACAGGGAGAACAGCCTGTGGTGTCCTATTATTATTATACAGGGAGAGCAGCCTGTGGTGTCCTGTGATTATTGTACAGGGGGAGCAGCCTGTGGTGTCCTGTTGATGATGAGGATGATAATATTATTATTATTATACAGGGAGAGCAGCCTGTGGTGTTCTGTTATTATTATTTTTATACAGGGGAGCGGCCTGTGGTGTCCTGTTGTTGTTGTTGTTGTTGTTGTTGTTATTATTAACAACAGGACACCACAGGCCGCTCCCCTGTATAAAAATAATAACAGGACACCACAGGCTGCTCCCCCTGTATAATAATAATAATAAAAACAGGACACCACAGGCTGCTCCCCTTACATAATAACATGACACCACAGGCTGCTCCACCTAAATAATAATAATAATAATCATAATAATATAATCATCATTATTATACACTGGGAGTGGCCTGTGGTGTCCTGTTGTTGTTGTTGTTATTATTCAGGGGGAGTAGCCTGTGGTGTAGTAGTGTTGTTGTTGTTGTTGTTGTTGTTGTTGTTGTTGTTGTTATTATTAACATGGAAATCGGTCTGTGGTGTCCTTTTTCTTCTGTTTTTTTCTTCTTCCATCATTATCTGAACTTCCAAGAAACATTTACTGTTACATTTATTCCTAGATAATTGGTGTTTGAGGAACCATAGATTTAAAAAAAAAAAAGTCACATGAGGATGAAACGTGTCCTGCATACTGATTCGGTAAAAGTGGACAGGGACAGGAGACATCTGACTGAGACGATATTATCTGTCACCCTGGAGATCATCTACTTGTTGACTGGAGAGGTGAGGGTATCTGGGAGTGTCACAGTGACATCACTTATATGTATAGTAATAATACAGGGACATGACTGGGGAGGTGAGGGGATTTGGGAGTGTCACATTGACATGACATATCTATAGTAATAATACAGGGACATGACTGGGGGATGAGAGGGGATCTGGGAGCGTCACAGTGATGTAACTTATATCTATAGTAATAATACAGGGACGTGACTGGGGAGGTGAGGGAATCTGGTAGTGTCACTTATATCTATAGTACTAATACAGGGACATGACTGGGGAGGTGAGGGGATCTGGGAGTGCCACAGTGACATCACATATCTATAGTAATAATACAGGGACATGACTGGGAAGGTGAGCGGATCGTGGAGTATATGCATTGATAGTGTATTTTCCAATACACAGGATTACACAGTAGTGAAGAAGACATCCAGCAGCCATCCCTGTGTATCAGGAGGACTGAGCAGGATCCAAAGCCCCATCACGGTGCCTCCACCTCACTCACTGATGCATGAGAGGCACAATGACCAGAAGATCCTGGAACTCACCAACAAGATCATTCAGCTGCTGACTGGAGAGGTGACTGCTGGGAATGGGACATTATACAGTAACACCAGAGGACGTGTCTGGATGATGACTGGAGAGGTGACTGCTGGGAATGGGACATTATACAGTAACGCCAGGGGATGTGTCTGGGTGATGACTGGAGAGGTGACTGCTGGGAATGGGACATTATACAGTAACACCAGGGGACGTGTCTGGGTGTTGACTGGAGAGGTGACTGCTGGGAATGGGACATTATACAGTAACACCAGGGGATGTGTCTGGGTGATGACTGTATCATTGTGTGTGTCCGGTGCCTTTAAGGTCTTCCTGCTTTCCACTCACCATTCAGGACACCTAGGTGGACGCGAGCCATGAACTGTCAAATTACACATGTGCATCCCGCCACCTCTGTGACATGGGTGCCGCCATCTTAGTTTCAGTCCACTTATCATCATGTGCCCAATTCTGCTCTGGTTTCTCATCACCTGACTGAGGGAGGTATCCTACCAGACCTTGCTCGCTTTAACCTGGGATCCTGGCTACGACAGTGTTCTATAGTAATAAAGGAATCTGATGAATCACGTTTTTCTGTTATATGATAGTGATGCCCAGGTGTGTGTATGTCCTTTTACTTGGGGAAGAGATGGCTCCAGGATGTACTATAGGAAGAGTTGGCTCCAGGATGTACTATAGGAAGAGAAAGCAAGATGGCCGAGGCAGTGTTATGCTCTGGGCAAAGTTCTGCTGGATACCTTAGTTCCTTGGCATTCATGTGGATATTACTGTGACACGTGCCACCTACTTCAACATTGTTGTAGACCAAGTACACCCTTTCATGGCAGTGATAATCTCTGCTGGCAGTGGCCTCTTTCAGTATAATGCATTTTGGACCACGCTCTCATGTCTCTCTTGATTTTTGGCCTAGCCCCTTTACTTAGCAATTCCCTTTATATCTTCTCCATTCCAATGATTTTACAGATTTACTTGCAACTTGCTGGTTGGAGTTTGATGATAACTTGGCCAACTGGAACTCACTTATTCTCTTTTGATATATGGCAAAATCAGTTATGAGCGATCCAATCCTCTCCCATCACAGAGACTGTGGTGCCTTACAAAACAATTTTAGACTCTTATAAGACAGAGAAACCGCCTAGAAATTTACTTCCTACTCCATGCGCAATATCTCTTGCTTTTATTCTAAAACAAGTTCTGCCACTGGGGATGCAAGGCTGGCTAAGATTAGCTGCGGGGGGGGGGGGGGGGGGTCAGGGTTAGGCTGCGCTATGGAAGGGTTATGCTTTGGGGAGGAGGGTTAGGTTTACTTTAGTTGAACGCCCCTGTTGGGATTTTAGGCAGTCAGGATGCCAGTGTCTGTATCCTGTACCCAAACCGTTTATAATTATGGCTGTCACTGCCATTGTTTCCGCATCATGTCTGATATGCTGATTAGCCCAGTCGCCAAGTTGAGGTAGGAGTGAGAGAAGGAATTAGGAAGGTTCCTAAATCCATTGTGTCTTTTGTTATTAATGTGTGGGAGCAGGTCTTTGCAGGAATGTACTTTGCCCTGGAAGACCCCCGAAAATGCAACCCGGGGACCGGAGAGTGCTAACCAGGGAGCTGCGAAAGAACAGGGGTCGTCCCGTGCATACCACTGCACATGGGTTCCAAATGGTCACTAATGTTCCGGTTTCGACAAGAACACTTTGTAGGGAGGCCCATGCACTTGGATATTATGGGTGAGCAGCTGCTCATAAACCTCTAATCACAAAGAAGAATGCAGCCCAGCATTTACGATGGTGTGAAGAGCCCAAACAAAGGACAGTGGAACAATGGCGGTGAATATTATGGAATGATGAATCATGGTTTACACTTTTCAGATCAGATGGACGTGTCTGGATTTGGCGATTGCCAGAAGAACGTATGATGCCAGAGTGCACAGTACCTACAGTAAAGCATGGAGATGGTGGCGTTATGCTGAGGGCTGTGTCAGCTGGTATGTCATGCATCCATTAGTTGTAATGCATGGCCACATTAACTCTGAGAAATATAGAGAGGTTCTTGATAACTCTGATGTTTTTATCAGGACGACAAATCCATCTGTCATGTTTCCAGGGTGACTCTGGACTGGTATACAGAAAATTTGGTAACCCGGATGGACTGGCCAGCTCAGAGTCCAGAGCTTAACCCCATTGAGAACCTCTGGGACGAATTGGAGTGATGGGTGTGTTCTAGGTCGACTCGACCTTCTTCAGTATCACAGTTGGTTACTGTTCTTAAGGTGGAAAAGCAAGACATATACCGCCTGCTGCTGTCCAGGAACTTGTGCCAAGAAGGGTGTCTGCAGTGATCACTGCACGTGGTGGACCTACAAAGTACTGATGTCAATAACATCACATTGATCTAATTGCTGTCAGTCTCAAAATAAATAAATAAATAATAAATTAGAGTACTCTGTGTAAGTTTCTTCCATGGGCTGTTGAGAGTGTCCTAAACATGTTTAACCACCATATTGTGCCTTCTCAGTGGGTTTTCTTTCTAGACGGATATATTTTAATTTTTGTGGTTTTGATTTCTTTTTTTTAGGTTGATGTGACTAAAATTAAGGTTGAAAACATAGAGGGAGAAGAAGAGACATATGTGACTCGTATGAAAGGAGAAGATATAGAGGGAGAAGAAGAGACGTATGTGACTGGTATGAAGGCAGAAGATATAGAGGAAGAAGAAGATACGTATGTGACTGGTATGAAGGCAGAAGATATAGAGGAAGAAGAAGAGACGTATGTGACTGGTATGAAGGCAGAAGATATAGAGGGAGAAGAAGAGACGTATGTGACTGATATGACGGCAGAAGATACAGAGGGAGAAGAAGAGACGTATGTGACTGATGTGGAGGGAGAATATACAGAGGGAGAAGAAGAGACGTATGTGACTGGTATGAAGGCAGAAGATATAGAGGAAGAAGTAGAGATGTATGTGACTGATATGAAGGCAGAAGATACAGAGGGAGAAGAAGAGACGTATGTGACTGATATGAAGGCAGAAGATACAGAGGGAGAAGAAGAGATGTATGTGACTGATGTGGAGGGAGAATATACAGAGGGAGAAGAAGAGACGTATGTGACTGATATGAAGGCAGAAGATATAGAGGGAGAAGAAGAGACGTATGTGACTGATATGAAGGCAGAAGATACAGAGGGAAAAGAAGAGACATATGTGACTGATATGAAGGCAGAAGATATAGAGGGAGAAGAAGAGACGTATGTGACTGATATGAAGGCAGAAGATACAGAGGGAGAAGAAGAGATGTATGTGACTGATATGAAGGCAGAAGATATAGAGGGAGAAGAAGAGACGTATGTGACTGATATGAAGGCAGAAGATACAGAGGGAGAAGAAGAGACGTATGTGACTGATATGAAGGCAGAAGATATAGAGGGAGAAGAAGAGATGTATGTGAGGGATGATCAGCAGTATAAGGAGAAGGAAATCCCTACAGATATCAGCTTAGGTGAGTAATAACACTTATTACAGAAAAGAGTCACATATTCTACTTGCACTACAACAATCCCTTATTCTAGATGCTCAGCCAATGGGCTTGGCCTAGCCTACTGATACTACGTAAGATAATATCCTGAATATTTTAGCTCACTTCCTAACAAGAAGGACTACTCACCGTCTTTTTCATAATGGAATTTTGCAATAAAAATAACATAAATGGTCTACAAACAAGGAATTCTGTCCTGCTGCATTTCTAGCTCTTCCTCCTCCTCCTCATTACACATCCTTCCTGCAATGCTAGAGGCAGTAATGTTCTCGTTCTCATTCCTTCAGCTGTCATTGTATTTACAGACGATGGTCTGGTATGATAAATCGCATTTCACCGATTTTTTTGAAAGCTTTCATTTTATGTAAAAAAAAAAAAAAATGAAATTCCTGCACAATCATCGCAAATGAGTAAAACAAACATGTCCAAACTTGGACACATATATGTAATAGTTACTCTGGTGGTGCCTTTGTATTCCTGCATATTGGACTTTCCTAAAGATCCCTTTAATAGGAAGGAGACTAAAATGTGTTACATCAGATCACGATTAATTCCAAAAAATTAGTTTGCTTCCAAATGGCTGAATATTCTGAACATTATGTAACAGGCATATCAAAGGACATGGAAATGTAAGTTTATTTCTCTGACGTCCTAGTGGATGCTGGGAACTCCGTAAGGACCATGGGGAATAGCGGCTCCGCAGGAGTCTGGGCACATCTAAAGAAAGCTTTAGGATCACCTGGTGTGCACTGGCTCCTCCCCCTATGACCCTCCTCCAAGCCTCAGTTAGATTTCTGTGCCCGACGAGAAGGGTGCACACTAGGGGCTCTCCTGAGCTCTTTGTGAAAGTTTTAGTTTAGGTTTATTATTTTCAGTGAGACCTGCTGGCAACAGGCTCACTGCATCGTGGGACTAAGGGGAGAAGAAACGGACTCACCTGCGTGCAGAGTGGATCGGGTTTCTTAGACTACTGGACATTAGCTCCAGAGGGACGATCACAGGTTCAGCCTGGATGGGTCCCGGAGCCGCGCCGCCGCCCCCCTTACAGAGCCAGAAGAGCGAAGAGGTCCGGTGAAATCGGCGGCAGAAGACGATCCTGTCTTCAGATAAGGTAGCGCACAGCACCGCAGCTGTGCGCCATTGCTCTCAGCACACTTCACACTCCGGTCACTGAGGGTGCAGGGCGCTGGGGGGGCAGCGCCCTGAGACGCAATAAATCGATAAAAACCTTATATGGCTAAAATAAATGCATCACATATAACTCCTGGGCTATATGGATGCATTTAACCCCTGCCAAAACATACAGAAAAACGGATGATAAGGACGCCGAGAAAGGGGCGGAGCCTATCTCCTCAGCACACTGGCGCCATTTTCCCTCACAGCTCAGTTGGAGGGAAGCTCCCTGGCTCTCCCCTGCAGTCACTACACTACAGAAAGGGGTTAAAAAAGAGAGGGGGGCACAAATTAGGCGCAGTATAAACAATACAGCAGCTATAAAGGGAAAAACACTTATATAAGGTTATCCCTATATATATATATATATATATATATATAGCGCTCTGGTGTGTGCTGGCAAACTCTCCCTCTGTCTCCCCAAAGGGCTAGTGGGTCCTGTCCTCTATCAGAGCATTCCCTGTGTGTGGGCTGTGTGTCGGTACGTTTGTGTCGACATGTATGAGGAGAAAAATGATGTGGAGACGGAGTAGAGTGTCTGTAATAGTGTTATCACCCCCTAGGGGGTCGACACCTGAGTGGATGTACTGTTGAAATTGCGTGACAGTGTCAGCTTTGTATAAAAGACAGTGGTTGACATGAGACAGCCGGCTACTCAGCTTGTGCATGTCCAGACGTCTCATACAGGGGCTCTAAAGCGCCCGTTACCTCAGATACAGACGCCGACACGGATACTGACTCCTGTATCGACGGTGAAGAGACAACCGTGATTTCCAATAGGGCCACTCATTGCATGATTGATGCAATGGAAAATGTTTACACTTTTCTGATAATATGAATACCACCAAAAAAAAAAGGGGTATTATGTTTGGTGAGGAAAAACTTCCTGTAGTTTTCCTAAATCTAAAAAATAAAATGAGGTGTGTGATGATGCGTGGGTTTCCCCCCGATAACAATTGATAATTCTAAAAAGTTATTGGCAGTATACCTTTTCCCGCCAGAGGTTAGGGTGCGTTGGGAAACACCCCCTACAGGGGATAAGGCGCTCACACGCTTGTAAGAACAAGGGCTCTACCCTCTCTTGAGATGGCCGCCCTTAAGGATCCTGCTGATAAAAAGCAGGAGGGTATCCTAAAATGTATTTACACACATACTAGTGTTATACTGCGACCAGCAATCGCCTCAGCCTGGATGTGCAGTGCTGGGTTGGCGTGGTCGGATTCCCTGACTGGAAATATTGATATCCTAGATAAGGACAGTATATTATTGCCTATAGAGCAATTAAAAGATGCATTTCTATATATGCATGATGCACAGCGGAATATTTGCCGACTGGCATCAAGTATAAGTGCGTTGTATTCTACCAGTAAAGTGGTCAGGGATTCCAAACGGCATTTGGAAGTATTGCCTTAAAAAAAAAAGGGGATGTACCCTAGGTCGCCTCTCAAAATAAGACGCCGTATTATCAGGCGCAGTCCTGGTTGGCAAGCAGACAAAAGGGTTCCTCTTTTCTGCTCGTGACAGAGGGAGAGGAAAATGGCTGCAGAGATCAGCCAGTTCCCAGGAACAGAAACCCTTTTCCGCCTCTGCCAAGCCCTCCGTATGACGCTAGGGCTTTACAAGTTCAGGCACGGTGGGGGCCCGTTCTCAGTGAATTTCAGTGCGCAGTGGGCTCACTCGCAAGTGGACCCCGGGATCCTTCAGGTGTTATCTCAGGGGTACAAAATTGGAATTCGAGACGTATTCCCCTCGCCGTTTCCAAAAAGTCTGTTTTACTGACGTCTCCCGCTGACAGGGAGGCAGTTTTGGAAGCCATTCACAAGCTGTATTCCCAGCAGGTGATAATTAAGGCTGCAAGGCTGGGGAGCAGTCACACAGGGAAGGAATATCCAGGGCTTATGGTCAAGCCTGGAGACATCACTTCACATAAATATCCTGAAGCTAAGGGCCATTTACAATGCTCTAAGCTTAGCAAGACCTCTGCTTTAAGGTCAGCCGGTGTTGTTCCAGTCGGACAACATTACGGCAGTCACCCACGTAAACAGACAGGGTGCCACAAGAAGCAGGAGGGCAATGGCAGAAGCTGCAAGGATTCTTCGCTGGGCGAAAAACCATGTGATAGCACTGTCAGCAGTTTTCATTCCGGGAGTGGACAACTGGGAAGCAGATTTCCTCAGCACGACCTCCACCCGGGAGAGTAGGGACTTCACCCAGAAGTCTTCCACATGATTATAAACCGTTGGGAAAAACTCGACAGGTATTGCACCAGGTCAAGGGACCCTCAGGCAATAGCTGTAGATGCTCTGGTAACACCGTGGGTGTACCAATCAGTGTATGGGTTCCCTCCTCTGCCTCTCATACCCAAGGTACTGAGATTGATAAGATGGAGAGGAGTAAGCACTATATTAGTGGCTCCGGATTGGCCAAGGAGGACTTGGTAACCGGAACTGCAAGAGATGCTCACGGAGGATCCGTGGCCTCTACCTCTAAGAAGGGACCTGCTTCAGCGGGGACCTTGTCTGTTCCAAGACTTGCCGCGGCTGCGTTGACGGCATGGCGGTTGAACGCCGGATCCTGAAGAAACAAGGCATTCCGGATGAAGTCATCCCTATCCTGATCAAGGCCGGGAAGGATGTAACCGAAAAACATTATCACCGCATTTGGCGAAAATATGTTGCGTGGTGCGAGGCCAGTAAGGCTCGACGGAGGAAATTCAACTGGGTCGTTTCCTACATTTCCTGCAAACAGGAGTATCTATGGGCCTGAAATTGGGGTCCATTAAGGTTAAAATTTCGGCTCTGTCGATTTTCTTCCAAAAAAGAACTAGCTTCAGTCCCTGAAGTTCAGACGTTTGTTAAAGGGGTACTGCATATACAGACTCCTTTTGTGCCTTCAGTGGCACTTTGGGATCTCAAGGTGGTTTTTGGGTTCCAAAAGTCACATTGGTTTGACCCACTTAAATCTGTGGAGTTAAAATATCTCACAGAAAAAGTGGTCATGCTGTTGGCTATGGCCTGGGCCAGGCGCGTGTCAGAATTGGTGGCTTTATCCTGTAAAAGCCCTTATCTGAGTTTCCATTCGGACAGGGCGGAATTGAGGACTCGTCCTCAGTTTCTCCCTAAGATGGTTTCAGCGTTCACCTGAACCAAACCTATTGTGGTGCCTGCGGCTACTAGGGACTTGGGGGACTCCAAGTTGCTAGACGTTGTCAGGACCCGGAAAATATATGTTTCCAGGACGGCTGGAGTCAGGAAATCTGACTTGCTGTTTATCCTGTATGCACCCAACTAGCTGGGTGCTCCTGCTTCTAAGCAGACTATTGCTCGTTGGATTTGTAGTACAATTCAGCTTGCACATTCTGTGGCAGGCCTGCCACAGACAAAAATCTGTAAATGCCCACTCCACAGGGAAGGTGGGCTCATCTTGGGCAGCTGCCAAGGGGTCTCGGCTTTACAACTTTGCCGAGCAGTTACTTGGTCAGGAGCAAATACGTTTGTAAAATTCTACAAATTTGATACCCTGGCTGAGGAGGACCGGGAGTTCTCTCATTGGGTGCTGCAGAGTCATCCGCACTCTCCCGCCCGTTTTGGGAGCTTTGGTATAATCCCCATGGTCCTTACGGAGTTCCCAGCATCCACTAGGACGTCAGAGAAAATAAGAATTTACTTACCGATAATTCTATTTCTCGTAGTCCGTAGTGGATGCTGGGCGCCCATCCCAAGTGCGGATTGTCTGCAATACTGGTACATAATTATTGTTACAAAAAAAAAAAAAATTCGGGTTATTGCTGTAGTGAGCCATCTTTTCTAGAGGCTCCTCTATTATCATGCTGTTAACTGGGTTCAGATCACAAGTTGTACAGTGTGATTGGTGTGGCTGGTATGAGTCTTACCCGGGATTCAAAATCCTTCCTTATTGTGTACGCTCGTCCGGGCACAGTATCCTAACTGAGGCTTGGAGGAGGGTCATAGGGGGAGGAGCCAGTGCACACCAGGTGATCCTAAAGCTTTCTTTAGATGTGCCCAGACTCCTGCGGAGCCGCTATTCCCCATGGTCCTTACGGAGTTCCCAGCATCCACTACGGACTACGAGAAATAGAATTATCGGTAAGTAAATTCTTATTATTTCTCTGACGTCCTAGTGGATGCTGGGAACTCCGTAAGGACCATGGGGAATAGACGGGCTCCGCAGGAGACTGGGCACTCTAAAAGAAAGATTAGGTACTATCTGGTGTGCACTGGCTCCTCCCACTATGGCCCTCCTCCAGACCTCAGTTAGATTTCTGTGCCCGGCCGAGCTGGATGCACACTAGGGGCTCTCCTGAGCTTCTAGAAAGAAAGTTTATTTTAGGTTTTTTATTTTACAGTGAGACCTGCTGGCAACAGGCTCACTGCATCGAGGGACTAAGGGGAGAAGAAGCGAACCTACCTGCTTGCAGCTAGCTTGGGCTTCTTAGGCTACTGGACACCATTAGCTCCAGAGGGATCGACCGCATGGAACTGGCCTTGGTGTTCGTTCCCGGAGCCGCGCCGCCGTCCCCCTTACAGAGCCAGAAGCAAGAAGAGGTCCGGAAAATCGGCGGCAGAAGACTTCGGTCTTCACCAAGGTAGCGCACAGCACTGCAGCTGTGCGCCATTGCTCCTCATGCACGCTTCACACTCCGGTCACTGAGGATGCAGGGCGCTGGGGGGGGGCGCCCTGAGGGCAATATATGACACCTTGGCTGGCAAATCTACATCATATATAGTCCTAGAGGCTATATAGATGTAAAATTACCCCTGCCAGTATTCCAGAAAAAGCGTGAGAAAGTCACTTGAAAAAGGGGCGGGGCTTCTCCCTCAGCACACTGGCGCCATTTTCTCTTCACAGTGCAGCTGGAAGACAGCTCCCCAGGCTATCCCCTGTAGTTTTCAGGCTCAAAGGGTTAAAAAGAGAGGGGGGGCACAAAATTTAGGCGCAATATTGTATATACAAGCAGCTATTGGGAAAAATTCACTCAATATAGTGTTAATCCCAAAATTATATAGCGCTCTGGTGTGTGCTGGCATACTCTCTCTCTGTCTCCCCAAAGGGCTGTGTGGGGTCCTGTCCTTAGTCAGAGCATTCCCTGTGTGTGTGTGTGCGGTTTGTCGGTACGGCTGTGTCGACACGTTTGATGAGGAGGCTTATGTGATGGCAGAGCAGATGCCGATAAATGTGATGTCGCCCCCTGTGGGGCCGACACCAGAGTGGATGGATAGGTGGAAGGTATAAACCGACAGTGTCAACTCCTTACATAAAAGGCTGGATGACGTAACAGCTATGGGACAGCCGGCTTTTCAGCCCGCACCTGCCCAGGCGTCTCAAAGGTCATCAGGGGCTCAAAAACGCCCGCTCCCTCAGCTGGCAGACACAGATGTCGACACGGAGTCTGACTCCAGTGTCGACGAGGTTGAGACATATACACAATCCACTAGGAACATCCGTTACATGATCCCGGCAATAAAAAATGTGTTACACATTTCTGACATTAACCCAAGTACCACTAAAAAAAAAAAAAAGGGTTTTATGTTTGGGGAGAAAAAGCAGGTAGTGTTTTGTTCCCCCATCAGATGAGTGAATGAAGTGTGTGAAAAAGCGTGGGTTCCCCCGATAAGAAACTGGTAATTTCTAAAAAGTTACTGATGGCGTACCCTTTCCCGCCAGAGGATAAGTTACGCTGGGAGATATCCCCTAGGGTGGATAAGGCGCTCACACGTTTGTCAAAAAAGGTGGCACTGCCGTCTTAGGATACGGCCACTTTGAAGGTACCTGCTGATAAAAAGCAGGAGGCTATCCTGAAGTCTGTATTTACACACTCAGGTACTAGACTGAGACCTGCAGATAGTGCTGCTGCAGCGTGGTCTATAACCCTGTCAAACAGGGATACTATTTTGCGAACATAAGACGTTGTCTTATATATGAGGGATGCACAGAGGGATATTTTGCCGGCTGGCATCCAGAATTAATGCAATGTCCATTCTGTCAGGAGGGTATTAGAGACCCGACACTGGACAGGTGATGCTGACTTTAAAAGGCACATAGAGCCTTATAAGGGTGAGGAATTGTTTGGGGATGGTCTCTGGGACCTCGTATCCACAGCAACAGCTGGGAAGAAAAAATTTTTACCTCAGGTTTCCTCACAGCCTAAGAAAGCACTGTATTATCAGGTACAGTCCTTTCGGCTTCAGAAAAGCAAGCGGGTCAAAGGCGCTTCCTTTCTGCACAGAGACGAGGGAAGAGGGAAAAAGCTGCACAAGTCAGCCAGTTCCCAGAATCAAAATTCTTCCCCGGCTTCCTCTGAGTCCACCGCATGACGGTGGGGCTCCACAGGCGTAGCCAGGTACGGTGGGGGGCCGCCTCAAAAATTTCAGCGATCAGTGGGCTCGCTCACAGGTGGTTCCCTGGATCCTTCAAGTGGTATCTCAGGGGTACAAGCTGGAATTCGAGGCGTCTCCCCCCCCCCGCCGTTTCCTCAAATCTGCCTTGCCGACAACTCCCTCAGGCAGGGAGGCTGTGCTAGAGGCAATTCACAAGCTGTATTCCCAGCAGGTGATAGTCAAGGTGCCCCTACTTCAACAAGGACGGGGTTACTATTCCACACTGTTTGTGGTAACGAAACCGGACGGTTCGGTGAGACCCATTTTAAATTTGAAATCCTTGAACACATACATAAAAAAATTCAAGTTCAAGATGGAATCGCTCAGGGCGGTTATTGCAAGCCTGGAGGAGGGGGATTACATGGTATCCCTGGACATCAAGGATGCTTACCTACATGTCCCCATTTACCATCCTCACCAGGAGTACCTCAGATTTGTGTTACAGGATTGCCATTACCAATTCCAAACACTGCCGTTTGGACTGTCCACGGCACCGAGGGTCTTTACCAAGGTAATGGCAGAAATGATGATACTCCTTCGAAAAAAGGGAGTTTGAATTATCCCCTACTTGGACGATCTCCTTATAAAGGCGAGGTCCAAGGAGGAGTTGTTGGTCGGAGTAGCACTATCTCGGGAAGTGCTACAACAGCACGGATGGATTCTATACATTCCAAAGTCACAGCTGGTTCCTACCACACGCCTACTGTTCCTGGGGATGGTTCTGGACACAGAACAGAAAAAAGTGTTTCTCCCACAGGAGAAAGCCAAGGAGCTGTCATCTCTAGTCAGAGACCTCCTGAAACCAAAACAGATATCGGTGCATCACTGCACACGAGTCCTGGGAAAAATGGTAGCTTCTTACGAAGCAAAATTCCATTCGGCAGGTTCCATGCAAGAACCTTTCAGTGGGACCTCTTGGACAAGTGGTCGGGATCGCATCTTCAGATGCATCGGCTGATAACCCTGTCTCCAAGGACCAGGGTATCTCTACTGTGGTGGCTGCAGAGTGCTCATCTTCAAGAGGGCCGCAGATTCGGCATACAGGACTGGGTCCTGGTAACCACGGATGCCAGCCTTCGAGGCTGGGGGGCAGTCACACAGGGAAGAAATTTCCAAGGACTTTGGTCAAGTCAGGAGTCGTCCCTACACATAAATATTCTGGAACTGAGGGCCATTTACAATGCCCTAAGTCTGGCAAGGCCTCTGCTTCAAAACCAGCCGGTACTGATCCAATCAGACAACATCACGGCAGTCGCCCATGTAAACCGACAGGGCGGCACAAGAAGCAGGATGGCGATGGCAGAAGCCACAAGGATTCTCCGATGGGCGGAAAATCACGTCTTAGCACTGTCAGCAGTGTTCATTCCGGGAGTGGACAACTGGGAAGCAGACTTCCTCAGCAGACACGACCTACACCCGGGAGAGTGGGGACTTCATCCAGAAGTCTTCCAACTGTTGGTAAACCGTTGGGAAAGGCCACAGGTGGACATGATGGCGTCCCGCCTAAACAAAAAACTAGATATTGCGCCAGGTCAAGGGACCCTCAGGCAATAGCTGTGGACGCTCTAGTGACACCGTGGGTGTACCAGTCGGTTTATGTATTCCCTCCTCTGCCTCTCATACCAAAGGTACTGAGAATAATAAGAAAACGAGGAGTAAGAACGATACTCGTGGTTCCGGATGGGCCAAGAAGAGCTTGGTACCCAGAACTTCAAGAAATGATATCAGAGGACCCATGGCCTCTACCACTCAGACAGGATCTGCTACAGCAGGGGCCCTGTCTGTTCCAAGACTTACCGTGGCTGCGTTTGACGGCATGGCGGTTGAATTTCGGATCCTAAAGGAAAAGGGCATTCCGGAAGAAGTCATTCCTACGCTGATAAAAGCCAGGAAAGAAGTAACCGCAAACCATTATCACCGTATTTGGCGAAAATATGTTGCGTGGTGTGAGGCCAGGAAGGCCCCAACAGAGGAATTTCAGCTGGGTCGTTTTTCTGCACTTCCTACAGTCAGGGGTGAATATGGGCCTAAAATTGGGTTCCATTAAGGTCCAGATTTCGGCTCTGTCGATTTTCTTCCAGAAATAACTGGCTTCACTGCCTGGAGTTCAGACATTTGTAAAGGGAGTATAAAACAAATGACAAGTGGCGCTAGACAACCAGAATGTAATAAAACATTTATTTTCTAAAATGCATATAGAAATTACAACGACCTCCCGGGAGTAATAACAATCTTAAAATATCACAATAATATGAATTAGCACTTGATATGCTTCTATTTTTTTATATAAAAAATAATTAAAGCATCAATAGTGAATAATCCTATTAGCATGTAATTAATTTATAAGTAACACCTGGAGGGTAAAAGACCGATGTGGGTTCTGTATGTGCACACTGATGATACTAATTGATAGAACAAAAGTCACTAACAACTGTATTCTTTTGAAGAGTTGCAAAAAATCATAAGTTCATGACAATAGGTGGCTATTGCAGAAAAAACGTGTTTAAATATCTGTACACACAGTTACCACTGGGCAGGAGCTTCTTCGGTCTCTACTCCCTAGTGCTGTCCCGTAGTTTGAATGGAGACACTCACAAGAGCCTCAGCGGATAGTGTGGAAGCCGCGCCGTGCGGAGTATCTCAATGAGCCGTCCTAGCCCAATTCACACCGTCTCCGGTACCTCCGTGCTTTGCAAACGGGGGCTATTGGCTGATAGATCCGGAGTTACATTAGATGAACCATCCTGGTGTGTGTGGCTCGCAATAGGCCTGTCTTCTGTTGGGCGGGCACCCGACAAGGGCTCCGTTCGCCGGTCTGCGCCGGACTGGGGAAGACGGCACCCGTAGCTTCCACCACTCCAACTTGGAATGTGCGGTCGGGCTGCAGAGATGAAAGAATGCAGCACAGGTGTTCCTGACCGTAGGAAAGAACAGTGAATCCAAATAGGCAGGGCTTGTCACTGTTGTACATCAAGCTCCCCGTGTCCGTATGGTGTAGATCCTTATAGTAAGAAGCCTATATCCTTAACGCGTTTCAACGCCAGCAGGGCGTCTTTTTCGAAAGGCAGGTATACCTGGGAGTTGGAGTGGTCAGATCTTATACCTATTCCACAGGTGAAGCTGATTATCAGTAATTACATACAACCATTTCAGAGCATCAGATTTAAGTATGCTGTTTATACTCCTGTCGTTTTAAAACAAGCATACAACTTTACAGTAAACATCACTATATTAATTCTACACTACAATGAGCGATAATATAAAATGCATTATATATAATAATAAATGATAAATGATAGAACCCAAATGAAATATAGTATCTATTTTATATGAGACTGGGAATGCCTATAACAATCATAGAGGATATCTTATAGTAATCTATAATTATCATATTGATTTATATAACCATAAATATGTGCATTCAGATTGGTAGTATTTAGTATTTATACGTAAAGCTATAGTAAAAAAAGGATATCCTCTATGTTGATACCTCACACTTAGAATCTCTACTAGCAACAATGCAAATGTTGGTACCTATAAAGGGGATATTACCTCAAGTATCTTCCTATAATAATTTATTAAATAGCCATAAAGAGAGATACGGTGAGCAAGGAATGAGAGGTGGAATAATCAGTAAGAGAGAAGCAGAAAAAAGTAAAAATAGAACCAAAAAAAGGTATATCTTTTTTTATATATAATAAATTTTTAGCTAGAGATAGCTTAATATACAGATATACTCATAAATGATAATGTAATGTAATAATAATAGTGTGTAATATAGAGAACAAGAGATGCTATACCCAGCTTAATAGTTTTAATAATTTTAGTAAGTATCACTATCTCAAGGATTGTTATTACTCCCGGGAGGTCGTTGTAATTTCTATATGCATTTTAGAAAATAAATGTTTTATTACATTCTGGTTGTCTAGCGCCACTTGTCATTTGTTTTATAGTTTCTGTTTTAAGGGATTGGCAATTCCCTTTTTCAAGAGGCTGCTGACAACCATAGTGCAGTGCTATTCACCTGAGCGCATAGTTCTTTTCCGTTTTCAAGCATTTTTGTGTACCTTGCCTTGCTATTGCGGCTTAGGTGACTAACACTGCAAAATGAATTTTTACACAGATAGAATCCAACGGAGACAGGAAGTTCTCAAGCAATATGAGACTGGGAATTGTAGCACTGAGGGAACGCCACATGATGAGTTCTTGAAAAATGCAAATAGACTAGAGGATTTGCTTAAATCTGAATCAAGACACTGGTGGGACAAGACGTCTTTGTCTAAATATTTGGAACATAATAAAATACCTTGTGGTCTGCGTATTTTCAAGAGCTCATCTTTTAATAATGACCCTGATTTATTAGAACAATGGGAAAAAATCCTTGATAAATGCTCATTTGCACTAATGCAATTAATAATTGATTACAGGGGAAATAAATTGACTGAAATTGAGGATGAGATTAAACAAACACAAGATATACTCCAGAAATATAAAGATGAGGATTATTACAAAGAGAGGGAAACCGTAATGAATAAAAGGCTAGAAGCCTATGAGAAAGAGATAATAGAAAGAAAGGAGAAGAAATTCTCACGTGATTTGAGAGATTATAACACAAACACCATTAAAAATTACCATACTAGGAATAGAGTGAGAGAGGAATCTAGATCGGAGAGGCAACAAATATCTAATCATAGTGATAATTTTGGTTATCAATCTAAATTTCAAAAGAGTAAGCCCCAATATAAGCAGACTCAATATAAGTCCCGGGACACGCTAGAGAATAATAAATATTCCTCTAACGTAAGAACATCACCTGGGTGGATGACTATACCACAGAAAAAAAACAAATGGCAGCAAGAATCCCCTTTAGGAGCCTCGAGAGGAGATTCTCCTCAAGAGCGTCGTCATTTTTTAGACAGGGGGAGGAGAGACAGGATGGAATTAAATGTCAGAGGGACCAGATATTTCACACAAAATCGATACGACCCTCTGACACGCACACCAAAAAGAGGAAGAGATATCGACCAAGAGGTCGAAGAGGAGGGAAGGGGAAACAAAAATCAAAGGTTCCGCTAAAACCTGTTGGTATTTTTAATCTTTCTTCTGTTGCTTTAACTGGTACTGAGGAGAGAATTCTCTCGAAAGGGATGAATTTTGCACCTACTACACGCCCTAACTTCTTTGAGCTCTTTATTGAGCTCAATCGATTTGTTAGAGGACTATGCAGAAAAAGATTTTTTGCGGTGGTTGATAAACAAAATAAATCTACATATCAAGATAATCCTGCCACCATATTAGACCAGGATGATATGTCTGAACTTAATATGCTTAATGAACTTCTGCTTGAAAATATATCCCCTGATAATTTAAAACAGCAATCCAAAATATCACTATTTGATGTTAATAGAGGTACTTTTAAGAAAAAAAAATCACAATTTTTTCCTACCCAACATAAAACCAGTGCCATAGATACCTTTTATCATACCACTCTGGAGGAACTTCGCAATTTATGCGACCATAGAATACATCCCAGTCTGTATAACCTGAGGCCTGATGAAAGAAAAGCTCTTAAAAGACTTTCTGATAATCAGGCTCTCACTATTAAACCAGCATATAAGGGAGGAGGAGTTGTAGTGCAGAACACTGAAGATTATGTTAGAGAGGCCAATAGAAAACTTACTGACACCTCTTTCTATAGAGCTTTAGGACAAGACCCAACTCTTGATTATCAAAAGCAACTTAAAGACATGCTAACATTGGCGTGTGCCAATGATATCATCACACGTGATGAGTTTGAATTCCTTTACCCCCTCCACCCAATCACTCCCATTTATTATCACCTCCCAAAAGTACACAAGACACTACACGAACCCCCGGGTCGCCCTATTATTTCGGGGATTGAGGGCCTTACATCTAATTTGTCTTATTTTGTTGATCACTTTCTACAACCACGTGCTTCCTCTCTGAGATCCCATATTAGAGACACCACTGAGTTTATTAAACTGGTGGAAGGTCTAAAATGGAGTCCTGACTTTTTATTCGTCACATGTGACGTCCAAGCTTTATATACCAACATCCCACATACAAAAGGGATAGAATGTGTGGCAAGAAGCCTAGGTGAAGATATGGGTATCCCAGAGGGGAAACGACAATTTATTCTTTCTGCCATTGCTTTTATTTTATCTCACAATTATTTTTTGTTTGATCACGGTCACTATCTACAGGTCCTCGGTACAGTGATGGGGACCAGGTTCGCACCCAGTTTTGCCAACATTTACATGGGTGATTTTGAGGACGCATATATCTGGGATGGTGCCCACACTGCGAACCTGGTCCTCTATGGTCGCTATATCGACGACCTGTTTTTTGTTTGGAAAGGGGATTCTGTTTCAGTCACTGAGTTCGTTAGGTACATTAACAATAACACTTATGGTTTAACCTTCACGTGCACTCACCATCCTTCACAGATTAATTTTCTAGACGTAACGGTGGAGGTGGTAGAGGATACCGTCACAGTATCACCTTTTAGAAAATCGGTGGATGTATGTAATTACATTCCCTATTCTAGTAATCATAATAAAAATTGGCTCAAGAATGTACCAAGAAGTCAGGTACATAGAATTAGGAGAAACTGTACTTCAGATAAGAAATACTATGAACAAGTTACAGCTCTGGTGGATACCTTTAAGAGTTGTGATTACCCACAAGCAGTATTGGATGAGGCTTTGGTTTATGCCTCTAAACTTGTGAGAAAAGACCTGCTTGCTACTAAGGATGAGAATCATGCTGATGTACAGGAGTTTTTCCATCTAAGTGGTGGTGACCTGGAGGCTAACAATGGAGCCAGATATGGGTTTGAGAATAAAGATAAAAACAAAAGTAAAAATAAAAAGGAAACAACAAAAAAGAACAAAGATAAATATAGCCTAGTATTTAAATCTAAATTTAATGTGGCGGCCAGTAAAATCAAAGGCATGATTAATAAAAACTATAGATTATTATTTACTGATCCTGTCCTTAGAGAACATTTAGATGAAAAACCAGCGATTGTTTTCAAGAAAGCTAAAAATTTGCGAAACATTCTGGCTCCAAGTCTCTTTAAAGGACACTTAGATCGATCCATAAAAAATACACAAAGAACTCTCATTGGACCGGAGGTTATAGGTTTCCATCGATGTAACCATAAGAAGTGTACCACGTGTTCGTTTGTTCAGAATAAAACCAAAAGCGTGGTGTCTAGTGTCTCTAAGAAAGAGTATACTATTAATACTTTTATTAACTGTAGCACTCAATATGTGATTTATCTATTGATATGTCCCTGTCACATATATTACGTAGGTCGAACAATACGTCCCCTGAAACTCAGATTCATGGAACATAGACGGAATATTTTGAATAAGATCATGAACCATAGTGTTCCTCGACATTTTTCTGAGTGTCATGGAGGCGATCCAACTGGGCTCCTGCTTGTTGGGCTGGAACATATTCCAGCAACCAGCAGGGGTGGTGATCGCTTTAGAACTCTATGTAGACAGGAGGCTGCATGGATTTTGAAACTACAGACATTGAACCCTCAGGGTCTTAATGAAACCATCGATTTGGAGTTCATTTGAAATTCTAGCTAAGTTTCTGTCAGTACCTCTATTAGAGAGTGGGTGTAGATTTGGTTTATAGTCTCACCTTGGAAAGTCTCTCCCTCTTATGTTTTGATCCTTGAGATAGTGATACTTACTAAAATTATTAAAACTATTAAGCTGGGTATAGCATCTCTTGTTCTCTATATTACACACTATTATTATTTATTATTATTATTATTATTATTATTATTACATTACATTATCATTTATGAGTATATCTGTATATTAAGCTATCTCTAGCTAAAAATTTATTATATATAAAAAAAGATATACCTTTTTTTGGTTCTATTTTTACTTTTTTCTGCTTCTCTCTTACTGATTATTCCACCTCTCATTCCTTGCTCACCGTATCTCTCTTTATGGCTATTTAATAAATTATTATAGGAAGATACTTGAGGTAATATCCCCTTTATAGGTACCAACATTTGCATTGTTGCTAGTAGAGATTCTAAGTGTGAGGTATCAACATAGAGGATATCCTTTTTTTACTATAGCTTTACGTATAAATACTAAATACTACCAATCTGAATGCACATATTTATGGTTATATAAATCAATATGATAATTATAGATTACTATAAGATATCCTCTATGATTGTTATAGGCATTCCCAGTCTCATATAAAATAGATACTATATTTCATTTGGGTTCTATAATTTATCATTTATTATTATATATAATGCATTTTATATTATCGCTCATTGTAGTGTAGAATTAATATAGTGATGTTTACTATAAAGTTGTATGCTTGTTTTAAAACGACAGGAGTATAAACAGCATACTTAAATCTGATGCTCTGAAATGGTTGTATGTAATTACTGATAATCAGCTTCACCTGTGGAATAGGTATAAGATCTGACCACTCCAACTCCCAGGTATACCTGCCTTTCGAAAAAGACGCCCTGCTGGCGTTGAAACGCGTTAAGGATATAGGCTTCTTACTATAAGGATCTACACCATACGGACACGGGGAGCTTGATGTACAACAGTGACAAGCCCTGCCTATTTGGATTCACTGTTCTTTCCTACGGTCAGGAACACCTGTGCTGCATTCTTTCATCTCTGCAGCCCGACCGCACATTCCAAGTTGGAGTGGTGGAAGCTACGGGTGCCGTCTTCCCCAGTCCGGCGCAGACCGGCGAACGGAGCCCTTGTCGGGTGCCCGCCCAACAGAAGACAGGCCTATTGCGAGCCACACACACCAGGATGGTACATCTAATGTAACTCCGGATCTATCAGCCAATAGCCCCCGTTTGCAAAGCAAGGAGGTACCGGAGACGGTGTGAATTGGGCTAGGACGGCTCATTGAGATACTCCGCACGGCGCGGCTTCCACACTATTCGCTGAGGCTCTGGTGAGTGTCTCCATTCAAACTACGGGACAGCACTAGGGAGTAGAGACCGAAGAAGCTCCTGCCCAGTGGTAACTGTGTGTACAGATATTTAAACACATGTTTTTTTCTGCAATAGCCACCTATTGTCATGAACTTGTGATTTTTTGCAACTCTTCAAAAGAATACAGTTGTTAGTGACTTTTGTTCTATCAATTAGTATCATCAGCGTGCACATACAGAACCCACATCGGTCTTTTACCCTCCAGGTGTTACTTATAAATTAATTACATGCTAATAGGACACTATTGATGCTTTAATTATTTTTTATATAAAAAAAATAGAAGCATATCAAGTGCTAATTCATATTATTGTGATGTTTTAAGATTGTTATTACTCCCGGGAGGTCGTTGTAATTTCTATATGCATTTTAGAAAATAAATGTTTTATTACATTCTGGTTGTCTAGCGCCACTTGTCATTTGTTTTATAGTTTCTGTTTTAAGGGATTGTCAATTCCCTTTTTCAAGAGGCTGCTGACAACCATAGTGCAGTGCTATTCACCTGAGCGCATAGTTCTTTTCCGTTTTCAAGCATTTGTAAAGGGAGTGCTACATATTCAGCCCCCTTTTGTGCCTCCTGTGGCACCTTGGGATCTCAACGTGGTGTTGAGTTTCTTAAAATCACATTGGTTTGAGCCACTTAAAACTGTGGATTTGAAATATCTCACGTGGAAAGTGGTCATGTTATTGGCCTTGGCTTCGGCCAGGCGTGTGTCAGAATTGGCGGCTTTGTCATGTAAAAGTCCTTATCTGATTTTCCATATGGATAGGGCAGAATTGAGGACTCGTCCCCAGTTTCTCCCTAAGGTGGTATCAGCTTTTCACTTGAACCAACCTATTGTAGTGCCTGCGGCTACTAGGGACTTGGAAGATTCCAAGTTACTGGACGTAGTCAGGGCCTTAAAAATTTATATTTCCAGGACGGCTGGAGTCAGGAAAACTGACTCGCTTTTTATCCTGTAGGCACCCAACAAAATAGGTGCTCCTGCTTCTAAGCAGACTATTGCTCGCTGAATTTGTAGCACAATTCACCTGTAGCATTCTGCGGCTGGATTGCCGCATCCTAAATCAGTAAAAGCCCATTCCACGAGGAAAGTGGGCTCATCTTGGGCGGCTGCCCGAGGGGTCTCGGCTTTACAATTTTGCCGAGCTGCAACTTGGTCAGGGGCAAACACGTTTGCTAAATTCTACAAAATTGATACCCTGGCTGAGGAGGACCTTGAGTTCTCTCATTCGGTGCTGCAGAGTCATCCGCACTCTCCCGCCCGTTTGGGAGCTTTGGTATAATCCCCATGGTCCTTACGGAGTTCCCAGCATCCACTAGGACGTCAGAGAAAATAAGATTTTACTCACCGGTAAATCTATTTCTCGTAGTCCGTAGTGGATGCTGGGCGCCCATCCCAAGTGCGGATTGTCTGCAATACTTGTATGTAGTAATTGCCTAACTAAGGGTTATTGTTGAGCCATCTGTTGAGAGGCTCAGTTATATTTCATACTGTTAACTGGGTATAGTATCACGAGTTATACGGTGTGATTTGGTGTGGCTGGTATGAGTCTTACCCGGGATTCAAAATCCTTCCTTATTGTGTCAGCTCTTCCGGGCACAGTATCCTAACTGAGGTCTGGAGGAGGGTCATAGTGGGAGGAGCCAGTGCACACCAGATAGTACCTAATCTTTCTTTTAGAGTGCCCAGTCTCCTGCGGAGCCCGTCTATTCCCCATGGTCCTTACGGAGTTCCCAGCATCCACTACGGACTACGAGAAATAGATTTACCGGTGAGTAAAATCTTATTTTAAATTTGGAAGACCGTTTCATGATTTGTTAACTTTTCTAAAGAGGCTCGGGGCTGGACTCCTGCCTGCTTTCTCTATATTTTAATACTGGTGTGGCTCTGTAAGGTGTTTACTGGGAAATATTACTATTTACATGTAATTATTTTATTCCCAGCAGATGGATGTAACCAAAGGAATATCTCAGCGGGACCTTTCATTTTATTTCCAGATGGTAACACAGAAGATTTCGCACAAGATTCTCCAGGACAACATCCTGACATCCCAATTATATATCCAGTACTTCACAGTGCAGATATATCATCTAATCCCTCTAATCATGAGCAATGTTCTCCAGATAATTCACATATTGGTCCATCTATTACAGCTCTTACAGATAAAATATTTACCTGTTCTAGAAATGCGCAACAGAACATAAATCTCATTAGTGATCACCCAACTAAGACTGGTGCAAAGCCATTTCCATGCTCTGAGTGTGGGAAATGTTTTACTTACAAATCACAGCTTGTTACACATCAGAGAATACATACAGGTGAGAGGCCATTTCCATGTTCTGAGTGTGGGAAATGTTTTACTTACAAATCACAGCTTGTTACACATCAGAGAATACATACAGGTGAGAAGCCATTTCCATGTTCTGAGTGTGGGAAATGTTTTACCCAGAAAGCATTTCTTCTTATACATCAGAGAACTCACTTGGAGGTGAAACCATTTTCATGTACTGAGTGTGGGAAATGTTTTACACTGAAAACATCTCTTGCAACACACGAGAGAAGTCACACAGGTGAGAAGCTGTGTCCATGTTCTGAGTGTGGGAAATGTTTTACACAAAAATCAATTCTTATCGCACATCACCGAAGTCACACTGGTGAGAAGCCATTTTCATGCTCTGAGTGCGGGAAGTGTTTTGCACAAAAATCAGTTCTTAACAGACATCAGAAAAGTCACACAGGTGAGAAGCCATTTTTATGCTCTGAATGCGGGAAATGTTTTACACAGAAATCATATCTGGTTATACATCAGAGACGTCACAGAGGTGAGAGGCCATTTTCATGCTCTGAGTGCGGGAAATGTTTTACAGAAAAATCAGATCTTGTTAGACATCAGGGAACTCACACCGGTCAGAAGCCATTTTCATGTGCTCAGTGTGGGAAATGTTTTACTCATAAAACACAGCTTCTTACACATGAGAGAAGTCACACAGGTGAGAAACCATTTCTATGCTCCGAGTGTGGGAAATGTTTTATACAGAGAGCACATCTTGTTATACATGAGAGACGTCACACAGGGGAGAAACCATTTGCTTGTGCTCAGTGTGGGAAATGTTTTACATGGCACTCATCTCTTATAACACATCAGAGAACTCATACAGGTGTGAAGCCATTTTCATGTGCTCAGTGTGGCAAATGCTTTACTCAGAAATCAAATCTTTTTACACATGAGAGAAGTCACACAGGTGAGAAACCATTTCTATGCTCCGAGTGTGGGAAATGTTTTATACAGAGATCACATCTTCTTAAACATCAGATAAGTCACACAGGTGGGAAACCACTTTCATGCTCTTAGTGTGGGAAATTCTTTACAAGGAAATACTCTTTTATAACACATCAGAGAACTCACACAGGTGGGAAGCCATTTTCACGTTCTGAGTGTGGGAAATCTGCTCTAGTTAAACATGAAAGTATTCACATAGTTGAAAAGCCATTTTAATATTTAGACTGGGAAATAAAAGATATCAGATCTTGTTAAACAGTAGATTATTCCAGACAAACTGGTCTGGAGGGCAGTGCGACATGCACGCCCTGGGTGGAACCCCATTTATTGTTTTGGGTTGGCATGAGGAGAGATGACTGATGTTTTATTTCATGTGGCCATTGGCTGCTTCATGTGCCCGCCGACTACGCTACTTACTCAAATCTGGTCCAAGCATGGTCTCTTCGTTGACCTTATTCATTTTTTGTTGTAAAATGGGTGAAGTTGCCATTGTGTTACTGTTTTTGTAGATAAAATTCAGTCCTTGAGCAGATGTGAAGGAAAGTCGCCTTCCGGCATGGATAGTATGTTTTTTGGGGGGATTTAAATTACCCAGTGGTATAAAGAAGTGTGGGTGGACACAAGGAACAAGTGGAGATTTTGCCAATAGAAGTCAATCAGATTCTACTAATTTATCTAGCACCTTCTAAAAGATAATAACTAGAATTTGACTGGTTGCTACGGGCAACATCTCCACTTCAAACAAAATTTTACTTTTGTAAATATACCCCCTATTATCTAATATTAGGCCATACAGATTTTTTTCTGGTGGAAACTTTTTGATTTGTGCAGAAAAAGACTGTTGGGAGTAATTGATCCTCGTTCAAGGCTGCCACCGTGAAGACGCAACAATAGTCAGGAATAAGGGCTGTTCTATTTGTGTGTGTGTACCAATATGGGTGTATTTATGTGTCTTTAAAGAAACGGCTCTGTCACCTTCTCTTTCCAGAGCAAAGAAGATGATGCGATGAAGATCTTTTTGAAACTTAATTTTGTACCGTTTATACGGTTTAATTAATAAATACTGTGTTATATCTTGCAGTTTTTTCTATCTTCTGAGACATCACTTTATATTTTGACTCTTCTAATAAATACATAAAAAAAATCTTTATTGAACCCTGGACTAGGGAGCAATAACGTTATGACATATGTATAAAACATATAGTAGGTTAAACATTAGTGAAACATGCCAGCAGAAGAGAGTAATAGGCAGTAATAAAACACCAATGCAGTGGTGGTTTTTTTTTTTTTTTCTTCGTTATATAATTTTTCTACAAAGAAAACAACAAGAGGGAGAAGATGAAAAAGGAGAAAGGTGATCTGTAAGAGACCGCTTCAGGCTCATCCAGGGATTGGTGAATTATCAAACATGAACCAACTTTCCCAAGTTTGATTGTATGAGTTATTTAAAAAGCAGGTGATAGAGGTGACAAACCAAAATCTATTTCTAAGCATTAGTAAGATGTACAGGAGACTTTCAGTTTCTAGCAGTAAACGGTTTGGCTGCTTTCATCACTGATCATAAGGGCCCATGGAGCAAAAGCACCAAGGGGTCACTAGGAACTTGCCACTCACCACGGCCAGAGGCTGGTGGAGTTGGGGGGTCCAGGACAGCATTTCTCACCATTTATGTGGTCTGCTCGTGATGGCTCTGTCTTACATTAGCTACTGTGTCACTTTTCTGTCCTGTTTAGTCTCTAGTGGCAGCCATCTTGTTTGAGCCCACTCAAAGTAACTTAGTGGGGTGTGCCTCTCTGTCAGCCCTGCACTAATGGGTTTCTTCCCTGATTAGGCACCAATGTGCTAGACAGCTGGGCTGCTACAGTCCGATACTGTGGATTCTCAACTGGATTCTCAAGCCACTCCTGTGACTGCTCTGGACTCTTTCTCTACCACTGCGTTCGCTACAGCTGTTATCTATAGAGACTCAATTATTATTACTTACCTCTAACCTTGCATCCTGTTTCCTGGGTTAACTACAATTCCTGCTAGTTTCATCATATTTCTCTCCAAGGTGCCGCAATCTGAGGGAATACTGCAGCGAAGCCCAAACCAACTTGTGGGAATCTCTGGTGAAAACCAGTACTCCATTAGACTCTGTGCCCGTGGGTTGTTCCTAGTGTGTGACGCTGAATCCTACTTGATTTATTGAATCCTGACAGTATGATCTGACCATAAGGGATTTTGTAGGAGCTCCGGTTCAGATGAAAGATCCTGTGCAAATCTTTAAAGTTTCTGTGGACACGTAAGATGTTACTCAGAATCAAGTAATGATTTACCTTCAAGAATTGTCCACTCCTATGGACTTTATTCAAGTCTTTCTTGGTAAGAACCCAGCACCGACACCACCTGTTATGGATCCACAAGTCTTCCAAATTCAACAAAGATCCCAAGCAATGCTGCCGATTTTTGACCAAAGTGCAATACAATTTGACCTACAGCTTGTACATTTGCAGAGCAATACTAGAGTACTATATGTAGTTTCTCTTTTCTCTGGTCAAGCTCTCACTTGGGCCTCTCCCCTGTGGGAAATAAATCCCTTACTGTTTAATTTTGCTAACTTTGCTAGGTCATTTCCTCAAATATTTGATAGGTCTTCCAAAAAAAAGGGAATTCCTTTAACTCTGTTTGCCTTGCCCCCATTTTCAGGGCACACAGGAGCATCTGAAACTGGGACACTGTCAACTAACTCAGGAGCAAGAAAGATTTTTTAAAAACAAGCAATGTCTATATTGTTCTTCCCCCTGTTCATCCTCCGGCAAACTGCTCCCCATGTCCCCGAAACAGGGTATCCTTATTGGTACTACAGAGATCAACTTAGCAAAGCTCCCAAAAACATTTTAGAGTGCTCCATCTAGTCACTTTGAAAATTTCCTCTGGATCTATTACTCTTGCTTCCCTTTTGGATTCCAGTGCAACTTCATCACCTCCACTTTGGTCAGTAAATTCAAGATTCCAACTCAACCTCTGGAAACTACTCTATTCCTTACTGCCATTGATGGACGTCACATTTCTGATGGAACAGTATGTCTTTGAACCAATACTATTCATCTCCGGATTGGAGTGCTTTACAGTGAAGTAAGTTTTTTTCTTTGTTCTGCCTCGGCTTCAGCATCTCTATTTCTGGGTCTACCATGTCTTCAGCTACATTTCCCACTAGTGGATTGGACAACTTTCCAAGTACTCTCTTGGTTATCCACTTATTTAGGTCATTGTCTACCTAATCTGTAGGTTCTGAATGAACGGGAAGGTGGGATATGGCTTATTTTTAATATATTTTTTGCCTGGCTGCAAAGGCAGTGAAGGTAAACTCTCTGAAGATATACATAAATGTTCAGAACATAATCCATGGTATATGAAGAGACTGATGGGAATTATAGGTGTCTTGAAAGTGGGGAGTGGAATGTGGATAGTGAAAAGCATCTTTTTGCTTCTGTAGCTGTGGACCCAAGCCATGGCGCGAAGATGGCCACCACTGGATAACATTTCCTGCTACGGTGCCATCAAAGGAACATGATGGTGGTGCTGCTGACGTTATGTGAACTGCATGTAATTATATAGTTAATGCATTTTTATCGCAGCTACCTGCGGCTCCACTTGTGTAAATATGAGCTGTTGCGTCCGCATCTGAAGGCCTGATATGCATTAATCCATTAGACCTTACTGATGAGCCTATAATTCAAGGAAAATTGGCATTAAGGATGCACATTTGAAAATCAGAAATCCAATGTTCAATGGCTCATTTATCAATATATCCGCAAAATCCAGAACATTTTGCAGGTGATTGTGTCCAACGGACAGCAAAATCCAAAATGTTGGAAATCTTGATTTGCCGATGATGGCCAAAAATGATTGACATCGGCGAGGTGTGGATTCTAACAGGTTGGATTTTGCCAATCATCAAAGAAACAAAGATCAAGGAATCAACTAATTGATTTATGGGCCCCATTAGATCTGTCCTATGGGCATGGCTGGACTGGCCCACAGAGGCAAAGGGGAAACCCCCAGTGGGCCCTACTGACTGTGGATCCACTCCTTCCTCTATGGATCAGGTTCATTATACTTAAGTTACAGTATAATGCACAGGACTATGGTGTATTTAATACAGTGCATTGCTATCATGCATGAATTAACAGTATTTACTATATATATATTTATCAAGGGGTCCAGATCATGCACTCGCTAATAGTTAACCAAGGCTCTAAGCATGGGCCTCTACCACTGCATTTCCCCGGTGGGCCTTTCATGTCCCAGTCCGACGCTACCTATGGGTATTATCCAAATACTGATGATGATGAACAAAACAGACCTGGTCTGAGTCAACTAATATGGACAAAATAATGTTACGTCCATTGGCTAATATGTTGCCAAATAATTTAATATTACTGTTCTAGAGGGAAGCACAGTATGGTCTTTGGCCAGTTTTGGATTACTATGATATTAGGTCAAGTGGAATCGGGGTGTAATGTAGGCCCTCTGAGGATAGAGTTAAACTGGTGAGATGATGAACTAGCTGAGGTGCAAACTTCTAATAAATCACGGGATGACCATCAGGGCCAGCAGCCTTTTGTCACGATCCGGAGTACTAAAACTTTCTTACCTTTGCGATGACTGTCCTGGTTGACACAGGGGGCTGGTTGCGCTGCTTTCGTGCATTGCTCTCGGTTCAAGCAGAGGTCCACGTCCACTGGCACAGTTCTTAAATGAAGCTCCGGCAGCTGCGCAGTCAATGTGAAAAGCGCTGCACTGTGTCTGCTGGCGCTGCCCACTGTCACAGCATTATCTATGATGTCTGCCCATCAGAGTTCCCTTCAAATCCAGACTTGGGCACTGCCATCTTAGATGATCCTCCATTGTCCAATCCTGGAGCCCCTTCCAGCCAGCTGATCACAGCATCCAATCTCTGAGCACCATTGGGTATAAAGGTGATTCAGTTACAGCCTGGTGATTGTTAAGTCCAAGTATATCTGCTATTACATCTGCCTCTCTCTAAGACTTTCAGTATCATCATTCCGGGTCCAGCCTGGTCAGCACTTCAGTCCATTCCGGTTCTGTGAGGATACGGATTCTCTGATCACTCAGGTAAACAGTTTAGTAAAGTGGCAACTGCACTTTATTGTAAATACACACACACAGTACACAATAACATTATTAATTACAAGCCAGGATGGTATCTTACTTACTAAGTCCCCACAGTAGTTTAGAATTACAGTCTCCTGATGTCACATGCCAGCAGTAGTTCTGTGTCCATAATGCATCCAGACACAATCCTTACTCAGCACACTGGAAGTGCTATCCTACCAGTAGCTTTCAGAAGCAATCCACCTCATTCGTCTCAGGTCAAAAACTCCACTCTCTCTGTCCCAATAGCCCCTGTTTTCTATTATCAAACCTTTGTCTGTCCTACCATAAGGCGACACCTTCTGGCTCTGTATTGGGTGGGTTACAATAAAGGGGCTGACTAAAGAACACTTTCACATAGACCTACTTTCACATGTCCAGACATGTCCCCTAGGCCACAATAGATGTTACCTTACGTAATGAATCTGATTGTGTGGCCTGGAATCCATTGTGTGGGGAAGAATGAGGGGGGTGTATGGACTGACATCTGAGACTGGCTGTATCTACCCAACAGCAAACAGGTTATCAGAGCAGTCACATGGGGGAACATTATTTTACAAACTATAACACAATAACCAAAACATTCATATATATACATCTTCATATGCATTCTGTACAAAACATCAGGCTAGACATATTATTCCCTGATAAACACAAACACATATAACAGAGGGATATTTCACAATAATATGTGATGTCCATTTATATAGTTCTATTGGGAATCCAGGCAGCATGCTGTATAGGTGATAACACAGTTCTGTCCTGTCTCTTTACACTTACGCACTGAATCCAGAAACAGGCTGGCAAAAAGTACTCCTCATGAGCCAGCTGGGGCTGCATCCGTTACAAACCTCCCCTACTTTTTCCAGCCGCTGCGATTCAGTGACAAGAGTAACCCATTTGGGATGGGCAGACATCACATCTGGACCGCCTGGGTCAAACAAGTGTGGGCTTACGTTTCCATCTGGCGGTGGAGGGTCTGGGCTCAGCAGTTCACAGTTTTTAAGACCCCCTCCAGTATCCCAGGCACTGGGTTTAAACAGCCTGATTGGTGGTGGGTAACCCCTATCATCAGAGGTGCTTCCCTCACCACCCTCCTTTTTGGATGACAACACTCCCTTTATCTTTGGTGCATCAGAGAGGAGAGTGATCTGCATCAACAAGATCTGGGGTCCTCACTCTCCCTCCCCAACACTATATTACCTGGGAACTCCACCTCCATCACCTCTGGTGCATCTGGACAGTGGCTTACCTCCCCCTCCCCCATTTTGAGTGACATTACTCCCTCTACTTCTGAGATATCACAGGGTAGCACAATCTGCATCACCAGGCTTGCATCAGGAAACCTGGCAGGGATAGTCAGTGGCTGGGGCCCTTCTGCCCTTAACCACTGGGCTGAATTTGGCTGCAGGGGAGCAGTGAGTATCAGTAATTCTTCTCCACGTGCTCCCCCCTCAAAAGCCTCTACCCCCTCCCTTGGGTCTGAAATGTCTTCTACACCCTCAAATGATAATTGCTGGGCCTCCACTAGCATAGTAAACTGGACAGCTGGTTCAGGTGCCACTGGCAGACTAGACCTCACCTGCAGCGGTGAGTCCTCGGCCCTTATCAGCTCCTTGGTACTCTTGACACCAACATCTTCTTGGTACTGGCATTCATTCATCAGTTCCTCATCTTCCATCTCTGAAAATGGGAAGCCTGGAAGCAGCACTTCTCCCAGGTCTATTGCTGTATCAAGCAGATCATGACTCTGGGTCTTGTCCTCTGTGTGTGGTGCATTGAGCCCTCCCACCACAGGCACCTTAGCTGACTGGTTAGTTCTTTGTAAAGGAATGCTATAACTCAGCTGTTCCTGATATATTCCTTGCATAGGGTAGCATTCACTGCATTTACCCACACTGTATGGTCCAGACTCCATGTACGCCTTTCTGGGGATAACTGCCTCCTGGAGTGATCCAACACACCTTGCTCCCTGGTCTGTTCACGCCACCTTAGAGTGGATTCCATCAGCCGACTGCTCGAGCTCTCCATCCTCTGACCCAGTCGCTGGCTTGGCAAATCTCCATGCAAAACTTCAGACACCAGGTTGCGTTGCTGGCCCATTTCCTGGGGCACATCCTGATAGGACAGGGGAGTCTGTAGAGTATTGGACACTGTAACACTGTTGTCTGGTAATCCAAGCATCTCCTTTATTACCCGCATCCGATCCTCGGGTGTCGCGCCATCTCCCAGCGCTTCTAGATGGGCCTGTAATACCTCCGGTGTCCTTTCAAACGTTTCTCCAACCTTTCCCTCTCCAAGGGCTTTCAGACGGGGTGTTACTAACCCTCGGGATCCCACCTCCGATCCTCCACTCTCCCTGCGGTTACTGGCATCGAATGTCCCGGCTAGAGCTCTCAACCATTCCGTCGCTTGTTCCTTGTCGTCGTCCTCCTCCTCATTATCAGGGTGTTCTCGATCCCATAGAACCAATCTCGCAATTAGGGATTCCTTTCCATCCGTTACGGTCACCTTAATACCGCGCGTTCGACAGACCATATGCAGGAATCTCTTGTTGAGGTTTTTGTACATTTGTGTTTCTGCCTCCATGCTGCTGACTTTCCAAACGTGCCACCAACTTTTCAGCAAGATACCTGGCTACTGTGTGCCAAACTGTTTACAAGGCTCTTAGGTGCCCTCCGCTGACACCTCTCGCAGCCTTACCCAGGGTAAACTGGGACTGAGTGACCCCACTGCTTGCCACCAATTGTGAAGATACGGATTCTCTGATCACTCAGGTAAACAGTTTAGTAACGTGGCAAACGCCCTTTATTGTAAATATACACACACAGTACACAATAACATTAACAATTGTAAGCCAGGATGGTATCTTACTTATACCCCTTTTCCACTGGCGTAGCACGGGTCGCAGCCGTGTCACCTGACACGGCTGCGACCCGTGCTACAGCCCCCTGCAGACAGCGCTCACCAACCTGGCAATTGCGCTGGGAGATCACATGATCTCCCAGCGCCGCCCTCCCTATGCACTGTGAACGGGAGCCGTGTCACCTCGACACAGCTCCCGTTCACACTAGACAGCTAGCCGGGTTGAACACGTGTTCAACCCGGCTAGCTACCAGGGTAGGATTCTCGGATCACTTGATCCGGGAATTTGCCGGGGGACCCGTTTCCACTAGGGAAAAACACTGGTAAATGTGCGCCCCCGCGTATTTACCCGTGTTTAAAAAAGCTAGTGGAAAAGGGATATAACTAAGTCCCCACAGTAGTTTACGATTACAGTCTCCTGATGTCACATGCCAGCAGTAGTTCTGTGTCCATAATGCATCCAGACACAATCCTTACTCAGCACACTGGAAGCGCTATCCTACCAGTAGCTTTCCGAAGCAATCCACCTCATTCCTCTCAGGTCAAAAGCTCCACTCTCAGTCCCAATAGCCCCTGTTTTCAAACCTTTGTCTGTCCTACCATAAGGCGACACCTTCTGGCTCTGTATTGGGTGGGTTACATTAACAGGGGCTGACTACAGAACACTTTCAGATAGACCTACTTTCACATGTCCAGGCATGTCCTCTAGGCCACAATAGATGTTATCTAAATTAACCTTACTTAATTAATCTGATTGTGTAGCCTAGAATCCATTGTGTGGGGAAGAATGAGGGGGGGTGTATGGACTGACATCTGAGACTGGCTGTATCTACCCAACAGCAAACAGGTTATCTGAGTAGTCACATGGGGGAACATTATTTTACAAACTATAACACAATAACCGATACATTCATATATATACATCTTCATATGCATTCTGTACAAAACATCAGGCTAGACATATTATTCCCTGACTCCTCATGAGCCAGCTGGGGCTGCGTCCGTCACAGGTCCCATGCCGGTTTCCATTCTCTGCAAGTACTGTACATCTGCATCTTCCAATCTGCAAATCTTGCAGTAGCTGGGACCTGTATTGAGACACCAACCACCGCTTCTGCAAGAAAGCACACCCATTGGATGCACCAGGATAGTGATCAGTGTCGGAATCCCGCATTCTGAGTAGCGTCAGGATTCCGGCATCACTATTTTAGAAAACAATGATAACATTGGATGGAAGAAGGTTACCACACTATGGCCCTGATTCAGGTTTGTATGGAATTGCACAGCTACTAGGAAGCTGTCTTGCAAATGGTCTAATTAAAATGCAAAGGCAGCAGGACGTGTCTATAGGAGATAGACGTCTACTGTTAGCAATAGCGAGGATCTAAGGTGGTCATTCCGAGTTGATCGCTCGCTAGCAGTTTTTAGCAGCCGTTCAAACGCTATGCCGCCTCCCACTGGGGAGTGTATTTTAGCTTAGCAGAAGTGCGAACGAAAGGATCGCAGAGCGGCTACAAAATATTTTTGTGCAGTGTCAGAGTAGCTCCAGACCTACTCGGCGTTTGCGATCACTTCAGACCATTGAGTTCCTGATTTGACGTCACAAACACGCCCTGCATTCTCCTAACCACGCCTGCGTTTTTCCTGGCACGACTGCGTTTTTTGCGAACACTCCCTGAAAATGGTCAGTTGCCACCCAGAAATGCCCACTTCATGTCAATCACTCTGCGGCCAGCAGTGCGACTGAAAAGCTTCACTAGACCTTGTGTGAAACTGCATCGTTCCTTGTAATAAAACGCCGCTCGTGCGCATTGCGCTGCATGCACAGAACTGCCATTTTTTTGCCTCATCGCTGCACAGCCAACGAATGCAGCTAGCGATCAACTCAGAATGACCCCCTAAGTACTGCATCAAAGGATGTGATAGGTGATATTGGATCAATTTCCTCAATTAAAAAATGAGCACGTCTAAATTTTTGTGTTTCATTTGTGTGATTTGGTTCTTTATCTACTTTCAGGTCTTGTGTGAAACGCCGAGGTAGTTTTAGGACACATTTCACCAGAAATATGAAAACTTCTGAAGGGTTCACAAACTTTCAAGCACCGCCGTGTAATATGCCACTTCACACCTCATGTAATTTCCACAAGACTCATTACCATATTCCTAAGAATGAGACTTTACATAACACTTATATCACTCACCTATCCGATTATACTCACCTCCCTAATTGTAACAAGCCGCCGACTCGCTCCTATAACGAGCCGCTGGCTCACTCTCCCCAGTGTCCGGGCTGTTGCTAAGTTACGGGGATGCTGAAGAGCTTCCACCCAGCAGCTTCCTGCGGTCGGTTGGTGACGAGGGACGCCGGGAGGAGGTGCAGCTACGCGCAGCGCTCAAGTTGCACAGAATATTGGGGTAATTCCAAGTTGATCGCAGCAGGAACTTTGTTAGCAGTTGGGCAAAACCATGTGCACTGCAGGGGGTGGGGCAGATATAACATGTGCAGAGAGAGTTAGATTTGGGTGGGTTATTTTATTTCTGTGCAGGGTAAATACTGGCTGCTTTATTTTTACACTGCAATTTTGATTGCAGATTGAACACACCCCACCCAAACCTAACTCTCTCTGCATATGTTAAATCTGCCCCCCCCCCCCCCCCCCCTGCAGTGCACATGGTTTTGCCCAATTGCTAACTAAATTCCTGCTGCGATTAACTTGGAATTAACCCCATTAATCAGAAGGGAGTCTGGACGTGCAGTGCACGGCTGTGCAGGATTTCTAATTAAAGGGGGCTTGTTTATATATTTCTGTTATACGCCTGTGCTACAGTGTTCCTTTGTAGTTATTGCTCCTCCCAGTCCGGAGGCATCTCCCCAGTTAGGGGTTATTTCTGTCACTCCCTCTGTTTCTTCCTCTCTGTACTTTTGTCTCTTCCTACCCTTCCATACCTCTACTCCAGCCTTATCTCCACTGGTTGCTTTCCCTTAGCCCTGTCCTCCTTTGCCCAGCTCTGTAGAGTATCTTCGGAATTCGTTTCCACTGGCATTAACTCAGGTCACCCAGGGGTTGAGCTCATGCTACCACCAGTGGCATGAGTCCTGGTGGGCATCCCAGTGCCGGTAGGCCCATCAAGTAAGGTAAAAGCGGCTCTTATAGGCATGAAGACCTGCTGGTGGGTTCTAGGAGTCTCAAATCTGGGTGTACAGTGGTCACTGCCAGAAGACCTGCAAGCAACACAATCTTCAGAGAAGTAGTTAATTCCATCATAGCACTAATAGCCATAGATTCTACATGGGTGTGGTTCATCAAATCGACAGTGTCTAGGTCGACAATGTTTAGGTCGACCACTATAGGTCGACAGTCACTAGGTCGACATGGATGGACGGTCGACAGGTGCTAGGTCGACAGGTCTAAAGGTCGACATGAGGATTTTTTTTTAGTGTCGTTTTCTTCGTAGAGTGACCGGGATCCAAAATTAGTGCACCGCGTTCGCTCGCCATGCTTCGGGCATGGTGCCTTCGCTCCGCTACTGCTTCGCTCGGCACACTTTACCGTTCCAATCGTAGTCCACGTGGATTGTTAAGTATGAAAAAATTAAAAAAAATAAAACATTTTTAAAAACTCATGTCGACCTTTAGACCTGTCGACCTAGCACATGTCGACCTAGAAACCCTGTCGACCTTCCATCCATGTCGACCTATAGTGGTCGACCTAAACATTGTCGACCTAGACACTGTCGATCTTCAGACCGGATCCCATTCTACATACACCATGCATATGTGGACCATATTGACTTGTTTTGTTTCCACCATCACATATTCTTTTTCTAGATTTAGTCACACTTCTCAGCCTCTTTTTTCTTTCTTACTGTATATTACATGGCTCACTGCACCTGATATTACACAATCAGATCTTTCTCACACACTGTATATGTTCTAATACAGGTCACCACTGGGTGATCCTACACATCCTTTATACTTACCTTCTCTCAGCTCATTACAGGGGCTTATATTCTTAGCCTTGAAGAAATTCCATGCCTTACCATAAGACATTTTTTACCAGCTGCATCCTTAATGTAGATCTATAGTTACGCTTATAACATTATAGCCAATTATAACATTCATTCTAGAAGATTACCCACCTTGTAATCTATTGTAACCTATAGCAACTCAGCAACTGTCATATGAAGCCAGCTAATTGGCCGACGCCGATGTCAAAGTTAATATTAGAATGGTATGGGCTCCTATATTATCTGCCTACATACTGTGTTATCACTGGCTTGGCCAAGGACATTTAAACAGAGATGTATGCTTACCCTTGCTGCCTGGCAACCACAACTCGGATGCATTGATGGGCTGGTAATACTGTCAATCAGTAGGCTATGGTCTTGCAATTGGTCAAAATCTAGCAATCGTCAGGGGAGCCCAATAATAGGCCCATCAATTGCTTAGCAACCACTGTGTTGATTCTCTGACTGGAAACACTACCCAGCTGGTGATTGGTCACACACATCAGAGATACTTGGAGGAGTCAATGACACTATTGTCCGACATAGTTAAGTGGTTGCTAGTCAACTCAGGGCCGATTTTATGCATACGCTGGTTACGCAGCTGAGTAAGGCGCAGAGGGTGCCCTACTCAGCTGCACCACCAATATGTGTAACACTAGCCATTCCTTATACGTCCTGATTTGTAGGGCCTGCCCGGAGACTCACCGAACAGGCAGTGATGTTGGCGCCACCGCGCTATGTCTGGCAGCGCACACCACTACAGTAATGTGAAGAAAAATAAACTACTACTCCCAGAATCCCTTGCTTCCAGACAGCAAGGGCTGCTGGGAGCGGTAGTTTAGATTCTTCACATTACTGTACATGCAAAATAAACTACCACTCCCAGAAGCCCTTGCTGTCCGGCTACTAGGTGCGGTAGTTTATTTTGAGATTCTTCTTCTAGTACTATAGTGTGGTGCCGGGCATGGCGGAGGCGCCAACACCACTGACTACTTTGCGAGTCTCCGGTATTAAAGTATTAAAGTGGGCAAAATATATAAGGAGAACTTCAACAGTGGGTAAATGTGTAAGGGGCATTACAACTGGGCTTTTACAATGAGACCATGCCTCCTTAATTTCTCTAGCATCCATAAGGGATATTGGGGACATAATTAGTATGATGGGGTATAGATGGGTCCAAAGGAGCCGGTGCACTTTAAATTTTTTCCACTGGGTGTGCTGGCTCCTCCCCTCTATGCCTCCTCCAACAGCTCAGTTTAGAAAAAAGTGCCCTCAGAAGAGGATGCACACTGACGCTCTAGAGCTTTTCTTCATTTTCTTTTTAAGTTTTATTTATTTCGGTATGCTGTTTTGTCATCCGAATACCTGCGCCGTGGGTGTTGGGGGGGGGGGGGGGGGGACAGTCACCGGACTCTTGAGATGCAGAGCCGCTTCCCCGCTAGGGGGCTGTTTGTTCATGGCGCCTTGGCTGTCACAACCGCAGCTTGCTGCACACCCCTAATGGTGCCTGAAGGTGATCGTCGGTGGTGAGTACCAACCGGGGGCCCCGCTGGGGGGGTCCACCGGTTTACTGTGCGGCTGACAGTGGAGTGTGGCGGGTGGCTCCCGCTATGGCCCCCGCGTGAGACTGGCTAATATGAGGTAAACCAAGCATTTATGTGAGGTTTTTACACATGGGGAGACATGGCCAGTATAAATATACAGAAATAGCTCCGGCGCCATGGTGGTGGGTGGAGCTAGATGACAGCAGGCTCAGCAGCATTTGGGTGCCTTCCTCTGCATAGCAGCAGCCTCCACAGCTCCTACAAAACAGTCCCTGGATCGCTGGTACCAGGTGTAGGGGGGGGGGGGGGGGAGCCGCTATTCTTGTACACAATAACATCCCTCTGAGGGATTTTATCAGGAACAGTCTCACTGTGTTTACACATCAAAAACCACTGACAGCCTCACTGGGGCTGTGCAGCGTTTGGTGCGCTAGAGTCCTCTCTTCCCTGTCTCCTCTCACATGCAATAGGTCTGGCTTGTAATATATATTATCAGGCTGTGTTGTATGTGTATTGTACCTGTTTTTCCGATCACAATGGTAAAACAGAAGCCATGCAGTGTATGTAATGCTAGATTCTCTCATCCAGCTCAATATCATATGAGCAGTGAAGTCAGTCATCTCAGAATGCTGATAATGTGGGGCGGAGTCTAGAGCCCTCCTGGTTGGGGGCTATCAAAACTGATGTCTGATATGTCGTCTCAGCTCACTGCAAATGCCAATAAGACTCAGGAACTGCAACTAGCAGTGGCAAGTCTAACTGCTAAACACTCCCCCCCCCCCCCCCCTGTCTGCTACAGGTGCATAAAAACATGCTCTACCTGCACTCCTATCAGATGCTGATATACAGGATGATGGGGATGATGTGGCCCCATAAGTGGGGATTCCACCCCTATCCAGGGTATTGAACCCCTCATATTGGCTATTCGGGATGTGTTAAAGCTCCCCCTGGAACATGCTAATAATCAGCAGTCATTTTTCCTCCCTCAAGATGAACTAAAAGTCATATTTCCTGATTCCAAGGAATTGGATGATTTATTTAAAATAGCCTGTAATAATCCAGATAAAAAATATCAAGTGTCAAAAAGGTTTTTGAATACTTTCCCCTTTGCCCCTGATGGCAGAAACTTCTTGGAAGAGTCTCCAGCAGTAGACATCTCAGTCTCTCGCCTTTCTAAAAAGGCAGTACTCCCTGCTCCGGGCTCCCTTACAGTAAAGGACCCGGCAGATAGGAAAATTGAGACCACTCTAAAATCTGTTTACATTGCTGCAGGTGTTGCTCAAAGACCAGTCATTGCAGGTTGCTGGATGACACATGCAATTCATTCCTGGGCTAATCAAATTAAGGAAGGTCTCTCGGGTGATATGACCTTAGTTAATACTGTTACTTTCCTGACTCACATTCAGGATACAGCAAGAGTCCTCTGTAACTCCCTTAAATAGATTGGCAATATTAATGTTAGGACCATGGCTATGGCTGTATCTGCGCACAGAGCCATATGGTTACGTCAGTGGATTGCTGATGCTGACTCCAAACGTAATGTGGAATCTCTTCCCTTCACAGGTGAATGGCTCTTTGGAGGTGACTTGGACGCATGGATTTCCAAAGCTACGGCTGGGAAGTCCACGTTTCTCCCTTCAGGGGCTCCATCTGCTAGACGTACCTATCCGGGACCATCTACTCAGTCCTTTCGGTCATCCAGATTTCGATCTAGGGCCAGAGGGGCCTGCAATGCAGCTAGAGGCTCCAGAGGAAAACCTAGGAAACCAGCCGTTGCTGGATCTCAGGACCAGAACACCAGTTCTGCTCCCGCAAAAACTTCAGCATGATGGTGTTCACCCACCCCGAGGACATCTGGGATGGTTCCTGCCAAAATGCTTGGGTAAGGGACCTTATCTCTCAGTGTTACAAGCTGGAGTTCGACGGTACTCCTCCCCAACGATTTTTCAAATCAGACTTACCAGCTTTGGAAAGTATGCGTGGTACGCTACTACTGGCCATAAACAAGTTGGTCCAGTCCCAGGTCATTTTTCCAGTACCCCTCCTACAACAAGGACAGGGTTACTACTCCAGTCTGTTTGTAGTACTGAAGCCAGGTGGGTCAGTGAGACCTATTCTGAATCTGAAGTCCTTGAATCCTCACCTGCATGTTTTCAAATTCAAGATGGTATCTTTGAGAGTGGTGATCGCAGACCTGGAACAACAGGAATTCCTAGTGTCCCTGGATATCAAGGACGCTTACCTACATATCCCAATTTGGCCTCCTCATCAGGCCTATCTGAGGTTTGCCCTACTGAACAATCACTACTAGTTTCAGGCGTTACCCTCCGGCCTGGCTACAGCTCCGAGTGTGTTCACGAAGGTGATGGCAGAAATTATGTTTCAGCTCAGGGTTCAGGGGGTCAATGTGATTCCTTACCTGGACGATCTCCTGATAAAAGTGAGTTCCAGGGAGCTTCTATTGCTCCATATAGATCGCACTATCCAACTTCTGTCTCACCATGGGTGGATCCTCAATCTTCAGAAGTCCCACCTGGAACTGTCTCAGCGGTTCCTGTTTCTGGGGATGCTACTGGATACTGTTCCTCCCAGATGAAAAAGTGAGAACACTTCAATAAATGGTTAGCATGGTGCTCCGACCTGCTCGAGTCTCCGTTCATCTTTGCATAAAATTGTTGGGAAAGATGGTGGCCTTGTACGAGGCGATTCAATTCGGAAGGTTTCATGCCAGACCATTCCAATTGGACATCCTGAACAAGTGGTACGGTTCACATCTTCAGATGCACCGGATGATTCAGCAGTCACCCCAGGCCAGGATTTCTCTACTGTGGTGGTTACAATCTTCCAACCTGTTGGAAGTCGACGCTTTGGGATTCAGGATTGGATCCTCTTCATGACGGATGCGAGTCTAAGAGGATGGGGAGCTGTCGCCCAGGGGGTGCAGTTCCAGGGCAGGTGGTCTGCCCAAGAGGCCCTACTTCCGATCTACATTCTGGAACTTCGGGCTATCCACAATGCTCTGCTTCAGGCGTCTCATCTACTACGGGATCAGGCGATCCAGGTGCAGTCGGACAACGCCACAACGGTGGCGTGCATCAATCGACAAGAAGGGACAAAAAGCAGGGCCTGCAAGCGAGAACTGTCCAGCATACTCCTCTGGGCAGAAAGAAATGCAAGAGCACTGTCCGCAATCTTCATTCCGGGAGTGGACAACTGGGAGGCGGACTTCCTAAGTCGCCACAACCTCCACCCGGGGGAGTGGGGACTACACCCTCGGGTGTTCCAACTGATCATCAACAGGTGGGGTTGCCCACAGATCGACTTGATGGCCCCTCATCTCAACAAGAAGCTTCGCTGCTATTGCTCATGAACCAGGGACCCTCAGACGCGTGCAGTGGATGCGCTGACTTCACCTTGGCCTTACCAGCTAAGAAGGGATCTTCTTCAACAAGGACTGTTCGTCTACCCGGACTTGCGGCGGCTTCGTTTGACGGCATGGAAGTTGAGCGGAACATCCTAGCTCACAAAGGGCTTTCCAAAAAGGTCACTGCCACTATTGTGCAAGTCAGAAAACCTGTGACATCAAAACACGATCATCATATCTGGCAGAGATATGTCTCGTGGTGCGAGGAACGCACATATCCCTCTGCAGAATTCCACTTGGGACGATTCCTCCGTTTCCTGCAGGCTGGAGTGGATAAAGGCTTGCATCTGGGATCCATTAAGGTCCAGATTTCAGCTCTTTCTATCTTCTTTCAGAAGAAGTTGGATCTCTTGCCGGAAGTTCACACCTTCTTGCAAGGGGTGCTCTACATACAACCTCCTTCCGTGCCGCCTACGGCACCTTGGGATCTGGATGTAATGTTACGCTTTCTACAGTCCTCCTGGTTTGAACCTCTGACGACCTTAGAACATAAGTACCTCACGTGGAAAATGGTGATGTTACTGGCCCTGGCTTCTGCTAGGCGTGTCTCAGAATTGGGGGTCTTGTCGTGCAAAAGTCCGTACTTGGTCTTCTATGAGAACAGAGCGGAGCTCAGGACTAGACAGCAGTTCCTGCCGAAGGTGGTCTCCGCGTCTTACTTGAATCAACCTATTGTGATTCCGTCTGGTTCTGACAATTCTGCTATTCCAGAGGCATTGGATGCTGTTTGAGCCTTGAAAATCTATGTCAAGCGGACGGCTCGGATCAGAAAGATGGATTCCTTGTTCGTGCTCTATGATGTGCAAAAAAAAGGGTTGCCCTGCTTCAAAGCAGTCGATTGGTCATTGGATTAGGCTTACAATCCAACAAGCCTATACGTCGGCAGCCTTACCGGTTCCACAGTCTCTGAAGGCCCACTCTACTAGATCGGTGGGTTCTTCCTGGGTGGCTGTCCGTGGAGTCTCGGCCCTACAACTATGCCGTGCTGCTACCTGGTCAGGGACGAACACCTTTGTGAAGTTCTACAAGTTTGATACCCTGACCAAAGAGGATACCCAGTTTGGGCAGGCGGTGTTGCAGTTGTCTCCGCACATTCCCGCCCATCCTGGAAGCTTTGGGACATTCCCATTGTACTAATTCTGTCCCCAATATCCCTTATGGATGCTAGAGAAAATAGGATTTTAAATACCTACTGGTAAATCCTTTTCTCGCAGTCCATAAGGGATATTGGGCGCCCGCCTCTGTGCGGTGACTTTCTGCAGGTTCTCTGTTACATGTTCCTGTTCAGCTGTTGCTGTTAATGTTGCCATACTTTGCTGGCTAAGTTTTGTATTGATGTGCTGCTGTGTAAATCTCACACCTGTTGTTGTCATGTTCCTTCTCTCAAGTATTTCATTCTCCTTCGGGCACTGTTTTACCTATAACTGAGCTGTAGGAGGAGGCATAGAGGGGAGGAGCCAGCACACCCAGTGGAAGAAATGTAAAGTGCACTGGCTCCTTTGGACCCGTCTATACCCCATTGTACTAATTCTGTCCCCAATATCCCTTATGGACTACGAGAAATGGATTTACCGGTAGGTATTTAAAATCCTATTTTTTTCAGGCGCGTGCCTTCGGCACACGAAAAGTGCTTCGGTTGGCGCAAAAGTATTTATTTGCTTACCAAATAAGTTGGCCTCGGGCCGAACCTGAGTCAACTATTAATCTGACCCACAGTAAGTGATACCGATCACCTCCTGTAACACATACCATTTTAGGTCAACATGCATGGTTTCTTGGTTACTGGTCAACTATCAATCTAACCCACAGGAAGTGATACAGATCACTTCCTGTAACAGACACCATTTTAGGTATAAATATGGAAATGGGACACACTACACATGGGCATGGTGAACAAGCCACACAAAGGTGAAGTGCGCATCCAGTTACAGTAAAGTGGTTCCACTCAGCGCACTGGTTTGGTCCAACCGGTGCACATACACCACACAACTCCTGGTATTTGTATGTATTGATGCAAGACCACTGTGTCTAAATATATAGCACAAATATGGTACCTATTAGCATTGAATGTGAAGCTGGTAGAATCATTGACAAGAGTTACCGGCTATACTACAAGACAAATCTCTGAATACCCCTAACATGGCACCCATCGATCTGTATGCCACTAGCACAAGGAGGGGAAGTGGATGGTGCCCACTATCCTGATGTACCAGAGGTGAAGGCAGTGGAGGTGCAAACCCAGAGCTTCTATCACAGGCTGCACCACAGCTGGAGCCAGGGCCGTCTTAACAGTAGTGTAGGCCCCTGGGCACAGCAATGCACTGGGCCCCCTACCCATCCTCCAGCGGTAAGGGTGGGAGATGCTATCAGCGACAGCTTTGATGTTCCGTGGGCGGTAGGGGGTGTTCTATATTCCACTCAGCATGTAGGACCTGGAGCAGTAATTTCTGCTAATTACTCCTTTACTACACAGATGGGGCGGGAGGGAGAACACTAAACTGTAGAAGGGTGCATTGGGCTGAATGAAGGGGCCCTGGTACATGACTTCCAGGGTGCTAGGGGGTGTTTAATATGTAGGGGAGGGGTGGATAGTGTAATGGGCTTAATATTTATTATTTTCTGGTGGGAGGGCAGCTTGCTTGAATGCAGATATCTCCAGTTCCTTAAAATTGATTTCTTAGCTTTGAATGGGATAAAAAAAAAAAAGCTATAGATCCCCCCTTTCAGGAGGTACTGGAGACACCTTTCAGGAGGTACTGGGAACTTGGGGATCAGAGTTCAGGAGCCAGAGCAATCCACCAATAAAAATATAAAACTGTATACCAGGCGTGTGGATCTGGAGCAGGGACCACTTGCTTGATGGCTGATATCTATGGTTCTGGGCACAGTAGAGACAAGCTACCAGTGTCCACTGAAAGATAAGAGCCCCAACTTTTGCAGTATACCATCAGAAACACTCTTAGTTAGACAGAACCTGAGATATCTGGCTTCGAAGGGCAATTAACAGGCTTGGATGGGGACCACTGCTTTGAAGTCAGATATCTCCGGTTCCCCAGGGCCGATTTTCAAAAATCTGGTACCCCTGGAAAGAGGGGACCCTCAGCTATCAGCCTAGGGCCCTTAAACTTCTGGGGCCCTTGGGCAAGAGCCCATTGAGCCCATACGAAAAGACGACCCTGGCTGGAGCCAGTGAAAACACTATACACCCACATTACTGATCAGACTGCAGAGTGGACATCCCAAGAGTGATCAACTTCATCCCCAGGGCACTTAGGAGTCTCCACATTTCTGTGCGACCCGGCAGCACTTTGTTATGTTTGGGGAAGGAGTGGGCACTTGTGGTTGGGCTTATTATACCAGAAATCTAAACTAGGTCTATGTGGCTCTAGTGAAAGACACATATAGTATAAACTGCTAGAATAATACTGACCAAACCAATGACCAATGGCCAATGTGGTGGACCCTGTCTATCTTACCAGTTTGGGAATGGAGAATGTTTCCTCTTTTTCTCAGGGATTTCACTAATGAACTCTTAATGGAAGTATGAATGCAAGTGGGAACCCCTGGGCTCCAAACATTCATAGATGCCACCTGCCTAATTTCAGCCCTCTCATTAACAGAATTTCCCAGCCATGACTTAACTAGCAGCTGAAATCCCCTGCATGTCACTAAAGCGAGTAAAGGGTTAAATCTAGTAATGTCTGGGCATGAGCTAAAAATCTGAAGCCTAATAGGCCCTACACACTGGCCGATATTCCTCAAAGATATGAACGATCTCGTTCATTAATGAACGAGATACTGGCCCTCATTCCGAGTCGTTCGCTCTGTAAATTTCATCGCATCGCAGTGATTTTCCGCTTAGTGCGCATGCGTAATGTCCGCACTGCGACTGCGCCAAGTAATTTTGCAATGAAGATAGTATTTTTACTCACGGCTTTTTCTTCGCTCCGGCGATCGTAATGTGATTGACAGGAAATGGGTGTTACTGGGCGGAAACAGGCCGTTTTATGGGCGTGTGGGAAAAAACGCTACCGTTTCCGGAAAAAACGCGGGAGTGGCTGGAGAAACGGAGGAGTGTCTGGGCGAACGCTGGGAGTGTTTGTGACGTCAACCCAGGAACGACAAGCACTGAACTGATCGCAGATGCCGAGTAAGTCTGAAGCTACTCTGAAACTGCTAAGAAGTTTGTAATCGCAATATTGCGAATACATCGTTCGCAATTTTAAGAAGCTAAGATTCACTCCCAGTAGGCGGCGGCTTAGCGTGTGCAATACTGCTAAAATCGCCTTGCGAGCGAACAACTCGGAATGACCTCCACTGTTCATATCTTTGAGTGTGGAGGCACCAGCGATGAACAATGCGTGGCCCCGCACTCGTTCATCGCTGTGCCCCATCGGCTGTGCATGCAGGCCAGTATGGAAGATCTCGTCCATATTTGCCTGCACTTCAATGGAGCCGGGTGACGAGGAGTGAAGAAACTTGACTTCCCCCGTCACTGTTCCCCCGCCGCCGGGTCGTCCGTCGCCCGTATCCGCCATCGGGCAGCTCGGCGGCGGATCGTTAAATGTGTAGGGCCCTTACCTTAATCAACACCTGTTGTTCACCCCTAGGACTGTCCATAGCTGGGTCCACACCTTAAGATTTATCTGTCCAATCTGTCTGGTGGGAACAAAATTCTGGTAATGTATGGGAACTCATTTATCAACCATTTGCTCCCAAACACTGGAAAACAGACAATGGCTATTCAAATTGGTTAAGTCCACTTGATTTACCAAATTTATCCGAACAATCATTTTTATCTGTTTTCCAGCATTTGGGAGTAAATGGTTAATTGATGTGTCTGTATGGTAGCAGATGACAGACAGCTATATCTTTAGATGTGTACCCAGCTTCAGACTTTAGCAGTAACCTGCACAGAACCTGGCCTTCATCTCTCCCATCTCCAACCCATATTTATGCACACCTAATAAGCAGAAACCACCACAGTCCTGAACGGCAGGTATAACCCTTGTGGGGATTGGAGACCTTTTAGAAAGGAGCAGCAAAAGTTCAGCAAGGTGTGTTATTGATCAGGTCTGGTGTTGAGATATTGATCACTACCAGCATCTAGGTTATATATGGAAACTTTCTGCTGGGAAAACCTGTGTCATCTGTGAGAACATGTGCAAGGCATCACTCCATCAGGGATAGCTTGCTGGTTCTGTGTATCTGCCTTCTGAAGCAGGGTGCCCGAGACCCAGAAACCCACCACACTGGTGAATGACTTGGAAAAGCATATGGGACCCTTAAAGAAGGCAGTAGTGAGCCTGTCTACAGGATTATCCTTATACCATCTGGACTCTCCATACTGAATGACGAGATACAGGAACTGTGCTTGCTTGCCTCTAGACTGGTATATACTTTATCGGTGTGGATTGTTGGGTCGACAGTAACTAGGTTGACATGGAAAAAGGCCGACATGAGTTGAAAAAAAAATGTGGTGTCATTTTCTTCGTAAAGTGACTGGGAACCCCAATTAGTGGGTTCCGGTATGAATGGTCGACCATGTTATGGTCGACAGTCATTAGGTTGACCACTATTGGTCGACATTGGCATGGTCGACATGTACAAATGGTCAACACATGAAAGGTCGACATGAGTTTTTTTACTTTTTTGTTGTCGTTTTCTGCATAAAGTGACGGGGAACCCCAATTAGTGCACCGCGTCCCCTCGCATGGCTCGCGTTCCCAATCATAGTCCACGTGGATCGTAAAGTATGGAAAAGTTCCCCAAAAGGATTTTTTTTTAACTCATGTCGACCTTTTCATGTGTCAACCATGTCAATGTCAGTCATTAGGTCGACCACTATTGGTTGTCAACCATAACATGGTCGACCACACGGATACCCAATTAGTGCACTGTGTCCCCTCGCATGGCGAGTGAACTTTGGTTACTATTCCCAATCATAGTCTAAGTGGATCGTAAAGTATGAAAGTTTAAAAAAATGGAAAAAAAGTGAGACTCTTGTCGACCTTGTCATGTGTCGACATTTGTCATGTCAACCTAATGAGTATGTCGACCAATAGTGGTCGACCTAATGAGTGTTGACCCAAAGACCTGATACCATACTTTATGGGGGACAGTAAATAAGATTTTACTTACCGGTAAATCTATTTCTCGTAGTCCGTAGTGGATGCTGGGGACTCCGTAAGGACCATGGGGAATAGACGGGCTCCGCAGGAGACATGGGCACTTTAAGAAGGAATTTAGATTCTGGTGTGCTCTGGCTCCTCCCTCTATGTCCCTCCTCCAGACCTCAGTTAGAGAAACTGTGCCCGGAAGAGCTGACAGTACAAGGAAAGGATTTTGGAAATCCAGGGCAAGACTCATACCAGCCACACCAATCACACCGTATAACTTGTGATAAACTTACCCAGTCAACAGTATGAACAACAACAGAGCATCAGTTCAACCCTGATGCAACAATAACATAGCCCTTATTGCAGCAATAACTATATACAAGTATTGCAGAAGAAGTCCGCACTTGGGACGGGCGCCCAGCATCCACTACGGACTACGAGAAATAGATTTACCGGTAAGTAAAATCTTATTTTCTCTTACGTCCTAGTGGATGCCGGGGACTTCGTAAGGACCATGGGGATTATACCAAAGCTCCCAAACGGGCGGGAGAGTGCGGATGACTCTGCAGCACCGAATGAGCAAACACAAGGTCCTCCTCAGCCAGGGTATCAAACTTGTAGAACTTTGCAAAAGTGTTTGAACCTGACCAAGTAGCCGCTCGGCAAAGCTGTAATGCCGAGACACCTCGGGCAGCCGCCCAAGAAGAGCCCACCTTCCTAGTGGAATGGGCCTTAACTAATTTTGGCAGCGGCAATCCAGCCGCAGAATGAGCCTGCTGAATCGTGTTACAGATCCAGTGAGCAATAGTTTGCTTTGAAGCAGGAGCACCAAGCTTGTTGGAAGCATACAGGGTAAACAAAGACTCTGTTTTCCTGACCCTAGCCGTTCTGGCTACATAAACCTTCAAAGCCCTGACCACATCAAGCAACTCGGAATCCTCCAAGTCAGTAGTAGCCACAGGCACCACAATAGGTTGGTTTATATGAAAGGATGAAACCACTTTTGGCAGAAATTGTGGACGGGTCCGCAATTCTGCTCTATCCTCATGGAAAACCAGATAGGGGCTTTTATGTGACAAAGCCGCTAATTCTGACACACGCCTAGCCGAAGCCAATGCTAGTAGCATGACCACCTTCCACGTGAGATATTTCAATTCCACCGTTTTGAGTGGTTCAAACCAGTGTGATTTCAGGAAACTCAACACCACGTTAAGATCCCAAGGTGCCACCGGGGGCACAAAAGGAGGCTGAATACGCAGCACTCCCTTCACAAACGTCTGAACTTCAGGTAGAGAAGCCATCTTTTTTTGAAAGAAAATGGATAGGGCCGAAATCTGGACCTTAATGGAACCCAATTTCAGGCCCAAAGTCACTCCTGACTGTAGGAAGTGAAGGAAACGGCCCAGCTGGAATTCCTCCGTAGGGACATTCCTGGCCTCACACCAAGCAACATATTTTCGCCATATACAGTTATAATGTTGAGCTGTCATGTCCTTCCTAGCCTTTATCAGCGATGTTGATGTGAAGGTAAGTCTCCTGACTTGACCACAGACCTTAGAAATTTCTCCCCTGTTTGACTGCTCCCCACCCTCAGAGGCTTGCATCCGTGGTCACCAGGACCCAGTCCTGAATGCCGAATCTGCGGCCCTCGAGAAGGTGAGCACTCTGCAGCCACCACAGTAGAGACACCCTGGCCCTGGGGGATAGGGTGATTAACTGATGCATCTGAAGATGTGATCCGGACCATTTGTCCAGTAAGTCCCATTGAAAGGTCCTCGCATGGAACCTGCCGAAGGGAATGGCCTCGTACGATGCCACCATCTTTCCCAGGACTCGAGTGCAGTGATGCACTGACACCTGTTTTGGTTTTAATAGGTCCCTGACCAGTGTCATGAGTTCCTGAACCTTCTCTATCGGGAGATAAACCCTTTTCTGGCCTGTGTCCAGAATCATGCCCAGGAAGGGCAGACAAGTCGTAGGAACCAACTACGACTTTGGAATATTAAGAATCCAGCCGTGTTGCCGTAACACTTCCAGAGAATGTGCTACGTTGATCAGCAACTGCTCTCTTGACCTCGCTTTTATGAGGAGATCGTCCAAGTATGGGATAATTGTGACCCCTTGCTTCCGCAGGAGTACCATCATTTCCGCCATTACCTTGGTAAATATTCTCGGAGCCGTGGAGAGACCAAACGGCAACGTCTGAAATTGGTAATGACAATCCTGTACCACAAACCTGAGGTACGCCTGATGAGGTGGATAAATGGGGACATGAAGGTATGCATCCTTTATGTCCAGAGACACCATAAAATCCCCCCTTCCAGGCTTGCAATGACCGCTGTCAGCGATTCCATCTTGAACCGGAACCTTTTTAGGTACACGTTCAGGGATTTTAAATTCAATATGGGTCTGACCGAACCGGCCGGTTTTGGTACCACAAACATGGTCGAATAATAACCCTTTCCTTGTTGAAGGAGGGGAACCTTGACCACCACCTGTTGAAGATACAATTTGTGAAATGCAGTTAACACTATTTCCCTCTCTAAGGGGGAAGCTGGCAGGGCTGACTTGAGGTATCGGTGAGGGGGCATCTCTTCGAATTCCAGCTTGTATTCCTGAGACACAACATCTATTGCCCAGGGATCCACCTGGGAGTGAACCCACTTGTGGCTGAAATTTCGGAGACGCGCCCCCACCGGGCCTAGCTCCGCCTGTGGAGCCCCAGCGTCATGCGGTGGATTTAGTGGAAGCCGGGGAGGACTTCTGTTCCTGGGAACTAGCTGTATTGTGCAGTTTCTTTCCTCTGCCCCTGGCAAGAAAGGACGCACCTCGGACTTTCTTGTTTTTCTGTGATCGAAAGGACTGCATTTGGTAATACGGTGCTTTCTTAGGTTGTGAGGAAACATATGGCAAAAAATTTGACTTCCCAGCCGTAGCTGTGGAGACCAGGTCCGAGAGACCCTCCCCAAACAATTCCTCCCCCTTGTAAGGTAAAACCTCCATGTGCCTTTTTGAGTCGGCATCACCTGTCCATTGCCGAGTCCACAGGACCCTTCTGGCAGAAATCGACATAGCATTTATTCTAGAACCTAGTAGGCTAATGTCTCTCTGAGCATCTCTCGTATAAAGGACAGCGTCTTTAATATGCCCCACGGTCATTAATATAGTATCCTTGTCTAAGGTATCAAGTTCCTCAGATTAGGTATCCGTCCAAGCTGCTACAGCACTACACACCCAAGCCGACGCGATTGCCGGCCTCAGTAAGGTACCTGAATGTGTATAAATGGACTTCAGGGTAACCTCCTGTTTGCGATCCGCAGCATCTTTGAGGGTAGCCGTATCCTGTGACGGCAGGGCTACCTTCTTGGATATGCGTGTCAAAGCTTTGTCCACCCTAGGGGAGGATTCCCAGCGTAAACTGTCCGCTGGTGGGAAAGGATACGCCATAAGAATCTTTTTGGAAATCTGCAGTTTTTTATCTGGAGATTCCCAAGCCTTTTCACATAACTCATTGAGCTCGTGTGAGGGGGGAAAAGTTACCTGCGGCTTGTTTTCCCCATACATATGAACCCTCCTGTCAGGGACTGGGGTTTCCTCTGTGATGTGCAACACATCCTTAATAGCTATAATCATATAACGGATGGATTTAGCCAATTTTGGCTGTAACTTTGCATCATCGTAATCGACACTGGAGTCAGAATCCACGTCGGTATCCGTGTCAATAATTTGGGATAGTGGGCGCTTCTGAGAACCTGTCGGCCTCTGCGACATAGGATCAGGCATGGGTTGGGACCCTGACTGTCCTGAGGTTTCAGCTTTGTCTAACCTTTTATGCAAGGAATTAACATTATCATTTAAAACCTTCCACATATCCATCCAATCAGGTGTCGGCGCCGTCGGCGGAGACACCACATTCATTTGCTCCCGCTCTGCTTCCACATAGCCTTCCTCATCAGACATGTCGACACAAGCGTACCGACACACCACACACACAGGGAATGCCCTTTTTGAAGACCGTTCCCCCACAAGGCCCTTTGGTGAGACAGAGAGAGAGTATGCCAGCACACACCCCAGCGCTATATAACCCAGGAATAACACAGTAACTTAATGTTAACCCAGTAGCTGCTGTATTTGTGTTTTTAGCGCCTAATTATGTGCCCCCCCTCTCTTTTTACCCTTTTTCTACCGTGATCTGCAGGGGAGAGCCTGGGGAGCTTCTTCTCAGCGGAGCTGTGGAGAAAAAATGGCGCTGGTGAGTGCTGAGGGAGAAGCCCCGCCCCCTCGACGGCGGGCTTCTGTCCCGCTAAAATACATATCTTTTTGGCGGGGGCTCATACATATATACAGTGCCCAACTGTATATATGCTTACTTTTGCCAACAGAGGTCCATATGCTGCCCAGGGCGCCCCACCCCCCTGCGCCCTGCACCCTTACAGTGACCGGAGTATGTGAGGTGTGTATGGAGCAATGGCACACAGCTGCAGTGCTGTGCGTTACCTCATGTGAAGAACGGAGTCTTCTGACGCCGATTTCGAAGTCTTCTTTGCTTCTCATACTCACCCGGCTTCTGTCTTCCGGCTCTGCGAGGGGGACGGCGGCGCGGCTCTGGGATCGGACGACGAGGGTGAGATCCTGTGTACGATCCCTCTGGAGCTAATGGTGTCCAGTAGCCTAAGAAGCAGGACCTATCTTCAGAGAGTAGGGCTGCTTCTCTCCCCTCTGTCCCACGATGCAGGGAGTCTGTTGCCAGCAGAGCTCCCTGAAAATAAAAAACCTTACAAAATACTTTCTTACAGCAAGCTCAGGAGAGCTCACTGAACAGCACCCAGCTCGTCCGGGCACAGATTCAAACTGAGGTCTGGAGGAGGGACATAGAGGGAGGAGCCAGAGCACACCAGAATCTAAATTCTTTCTTAAAGTGCCCATGTCTCCTGCGGAGCCCGTCTATTCCCCATGGTCCTTACGGAGTCCCCAGCATCCACTAGGACGTTAGAGAAATAAAGTCTGTTGTGTTATATAATGTGTTGCATTTTTCCATTTTTATAGAGACTTTTGTATTGCACTTGTTTGTGCTTTTTGTGCAGTACATTTGCTGTTGTAGCTTCCTTTACTCCTTACCTGTGTGATTGTGTAATCTGGGCACACTTAGTGAGCTACAGTTCCAATACCCCATATTTTTACAGTAAGTGCTCTGGTTTTGTGAGTTGGATGTTAGGTCTTTCCACCCACAGAGAAGGCGATTTAGGTTGGTGTAATCATTATCTTGTTGGAAGGAGATGCCAGGAGGTTTCAGAGCATCTTCATATTTGGAGTTATTCTATCCTGACTAGAATCCATTACACATCGCAGAAGAAAAGCAGTCCTGGACAATCAAGCTGCTACCACCACCAGTAAGTATGGTGTTCTTTGGGTGATGAGCGGTGTGGCTGAAAAATGTCAACCACGTTCTCTTAAGGACATTAAGACATTGGCCCTCATTCCGAGTTGTTCGCTCGCAAGGCGATTTTAGCAGAGTTACACACGCTAAGCCTCCGCCTACTGGGAGTGAATCTTAGCTTCTTAAAATTGCGAACGATGTATTCGCAATATTGCGATTACAAACTACTTAGCAGTTTCAGAGTAGCTTCAGACTTACTCGGCATCTGCGATCAGTTCAGTGCTTGTCGTTCCTGGTTTGACGTCACAAACACACCCAGCGTTCGCCCAGACACTCCCCCGTTTCTCCAGCCACTCCCGCGTTTTTTCCAGAAACGGTAGCGTTTTTATCCACACGCCCATAAAACGCCGTGTTTCCGCCCAGTAACACCCATTTCCTGTCAATCACACTACGATCGCCGGAGCGAAGAAAAAGCCGTGAGTAAAAAAACTATCTTCATAGCAAAATTACTTGGCGCAGTCGCAGTGCGAACATTGCGCATGCGTACTAAGCAGAAAAACGCTGCGATGCGAAGAAAATTAACGAGCGAACGACTCGGAATGAGGGCCATTGCCTCTCATGGTTTGAGATGAATGAATCCGCTTTTTTTTCTGCACCATTTTCTCTATAGTAATAAGACATACTGTACACACAATGTTTCTCTTTGGACGATTGTGCCAGCACAACGCAATGTATATTTAACCCAGTAGAGGCAGTACCCAGTTCCGCTCAGGTGGAAGTCGCTGAGAAGCTTGGCTCTCTCATTCTTCTAAGAGGAGATGTTCTCTCTCCGGGCTATTCTCATTTCACACATGTGCCGCAATGTTCTCATCGGTTGCTACTGAGGCATGTTTGCCTGCCGCCGCTGACTTGCCCCGCCTACAGCTCCCTGACATCCAATCATTTTGATACTTAGCCTAAAGCCTGCCTGGGTAAATAACCTACGCAATGGTGAAAACCACATCATAATCGGTCCAGTGGTTTAGGAGTTTATAGCAATCAGACAAACATGTTCTTATTTATAAGATGTATAGATGGAAGCTATAAGTAATCTCTGTGGCTATGGGGGGTATTCAATAAGACTCGGAAGCTGCCAGCTATCTTGTCGGAAAGATGGCAGCTTCCAACAGACTTAGGTCGGAAGGGGTTCCGACTTATTCATTAGGGCCCCGTTTTTTCTGACAAGTCGGGAAATCTGACTTGTCGGAAAGCTGTCAGAATACATGCCAAGCCGCATGTATTGTCGGAAGCAGGGCCAAACCCGACAGGTTTTAGCCCCGTTTCCGACAATGTCAATCCAACTTTTAAAAAAAGTCATATTGACACTGTCGGGACCGGGCCAAACCTGTCGGGTTTGGCCCGGCATTGAATAGAGTGCTGTTGGGTCCTTTCCGTCGAAAAGGACCCGACAGCTATTGAATATACCTGTGTCTGTCCTCAATCAAATGATTGGGTTTTTTTGAGTCTTCCCGGTCGCAGCCCCCAATCCCTGGGTACACACTTTAAGACTTCGGATCCTGACCGAGCAGCTGATTTTGATAAGCACACACACTTACTGATCAGCCACTCAATATGTCTGGCTATACATAACAACAGGGCGGGTATTTAAATTTGCACATGTACTGATATATTCTGGATCTAAACAGTAGCTAATGGAATTTAGCATTTTTAAAATATATTTAATAAAAAAAGTCAAAACATAACGATGTCAGAGAGGAGTACAATAAAACATCAAGATTACAATATAGCATTTATGACATTAGCAGTATACACAGCACAAAATGAATCCTGAAAAAGCTAGATCTTTATAGCATCGTCCTGTTTGCTCAGGAAAGAGAAGTAGAGAGCACTGTCTCTTTACAGACACATATGATACATATGGTGATTCCACCCAGTGTTCCAGGAACCCCACATATACCGATGTGTTCTTATACATATAGCCTCAATATGCTATGCAGTACAAGATGCTTGGTGCAAGCCAGACGCAAGGTCTGGTGCAACTCTGCTAGTATCTGTTGACTTGTTTTGCCGAAAATGCCTCTTAGCTGCAACGCGGTGACTAGGACACACTCGGCCATCCTGTGAGCTAACAGCGTCACAAACCCATAACCTGCATTATTTATATGTATGAATGGAATGATAAGTACAACTGTGGGTATTACATATGTATCTAATAAATACTAATAGATTATATATTATAAAGAAATTTGAATAAAGAAACATACTCTATAAACAATTATAAGACGTCATAAAAATAAAAGAGAGCATCAACATAAAAAAATAATAATTGTACTTAAAATGTTGCTAGTTGAAACATAGTTAATGATCGCATACTGGGCTGGTATTTGTATAGTCAAATACAGTGTAATCTATCACCTTTCATCAACTAAACATTTGCTTCACTGGTAGCCTATATTAATTAGCCATAGTATTCCTTTAGATCACAGGTTCTCAAACTCAGTCCTCAGGACCCCACACAGTGCATGTTTGCAGGTAGCCCAGCAGGTGCACAGGTGTATTAATAACTTACTGACACATTTTAAAAGGTCCAAAGGTGGAGCTAATTATTTCGCTTGAGATTCTGTGAGACCTGCAAAATATGCCCTGTGTGGAGTCCTGAGGACCGAGTTTGAGTACCTGTGTTTTTGAACAGTTTATTCATAACACTGAAAATGAACAGCTGACCAACACTAATAAACAGGTATTTGAATGGTTAACTTTAACAATTGCAACTCCATTACACTCTAAGCATAAATAAATAAAAAATGTCAAACACACAATGTACCACAAATTGCTTTTCCTCATTACACTCCATGTTATTATCTCCAAACCAATTACATCCTTCATTCTCCCTGCAACCCACCCTTCTGTACACATTGCCATTTCAATTATGCCCATCTCTCTTATTAATACTCACAAGCGATGCAACTAGGATGCACCAGGAGACTGTACTGATTCACCTGATATGCGACAATCTGTGTGTGACTGAGTCTGTATATAAAGCCCTTGGCATGGAAAATGGCATAAAAAAATGCAAAAAAATGGTGGCTGCTGCATCATAGCACTTTGTATAAAGATTCAGAGACTTAGTTATACACAGATATACAAGTGTTGCATTTAAAATTAATCAGAACAGTCTCTTAGTGGGTTCTAGTTACATCGCATTGCGACCGAGATGCATTTTTGGCATAAAAGATGCCCGAAGCCAGATGAGACTTACAGGACCTAGCATGCTAGAGGCTGTTTGGGGCGACTGCAGCCATGATGTATGAGGACACGTCTGTAGGAGTCCTTATTTTCACTACAGTTGTGCCCTGATGGTGTCTGATAGTATTTTTTTTTTTTAGTAAATAAACCTCCAATATAACGAGACCATTTATGGCCTCACATTACTTTGCGCTTCTTGACTCCTTGCTGCATTTCATAGGAATAAGTGTAAGGCAGAAACTTGACTGTTAGGCCAAGTCAATCCTTTATACAGAGAGTTAAAAAAAGACCCTCCGCAAGTGAGTTTTGTCTCTGGCTGCTAATCTCTGCAGCTGTGGGAGGCCAGAGAGGGACAATACTTTCAACACTTACTGTAGATAAAAATGTTAACAAATTCTCTTTAATCTCATGTAAAGCGCTTAAAAATATGTTATTGTACATAGCACACTTTCTGTGTTGAGGCTTTCTTAGCACACAGTTGCTGCAGAGGGACTTTCTGAAAACCCCGTATAATGAAAAAGAGATGTGACAAGATTTATTCCACTTGCAAACAAAGTATAACTTGTATGTGAATAAAGTATGGTTTACCAAGATATGAGAGCAGTTATTTCCCTCACTCAAAACTTGTTAATGGCTTTCAACAATCAGAGCATGACAATAGCTAATCTGTGTGACTTCTCTGATGTTTAACAAGATGTGATTTCTGTGTATAACATTTTCCACACTCTGAGCATGGAAATGGTTTCTCACCTGTGTGATGTCTCTGATGTATAACAAGATATGATTTCTTTGTAAAACATTTTCCACACTCGGCGCATGTAAATGGTTTCTCACCTGTGTGAGTTCTCTCATGTATAACAAGAGATGATTTCTCAGTAAAACATTTCCCACACTCAGAACATGGGAATGGTTTCTCACCTGTGTGACTTCTCTCATGTCTGAGAAGAGCTGATTTCTGCGTAAAACATTTCCCACACTGAGAACATGGATACGGCCTTTCACCTGTGTGACGTCTCGCATGTCTAACAAGATCTGATTTATGTGTAAAACATTTTTCACACTCAGAACATGGAAATGGCCTCTCACCTGTCACAGCTGTGGGCTGTGTAAAACATTTGGCACGAGTAGGACAGGGAAATATTTTATCTACTGTAAGAGCTGTAATAGACAGACCAATATCCGAGTTATCAGGAGACAACTGGTCATGGTTAGAGGTATTAGATGACACGTCCACACTATGATGTACTGGATGTACAATTGAAGTAATAGGGTTTTCTCCTGGAGAATCTTGTGTTGTGTCATTATCTTCTATTTCACAGTCTGAAGATAACACGAGATGATGATCTGAGACATTTCTGAAGTTACATCCATCTGATGGGAATAAAATTAATATGGAAATATTAGCGCTTATTCTTAAAAAAAAATTAATTTTCTAATCAAGATAACAGTGAAAGGTCCTAAATCACCATCAAATTGGTCAAAATCAAGATATTTATTTGTAAATCAGTGAATGTTATTTTGTTACTTTAAGATGTACATTTTCTATCTCTATATAACATGGAAAGTAGGGATCAGTAGGCACACTACAGAGTTGCAAGAAACCCATTTATTTATTATGCAGGTAGTAGCAGATAAGTAGCTTCCAAATGACATCACAGTGATATCACTCACAATGAAATTGAACAATAGACATCACCAACCAGAATAAAATACAATTTACAGGTGACAATAAAATAGTATTCTTCTTAGGTTTGGAGGGTGACACACACACCCTTTGGGGATCTTGCTGTTTTCTCCATATTTATACTTATGTAGATTGATATGTAACATTCTGAGCATGAGAAGCCACCACTTAGAGATTAAGAAGATTTCCCTCTTCAGCAGAATACGTTTCTGGCCAGTAAGATGCCACCCTTACTAGATGTCCCATAATGTAAGGAAACCCTGTGTTATAGTATCAGGACAGATATATTACCTCAGCCAACCTATGAGCTTACAGTGTCACACACCCATAACATGCATAATTTATATGTATAAACGGAATGCAATCAATTTATACTTAGCAACATTTGTAATATCATGATTTGCATGCAATTGTTAATAATTATATTTAAGATTTTGCTCAGCGAGACATAGTTAATGATAGCATACTGGGCTGGTAGTTGCCTAGTCAAATACAGTGTAATATATCACCTTTCATCAGCTAAACATTTGCCTCACTGGTAGCCTATATTAATTAGCCATATTATCCATTTAGGTGCAATCTAGGAGCTGCTGTACTGGTCAATGTGTATTCACATACACAATTTATTCATAACACTAATTGAAAATTTATCACAAATTGCTTTTCTTCATTGCACTCCATAGAATTATCTTCAAAGCACTTACATCCTTCATTCTCCCGGCAACTTTCCCTTCTTTTACACAATGCTGTCTCAATTATCCCATCTCCTCTTATTAACAGTCACAAGCTTTTTACTTATCTTTATACTTTAACAATATCATCCACAGCTTGTCACCATAAAAAAAAAAATTCACAAACCTCCTACAACTATATTTATCTCCCTCTTGCTTCTATTAGCTGGTGACATTTGACCAAATCCAGGCCCCAAACACTTGCCCCACTCACATTCATCTGATTTTCAGCAATATAGAAATCCAGTTGAACTCATAAATATCACATCCCCCTCTAAATCACTAAAATGTGCCTTATGGAATGCACACTCTGTTTGTAACAAACTAACATCCATCCATGACCTCTTCATATCTAATAACTTCAACCTGCTGGCTACAACAGAAACATGGCTTGATTTTAATATCGCTATCGATACTCCGAAATCTGCTGCTCATGCCTCTGAACTGCTCTTTCTAACCTCAATCGGCCTCCCCAAACAGACTGACTCCTCTACTCATCATGAGGAACACTGCCTTGATCTTGTATTCAGCAGCCTATGCTCAGTTTTTAAATTCACTATCACTTCTTTCCCTCTCTCAGATCACAACCTTGTCACCTGCATGCTCTACTCCATTACAACAAACTCAATGTCCTCCAATCTACCTCAAACCTGCAGTAATATTAATGCAATTAATTTTCAAGTATTTTGCACCTCTCTGTAACAACTGCTCTCACCTATTTCTGCATTCACTTCTCCTGAGACTGCTGTATCACACCTGACCCAGACTCTAGAAATAGCCCTTGATGAAGTGACTCCAGCTACCCATCACACTCCACATAGGCATAGATGTCAACCGTGGCACTCTAAATTAGCAAGATACCTAAAAAAACTGTCACTTAAACGTCAGTGGCGTAAATCTCGTACACCAAGCAACTTCCTCACCTATAAGACAATCTACCACTCATATCATAATGCACTCGACACTGCCAAACATATTTCCAAACTCTTATCTCTGCTCAAAGCCTCTAACCCCAACTTTTTTATATTTAAATCACTTTAACTGAATGCATTTCCGCCATTTCATCTTGGATGTCATCTGACCCCTCAAACTTAATATTTCCGAAACATAATTAATTACATTACCACCGTCCAATAGCAGTTACCAACCTGATTTCTCTAACGTCCTAGTGGATGCTGGGAACTCCGAAAGGACCATGGGGAATAGCGGCTCCGCAGGAGACTGGGCACAACTAAAGAAAGCTTTAGGTCACCTGGTGTGCACTGGCTCCTCCCACCATGACCCTCCTCCAAGCCTCAGTTAGATTTTTGTGCCCGGCCGAGCTGGATGCACACTAGGGGCTCTCCTGAGCTTCTAGAAAGAAAGTATATGTTAGGTTTTTTATTTTACAGTGAGACCTGCTGGCAACAGGCTCACTGCACCGAGGGACTAAGGGGAAAAGAAGCGAACCTACCTGCTTGCAGCTAGCTTGGGCTTCTTAGGCTACTGGACACCATTAGCTCCAGAGGGATCGACCGCATGGAACTGGCCTTGGTGTTCGTTCCCGGAGCCGCGCCGCCGTCCCCCTTACAGAGCCAGAAGCAAGAAGAGGTCCGGAAAATCGGCGGCAGAAGACATCAGTCTTCACCAAGGTAGCGCACAGCACTGCAGCTGTGCGCCATTGCTCCTCATACACACTTCACACTCCGGTCACTGAGGGTGCAGGGCGCTGGGGGGGGCGCCCTGAGCAGCAATAAAAACACCTTGGCTGGCAAATATATCACAATATATAGCCCCAGAGGTTATATATGTGATAAATACCCCTGCCAGAATCCATTCAAAAACGGGAGAAAAGTCCGCGAAAAAGGGGCGGAGCAATCTCCCTCAGCACACTGGCGCCATTTTTCCCTCACAGCTCAGCTGGAGGGAAGCTCCCTGGCTCTCCCCTGCAGTCTGCACTACAGAAAAGGGTTAAAAAGAGAGGGGGGGCTCTAAATTTAGGCGCAGTAAATATAATAGCAGCTATAGGGGACATAATTCAGTTAGTCCCTGCATTATATAGCGCTCTGGTGTGTGCTGGCATACTCTCACTCTGTCTCCCCAAAGGGCTTTGTGGGGTCCTGTCCTCTGTTAGAGCATTCCCTGTGTGTGTGCGGTGTGTCGGTACGGCTGTGTCGACATGTTTGATGAGGAAAATTATGTGGAGGCGGAGCAGATGCCTATAGAAGTGATGTCACCCCCTGCGGGGCAGACACCTGAGTGGATGGTCTTATGGAAGGAATTACGTGCAAGTGTCGACTCCTTACACAAATAATTTGACGACATGCCAAATGCGGGACAGCCGGCTTCTCAGCTCGTGCCTGCCCAGGCGTCTCAAAGGCCATCAGGGGCTCTAAAACGCCCGCTACCTCAGATGGCAGACGCACATGTCGACACGGATACTGATACCAGTGTCGACGACAATGAGTCAAATCTAATGTCCACTAAGGCCATTCGTTGCATGATTGAGGCAATGAAAAAGGTGTTACACATTTCTGATATAAACCCAGGTACCACTAAAAAGGGTATTATGTTGGGGAGAAAAAACTACCCGTAGTTTTTTCCCCCATCGGAAGAATTAAATGAAGTGTGTGAAGAAGCGTGGGCTTTTCCCGATAAAAGATTGGTAATCTCTAAAAAGTTACTAATGGCGTTCCTTTTCCCGCCAGAGGATAGGGCAAGTTGGGAAACACCTCCTAGGGTGGATAAACGTTTGTCTAAAAAGGTGGCACTACCGTCTCCGGATACGGCCGCCCTTAAGGAGCCTGCAGATAAGAAGCAGGAGGCGATCCTGAAGTCTGTATACACACACTCAGGCATTATACTTAGACCAGCTATTGCGTCAGCATGGATGTGCAGTGCTGCCGCTGCGTGGTCAGATTCCCTGTCAGAAAATATTGACACCCTAGACAGGGACACTATTCTGCTAACCATAGAGCATATAAAAGACTCAGTCTTATACATGAGAGATGCACAGAGGGAGATCTGCCGGCTGGCATCTAAAATAAGTGCATTGTCCATTTCTGCTAGGAGAGGCTTATGGACTCGGCAGTGGACAGGGGATGCAGATTCTAAAAGGCACATGGAAGTTTTGCCTTATAAGGGTAAGGAGTTATTCGGGGATGGTCTCTCGGACCTAGTTTCCACAGCAACAGCTGGGAAGTCAGCATTTTTACCCCATGTTCCCTCACAGCCTAAGAAGGCGCCGTTTTATCAGGTACAGTCCTTTCGGACCCAGAAAAACAGGCGAGGAAAAGGCGGGTCCTTTCTGTCCAGAGGCAGAGAAAAAAAAAAAAGGCTGCAACAAACAGCAGGTTCCCAAGAGCAAAAGTCCTTCCCCGCTTCTTCCAAGTCCGCCGCATGACGGTGGGGCTCCACAGGCGGAGCCAGGTACGGTGGGGGGCCGCCTCAAAAATTTCAGCGATCAGTGGGCTCGCTCACAGGTGGATCCCTGGATCCTTCAAATAGTATCTCAGGGGTACAAACTGGAATTCGAGGCGTCTCCACCCCACCACCGGTTCCTAAAATCTGCCTTGCCGATTACTCCCTCAGACAGGGAGGCTGTGCTAGCGGCAATTCACAAGCTGTATTCCCAGCAGGTGATAATCAAGGTGCCCCTACTTCAACAAGGACGGGGTTACTATTCCACACTGTTTGTGGTAGCGAAACCGGACGGTTCGGTGAGACCCATTTTAAATTTGAAATCCTTGAACACTTACATAAAAAAATTCAAGTTCAAGATGAAATCGCTCAGGGCAGTTATTGCAAGCCTGGACGAGGGGGATTACATGGTATCCCTGGACATCAAGGATGCTTACCTGCATTTACCATCCTCACCAGGAGTACCTCAGATTTGTGGTATAGGATTGCCATTATCAATTCCAGACGCTGCCGTTTGGACTGTCCGCGGCACCGAGGGTGTTTACCAAGGTAATGGCGGAAATGATGATACTCCTTCGAAAAAAGGGAGTTTTTTAATTATCCCGTACTTGGACGATCTCCTAATAAAGGCGAGATCCAGGGAGCAGTTGTTGGTAGGAGTAGCATTATCTCAGGAGGTGCTACACCAGCACGGTTGGATTCTGAATATTCCAAAGTCACAGCTGGTTCCGACGACATGTCTACTGTTCCTGGGTATGATTCTGGACACAGTCCAGAAAAAAGTGTTTCTCCCGGAGGAGAAAGCCAAGGAGTTGTCATCTCTAGTCAGAGACCTCCTGAAACCAAAACAGGTCTCGGTGCATCACTGCACGCGAGTTCTGGGAAAGATGGTGGCTTCTTACGAAGCAATTCCTTTCGGCAGGTTCCATGCCAGAATTTCTCAGTGGGACCTGTTGGACCAATGGTCCGGATCGCATTTTCAGATGCATCGCCTAATAACCCTGTCTCCAAGAACCAGGGTGTCTCTGCTGTGGTGGCTGCAGAGTGCTCATCTTCTAGAGGGCCGCAGATTCGGCATACAGGACTGGGTCCTGGTGACCACGGATGCCAGCCTTCGAGGCTGGGGGGCAGTCACACAGGGAAGAAACTTCCAAGGACTATGGTCGAGTCAGGAGACTTCCCTACACATAAATATTCTGGAACTAAGGGCCATTTACAATGCCCTAAGTCAGGCAAAACCCCTGCTTCTACACCAACCGGTACTGATCCAGTCAGACAACATCACGGCAGTCGCCCATGTAAACCGACAGGGCGGCACAAGAAGCAGGATGGCAATGGCAGAAGCCACAACGATTCTCCGATGGGCGGAAAATCACGTACTAGCACTGTCAGCAGTGTTCATTCCGGGAGTGGACAACTGGGAAGCAGACTTTCTCAGCAGGCACGACCTCCACCCGGGAGAGTGGGGACTTCATCAGAAGTCTTCACACTGATTGTAAATCGTTGGGAACGGCCACAGTTGGACATTATGGCGTCCCGCCTAAACAAAAAACTAGATATTGCGCCAGGTCAAGGGACCCTCAGGCGATAGCTGTGGACGCTCTAGTGACACCGTGGGTGTACCAGTCAGTTTATGTGTTCCCTCCTCTGCCTCTCATACCAAAGGTACTGAGAATAATAAGAAAACGAGGAGTAAGAACAATACTCGTGGTTCCGGATTGGCCAAGACGAGCGTGGTATCCGGAACTTCAAGAGATGATCTCAGAGGACCCATGGCCTCTGCCGCTCAGACAGGACCTGCTGCAGCAGGGGCCCTGTCTGTTCCAAGACTTACCGCGGCTGCGTTTGACGGCATGGCGGTTGAACGCCGGATCCTAAAGGAAAAGGGCATGCCAGAGGAAGTCATTCCTACGCTGATTAAAGCCAGGAAAGATGTAACTGCAAAACATTATCACCGCATATGGCGGAAATATGTTGCTTGGTGTGAGGCCAGAAAGGCCCCAACAGAGGAGTTTCAGCTGGGTCGATTTCTGCACTTCCTACAGTCAGGAGTGACTATGGGCCTAAAATTAGGCTTCATTAAGGTGCAGATCTCGGCTCTGTCGATTTTCTTCCAAAAAGAACTAGCTTCACTACCTGAAGTTCAGACATTTGTAAAAGGAGTGCTGCATATTCAGCCCCCTTTTTGTGCCTCCAGTGGCACCTTGGGATCTCAACGTGGTGTTGAATTTCCTAAAATCACATTGGTTTGAGCCACTAAGAACCGTAGATCTGAAATATCTTACGTGGAAAGTGGTCATGTTATTGGCCTTGGCTTCGGCGGCTTTGTCATGTAAAAGCCCTTATCTGATTTTCCATATGGATAGGGCAGAATCGAGGACTCGTCCCCAGTTTCTCCCTAAGGTGGTATCAGCCTTTCACTTGAACCAACCTATTGTAGTGCCTGCGGCTACAAGGGACTTGGAGGATTCCAAGTTACTGGATGTAGTCAGGGCCTTGAAAATTTATGTTTCCAGGACGGCTAGAGTCAGAAAAACTGACTCGCTATTTATCCTGTATGCACCCAACAAACTGGGTGCTCCTGCTTCTAAGCAGACTATTGCTCGCTGGATTTGTAGCACAATTCAGCAGGCGCATTCTGCGGCTGGACTGCCGCATCCTAAATCAGTAAAAGCCCATTCCACAAGGAAGGTGGGCTCATCTTGGGCGGCTGCCCGAGGGGTCTCGGCTTAACAACTTTGCAGAGCTGCTACTTGGTCAGGGGCAAACACGTTCGCAAAATTCTACAAATTTGATACCCTGGCTGAGGAGGACCTTGAGTTCTCTCATTCGGTGCTGCAGAGTCATCCGCACTCTCCCGCCCGTTTGGGAGCTTTGGTATAATCCCCATGGTCCTTTCGGAGTTCCCAGCATCCACTAGGACGTTAGAGAAAATAAGAATTTACTTACCGATAATTCTATTTCTCGTAGTCCGTAGTGGATGCTGGGGACTCCGTCAGGACCATGGGGATTAGCGGCTCCGCAGGAGACAGGGCACAAAAATAAAGCTTTAGGATCAGGTGGTGTGCACTGGCTCCTCCCCCTATGACCCTCCTCCAAGCCTCAGTTAGGATACTGTGCCCGGACGAGCGTACACAATAAGGAAGGATCTTGAATCCCGGGTAAGACTCATACCAGCCACACCAATCACACCGTACAACTTGTGATCTGAACCCAGTTAACAGTATGACAAAACGTAGGAGCCTCTGAACAGACGGCTCACAACAATAACAACCCGATTTTTTTGTAACAATAACTATGTACAAGTATTGCAGACAATCCGCACTTGGGATGGGCGCCCAGCATCCACTACGGACTACGAGAAATAGAATTATCGGTAAGTAAATTCTTATTTTCTCTAACGTCCTAAGTGGATGCTGGGGACTCCGTCAGGACCATGGGGATTATACCAAAGCTCCCAAACGGGCGGGAGAGTGCGGATGACCCTGCAGCACCGAATGAGAGACTCCATGTCCTCCTCAGCCAGGGTATCAAATTTGTAGAATTTAGCAAACGTGTTTGCCCCTGACCAAGTAAATGCTCAGCAAAGTTGTAAAGCCGAGACCCCTCAGGCAGTCGCCCAAGATGAGCCCACTTCATTGTGGAATGGGCTTTTTCTGATTTTGTCTGTGGCAAGCCTGCCACAGAATGAGCAAGCTGAATTGTACTACAAATCCAGCGAGCAATCATCTGTTTAGAAGCAGGAGCACCCATCTTGTTGGGTGCATACAGGCTAAACAGCGAGTCAGATTTTCTGACTCCAGTCGTCCTGGAAACATATATTTTCAAATTAAGTAATCACCATACATTATTGTGGACTCTAAACTGATATCTTAGTTACTGTTTAAATTAATTGCGCAACAGTGTTTTTCAATGACTACGTTTCTTAATTGAGACAGGTCTGAGATACCATATATGCTACATTATTGTGTTCATAATTGGACACACTTTTATGATTTATGTTTTATATGTTCTCTCTTTTGGCTTTTTTAAAGCATTATCAATTTGATACTGTGCACAGTATATTTTAAATATAATTTTATTTTGTTATATATTAAAACATTTATGTGCAATATTGATTGGGCTCAATTGATCTGACACTCGGTGGCCTGTATTTGCATGTGCAATTAATTGATTAACTATGGTTCATTATATTCTCTGTTAATCCCGGGCGCAGCTGTATTATTTCTTTTCCTTATATTTATACACAAACGTACAGAAGTTTGTTTGCAGCAGCGAACGGGAGATACAGAGGTGCGAACATTTTGGATGTACATGTGCATGTTTGCATATGTATATATGTACTTATATATCTAATTTTTCTTCATAAAATTAGCGCCTAGGTTTTTTTTTTTTTTGTTTTTTTTTTTATATATTTTCAGGGCCCTGACAACGTCAAGTAACTTGGAGTCCTCCAAGTCCCTAGTAGCCGCAGGTACCACAATAGGTTGGTTCATGTGAAAAACAGAAAACACCTTAAGGAGAAATTGAGGACGAGTCCTCAATTCTGCCCTGTCAGAATGAAAAATTAAGTAAGGGCTTTTATATGATAAAGCCGCCCATTCTGACACATGCCTGGCTGAAGCCAGGGCTAATAGAATCTTCACCTTCCATGTGAAATATTTTAAGTCCACAGTGGTGAGTGGATCAAACCAATGTGACTTTAGGAAAACTCAAAACAACATTGAGATCCCAATGTGCCACTGGGGGCACAAAAGGAGGCTGTATATGTAGTACCCCTTTTACAAACGTCTGAACTTCAGGCACTGAAGCCAGTTCTTTCTGGAATAAATTTGACAGGGTCGAAATTTGAACCTTAATGGACCCTAATTTTAGGCCCATAGACAGTCCTGTTTTTAGGAAATGTAGGAAACGACCCAGTTGGAATTCCTCTGTAGGGACCTTCTTGGCCTCACACCACGCAACATATTTTCGCCAATTGCGGTGAAAATGTTTTGCGGTTACATCCTTCCTGGCTTCGACCAGGGTAGGGATGACTTCATCTGGAATGCCCTTTCAGGATCCGGCGTTCAACTGCCATGCCGTCAAACGCAGCCGCGGTAAGTCTTGGAACAGACAGGGCTTCTGCTGGAGCAGGTCCTTTCTTAAAGGTAGAGGCCACGGTTCTTCCGTGAGAATCTCTTGAAATTCCGGGTACCAAGTCCTTCTTGACCCATCCGGAACCACAAGTATCGTTCTTACTCATCTCCTTGATTCTCAGTACTTTTGGTATGAGATGCATAGGAGGGAACACATACCATGACTGGTACACCCACAGTGTTACCAGAGCGTCCACCGCTATTGCCTGAGGGTCCCTTGACCTGGCGCAATATCTGTCTAGTTTTTTGTTCAGGCGGGACGCCATCATGTCCACCTTTGGTTTTTCCCACGGTTTACAATCATGTGGAAGACTTCCCGCTGAAGTCCCCACTCTCCCGGGTGGAGGTTATGCTGAGGAAGTCTGCTTCCCAGTTTTCCACTCCCGGAATTAACACTGCTGAGAGTGTTATCACATGATTTTTCGCCCAGCGAAGAATCCTTGCAGTTTCTGCCATTTCCCTCCTGCTTCTTGTGCCGCCCTGTTTTCGTGGGCGACTGCCGTGATGTTGTCCCACTGGATCAATACCGGCTGACCTTGAAGCAGAGGTCTTGCTAAGCTTAGAGCCTTGTAAATTGGCCTTAGCTCCAGTATATTTATGTGGAGAGAAGTCTCCAGACTTGATCACACTCCCTGGAAATTTTTTCCTTGTGTGACTGCTCCCCAGCCACTCAGGCTGGCATCCGTGGTCACCAGGACCCAGTCCTGAATGCCGAATCTGCGGCCCTTTCATAGATGAGCACTCTGCAGCCACCGCAGAAGAAACACCCTTGTCCTTGGAGACAGGGTTATCCGCTGATGCATCTGAAGATGCGATCCGGACCATTTTCCCAGCAGATCCCACTGAAAGGTTCTTGCGTGAAATCTACCGAACGGGATCGCTTTGTAAGAAACCACCATTTTTCACAGGACCCTTTGTGCAATGATGCACTGATACTTTTCCTGGTTTTAGGAGGTTCCTGACTAGCTCGGATAACTCCCTGGCTTTCTTCTCCGGGAGAAAACATCCTTTTCTGGACTGTGTCCAGAATCATCCCTAGGAACATTAGACGTGTCGTCGGAAAAAGCTGCGATTTTGGAATATTTAGAATCCACTCGTGCTGTCGTAGAACTACTTGAGATAGTGCTACTCCGACCGCCAACTGTTCTCTGGACCTTGCCCTTATCAGGAAAGCGTCCATATTTCTTTTAGGAAGAATCATCATTTCGGCCATTACCTTGGTAAAGACCCGGGGTGCCGTGGACAATCCAAACGGCAGCGTCTGAACTGATAGTGACAGTTCTGTACCACGAACCTGAGATACCCTTGGTGAGAAAGGCAAAATTTGGACTTGTAGGTAAGCGTCCCTGATATCCAGTGACACCATATCGTCCTGGTTCGCTATCACTGCTCTGAGTGACTCCATCTTGATTTGAACCCTTGTATGTAATTGTTCAAATCTTTTAGATCTCACCGAGCCGTTTGGCTTCAGTACCACAATATAGTGTGGAATAATACCCCTTCCCTTGTTGTAGGAGGGGTACTTTGATTATCACGTGCTGGGAATACAGCCTGTGAATTTTTTTCCAATACTGCCTCCCTGTCGGAGGGAGACGTTGGTAAAGCAGACTTCAGGAACTTGTGAGGGGAAGACGTCTCGAATTTCCAATGTACACCTGGGATACTACGTGTAGGATCCAGGAGTCCACTTGCGAGTGAGCCCACTGCGTGCTGAAACTCTTGAGATGACCCCCCACCGCACCTGAGTCCGCTTGTATGGCCCCAGCGTCATGCTGCGGACTTGGCAGAAGCTGTGGAGGACTTCTGTTCCTGGGAATGGGCTGCCTGCTGCAGTCTTCTTCCCTTTCCTCTAACCCTGGGCAGATATGACTGGCCTTTTGCCCGCCTGCCTTTATGGGTACGAAAGGACTGAGACTGAAAAGACTGTGTCCTTTTCTGCTGAGATGTGACTTGGGGTAACAAAAGTGGATTTTCCAGCTGTTGCCATGGCCACCAGGTCCGATGGACCGCCCCTTTATACGGCAATACTTCCATGTGCCGTCTGGAATCTGCATCACCTGACCACTGTCGTGTCTATAAACATCGTCTGGCAGATATGGACATCACATCTACTCTTGATGCCAGAATGCAAATATCCCTCTGCGCATCTCGCATATATAGAAATGCATCCTTAAAATGCTCTATAGTCAATAAAATATTGTTCCTGTCAAGGGTATCAATATTTTCAGTCAGGAAATCCGACCAAGCCCCCCCAGCGCTGCACATCCAGGCTGAGGCGATTGCTGGTCGTAGTATAACACCAGTATGTGTGTATATACTTCTTAGGATATTTTTCAGCTTCCTATCAGCTGGCTCCTTGAGGGCGGCCGTATCTGGAGACGGTAACGCCACTTGTTTTTATAAGCGTGTGAGCACCTTATCCACCCTAAGGTGTGTTTCCCAACTCGCCCTCACTTCTGGCGGGAAAAGGTATACCTCCAATAATTTTCCATCGGAGGAAACCCACGTATCATCACACACTTTAATTTATCTGATTCAGGAAAAACTACAAGTAGATTATTCCCACCCTACATAATACCCTTATTTGTGGTACTTGTAGTATCAGAAATATGTAACACCTCCTTCATTGCCCTTAACATGTAACGTGTGGCCCTAAAGGAAAATACGTTTGTTTTTTTCACCGTCGACACTGAAGTCAGTGTCCGTGTCTGTGTCGACCAACTGAGGTAAATGGGCGTTTTTACAAGCCCCTGACGGTGTCTGAGACGCCTGGACAGGTACTAATTTGTTTGCCGGCCGTCTCATGTCGTCAACCGACCTTGCATCGTGTTGACATTATCACGTAATTCCTAAATAAGCCATCCATTCCGGTGTCGACTCCCTAGAGAGTGACATCACCCATACAGGCAATTTGCTCCGCCTCCTTACCAACATCGTCCTCCTACATGTCGACACACACGTACCGACACACAGCACACACACAGGGAATGCTCTGATAGAGGACAGGACCCCACTAGCCCTTTGGGGAGACAGAGGGAGAGTTTGCCAGCACACACCAAAAACGCTATAATTATACAGGGACAACCCCTTATACAAGTGTTTTCCCTTATAGCATTTTCACATATGTAATCATATCGCCAAATAAGTGCCCCCCCTCTCTGTTTTAACCCTGTTTCTGTAGTGCAGTGCAGGGGAGAGCCTGGGAGCCTTCCTCTCAGCAGAGCTGAGCAGGAAAATGGCGCCGTGTGCTGAGGAGAATAGGCCCCGCCCCCTAAAACGGCGGGCTCTTCTCCCGGAGTTTGTGAGATCTGGCAGGGGTTAAATACATCCATATAGCCTCAAGGGCTATATGTGATGTATTTTAGCCATAAAAAAGGTATAATACATTGCTGCCCAGAGCGCCCCCCCCAGCGCCCTGCACCCTCAGTGACCGCTGGTATGAAGTGCTGACAACAATGGCGCACAGCTGCAGTGCTGTGCGCTGCCTTATGAAGACTGAAAGTCTTCTGCCGCCTGTTTCTGGACCTCTGGACCTCTTCAACTTCGGCATCTGCAAGGGGGGTCGGCGGCGCGGCTCCGGGACGAACCCCAGGGTGAGACCTGTGTTCCGACTCCCTCTGGAGCTAATGGTGTCCAGTAGCCTAAGAATCCAATCCATCCTGCACGCAGGTGAGTTGAAATTCTCTCCCCTAAGTCCCTCGATGCAGTGAGCCTGTTGCCAGCAGGACTCACTGAAAATAAAAAAACCTAAAAAACTTTTTCTAAGCAGCTCTTTAGGAGAGCCACCTAGATTGCACCCTGCTCGGACGGGCACAAAAACCTAACTGAGGCTTGGAGGAGGGTCATAGGGGGAGGAGCCAGTGCACACCACCTGATCCTAAAGCTTTATTTTTGTGCCCTGTCTCCTGCGGAGCCGCTAATCCCCATGGTCCTGACGGAGTCCCCAGCATCCACTTAGGACGTTAGAGAAAATAAGATTTTACTCACCGGTAAATCTATTTCTCGTAGTCCGTAGTGGATGCTGGGCGCCCATCCCAAGTGCGGATTGTCTGCAATACTTGTACATAGTTATTGTTAACAAAAGGGTTATTGTTGAGCCATCTGTTGAGAGGCTCAGTGTTTTCATACTGTTAACCGGGGTTCCTATCACGAGTTATATGGTGTGATTGGTGTGGCTGGTATGAGTCTTACCCGGGATTCAGAATCCTTCCTCATTGTGTCAGCTCTTCCGGGCACAGTATCCTAACTGAGGCTTGGAGGAGGGTCATGGTGGGAGGAGCCAGTGCACACCAGGTGACCTAAAGCTTTCTTTAGTTGTGCCCAGTCTCCTGCGGAGCCGCTATTCCCCATGGTCCTTTCGGAGTTCCCAGCATCCACTACGGACTACGAGAAATAGATTTACCGGTGAGTAAAATCTATTATCTCTATCACTGTTGAGAACTCGACAATTAATCCTACCACACAAGCTCGCTGTCTAGGTGTTATTCTCTACTCTGAACTGTCCTTTGTTCCCCATATTCAATCTGTCTCTAAATCTTGCTATATGCATATAAAAAACATCCAAAATATGACCAGGCCTTACACAAGACACTGCAAAAACTCTTGTCCCTGCTCCTGCATTGATTATTTCAATAGTCTTCTTACTGATCTTACCAAAAATACTCTCACCACTAAAATCCATTCTGAATGCAGTACGGATGGTGTAATGGTTAGCATTACTGACTCACAGAACTGAGGTCATGGGTTCAATTCCCACCATGGCCCTAACTGTGTGGAGTTTGTATATTCTCCCCGTGCTTGTGTGTGTTTCCTCTGGGTGCTCTGGTTTCCTCCCACAATCCAAAAATATTCTGGTAGGTTAATTGTCTCCCAACAAAAATGATCCCTAGTGTGCGTGTACATGTGGTAGGTAAAATATAGATTGTAAGCTCCACTGGGGAAGGGACTGACGTGAATGGCCAATATTCTCTGTAAAGCGCTATGGAATATGTGTGCGCTACATAAATAACTGGTAATAAATAAAGAAATAATAATAAATAAATAATAATAAAGCTGTGAGGCTAATCTTCCTCGCTAAACATCCATCATCTGTGGATCCACTCTGTTAGCCCCTCCATTGGTTACCTGTATTCTAACGTATGCAATAAAAAATACTATTACTCACACACAAGGCCCATAACCAAACTAAACCAACGTACATCTCTCTGCTTATCTCAAAATATCACTTAACTCGACTTCTTTGCTCGTCACAAGATCTACGTCCTCATCCATACTCATTCACTCCCATTCACAATTGCCGGACTTTCTTCGGGCTGCACTCACTCTGTGTTATGCCCTCCATTGTGCAATAAGACTCCAAACATTCTCTAGTCTCCAAACATTCCTTAAAAACTCACCTCTTCAGGCAAGCTTATTAAATTCCAGAATTGTCCACATAACCTTCATAAACTTTCCTATCCAATTACATCCCCACTGTAGAATCCACACATATCCTCACATATTTTCTCTTTCTTAATTTTCCCATCCTCCTGACCCCAGGCCAACATCGCTATGTAAGCCTATCATACAGCCCACCAAGAACATTTGCAATCTGGTGGACCATTAGGCAATAGATAATCCCTATCCTTGTGCATCAATAACTACTTCCCTACAGAGTGTAAGCTTGCGGGCAGGGCCCTCCTATTTCTATGATGGTCTGTTATTACCCAGTTTTGTTTTATCACTATTCATTCCAATTGTTTTTGCTTTATTTTATTACTGTTCAATTGTAAAGCGCAACGGAATTTGCTGCACTATATAAGAAACTGTTTAGCTGTTGTGCTGGTATACATCTTGCCTGAACTAAAACTAACAGGATTTATCATTTTCATTGCTAAGTACCTAGTATACAAGTAATATCACTATTAGGGAACAGACAGGATCCCAGATAATAACACACAGGGTCTCATTACACTGATCAGTGACCAAATCCATATGGTGATCTCCCTTGTACTGATGCATGAGAATCACCAGAGAGTCTGGGGAGGAGACTAGTAACACAGTGACATGATGTGAGGGGGAGAGCAGGAGTATAATAAAGGCTTGTGGCTCCTGATGTATGAGATACACCAGAGAGTGTGGGGAGGAGACTGGTCAGATCTCTGGGCTGGTAACACACAGTGACATGATGTGAGGGGGAGAGCAGGAGTATAATAGGGGCTGATGGCTCCTGATGTATGAGATACACCAGAGAGTGTGGGGAGGAGACTGGTCAGATCTCTGGGCTGGTAACACACAGTGACATGATGTGAGGGGGAGAGCAGGAGTATAATAGGGGCTGATGGCTCCTGATGTATGAGATACACCAGAGAGTGTGGGGAGGAGACTGGTCAGATCTCTGGGCTGGTCACACACAGTGACATTATGTGAGGGGAGAGGAGTATAATAGGGGCTGATGGCTGCTGATGTATGAGATACACCAGGGAGTGTGGGAAGGAGACTGGTCAGATCTCTGGGCTGGTAATACACAGTGACATGATGTGAGCGGGAGAGCAGGTGTATAGTAGGGACTGATGTCTCCTGATGTATGAGATACACCAGAGAGTGTGGGGAGGAGACTGTTCAGATCTCTGGGCTGGTGACACACAGTGACATGATGTGAGCGGGAGAGCAGGTGTATAGTAGGGGCTGATGGCCCCTGATGTATGGGATACACCAAAGATTGGGAAGAAGACTGGTCAGATCTCTGGGCTGGTAACACACAGTGACATGATATGAGGGACAGCAGGAGTATAATAGGGGCTGATGGCTCCTGATGTATGAGATACACCAGAGAGTGTGGGAAGGAGACTGGTCAGATATCTGGGCTGGTAACACAGTGACATGATGTGAGGGGGAGAGCAGGAGTATAATAGGGGCTGATGGCTCCTGATGTATGAGATACACCAGAGAGTGTGGGGAGAAGACTGGTCAGATCTCTGGGCTGGGAACACACAGTGACATGATATGAGGGGGAGAATAGGAGTATAATGGGGGCTGATGGCTTCTGATGTATGAGATACACCAGAGAGTGTGGAGAGGAGACTGGTTAGACCTCACCACTAGTACCGCATAATAAATTCATGTGAGAAGTAGACCAGGAGACTAGAAACATGGAATATGATGGTAGATAAGAACCACTGGGCCCATCTAGTCTACCCCTTGTTTACCTCAAACCTTATTTGATCATTAGGTCTATCCCATGCATGTTTAAATTGCTCTACTTTCTTAGCCTCTACCACCTCTGATGGGAGGCTATTCCACTTGTCCACTACCCTTCTGTGAAGTAAATTTTCCTCAAATTTCCCCTGAACCTACCTCCCTCCAGTCTCAGTGCATGTCCTCGTAATCTAATATTTCTCTTCATTTGAAGAATGTTTCCCTTATGGACTTAAAACCCTTGATATATTTGAAAGTTTCTATCATGTCCCTTCTCTTCTCCAAACTATATATATTGAGATTTTTTTTAGTCTTTCTGGGTATATTTTGTCATGTAGACCACGCATCATTTTAGTTGCCCTTCTTTGTACAGCCTCTAATGTATTAATATCCTTCTGAAGATATGGCCTCCAGAATTGAACACAGTAGGGTATAATACTCCAGACCCAGAGAAGGCTGTAGGATAAGAGTTTGTTGTAGTGACTAAGCAAGGAGAATATGTGACTCTTCTCTGTACTCACCTGTTTTATCTGTAGGGATTTCCTCCTCCTTACACTGCTGATCACCCCTCACATACGTCTCTTCTTCTACCTTTATTTCTTCTACCTTAATAACAGTCACAAATGTATTTTCTCCCTCTGTATCTTCTGCTTTCATATCAGGAACATATGACTCTTCTTCTCCCTCTATGTCATCTGCCTTCATATCAGTGACATATGTCTCCTCTTCTTCTATATCTTCTGCCTTATTATCAGTCACAAATGTGTCTTCTCCCTCTGTATCTTCTGTCTTAATAACAGTCACATACGTCTCTTCTTCTCCCTCTATATCAGTCAAATGTAACTCTTCTTCTCCCTCCATATGTTTTACATTAATATCAACCAGACCTGAATAACCCAGAAAAAAATAACAGAATACTTAACAGTAAAATGTACATCAGAGTATAAGACCCACACAGCTGCTCTACAGAAAATATAGTGACAGTATAGTAGAATGGTGAGATCCCAAATTCCATCTACCTGATGCTCTTGTGGCGGTCTGGAATTCTCCTCCACAATTCTAAAATCCTGTGAATACAGAGGTGACGGGGACATCTCTCTGGGGTATTTCTGTTACTGGATCCATCTGTAGGAGACACACAGTGACTGAGAACATTGTATATAATAACCTATATAACCCTGATGGAAAATGTTGAAGTTGTTCATCATATTTTGAATGCCCAACAAGCGGATGCTCAAGAAGACCCAAGAGATATCATCAAAGCCATGAGATGAAGTTTGTGGATCAATGTTATAAACCTTCGAGTATGTTATGTGGACAAGAGAGTCCAGAATCTGAGAGTGGAAGTACTAGTATGTCCTTCGACATAAAGCCAAGGTCTGAAGATGATGATGCTAGTGGCACTCAGGATGACAGTAGGTCTTTGAAAGAAGATGAGTAAAGCATTCCAGTAGCCAGTACAGTGTTTCAAGGCTGAAGGTTAGAGATGTTTCAAGCAGAAGTTGGCCAATGCATGTGCCCTTAAGAGGTTTAAGCAAGAGAAGCCTTTAATCTGTTAAGAAGAAGCCAAGGAGAAGCCATTCAAAGCTTGTGGAGTCCTCAGCGGAAGGGATTGCTCAGTTGATCAATGTGTCAAATATGAAGAGAAATTGGAAAGTCTCAACCTCCTGGGCATGTTAAGACTCTGACGTTGCTTTTGTCATCACAATCCTCCTAAAAAGTATTAAAGATGAAAAGTATCACCTCTTGTCATCCGATGTGGGGAAAGTTTCTGACATTTTTAAATACAGCCAAAATTATATGGATGCGGTGATACAGACTGTCTGGCAAAATATTCACAGAAAAGTTTGGAAATGGAGGTAGAAGCACAAAAAGGCTTTATCTGGAATGAAAATGGGGGAAACTGTTGCAACGTTTAAAACCCCATGAAGTGACTACTTGGCAATTCACAGAAACGTATAAAGTGACATAAAGTTAAAAGAAAAATGAGAAACAGGAACTTGGATGATGAGACCGCCAGCTAACAGACAATCTGGATGATGATTTGGAATGTGGTGAAAGGCTCTAATAAGAACAAAGAGGGACTTCATCATGGAAATGCCTCATCCCATGTCTATCAACCCAGGGGGTTTGAGCTGGAGAGGGCAGAATCAGCAAAGACTGTGCCGACAAGCAAGTGTGGCTGGAGGGATCCACCCAGACAAGGAACAAAAATGGTGTGTGACCACACCTTCAGCTGCTTGTGAAGACAGAACCAGATTGGGGTTCCAGCAGTCAGACAGTCCAGGTGAGGACTGCTGTCAGATCCCAGTGTGCTGCCAGAGGCCAGTGGAGGCTAAGAAGCCATGTTTTTACCTGCAGAAGGCAGGGAGAACCACAAACCTCTAACATTGCATTTGTGAAGCTGTGGCAGCCGCCCAAGCCAGCCCGTAGCATGTGATATACCTGCAAGAAGCAGGCAAGACTTTGTGAGAGACTTTATTTGCAGACTAGCTGCCCAAGTATAGTGAGGGGCGAAGCAGTGAGATAGTGCCCTACACAGCGGCTAGGCTGTTTGTTATTTCCACTTTAATTTATACTGATAGTAAAGCACCATTTTATTACTTTACCTGAAAGGCTTTGTGTGTACTGACTAGAGTTCATTCTAGCACCCTGCACCTTTCAAAATCCGTGCAGTTCCTCTTTCCTGCCAGGGGTGTCGCTCTCTGCTGTGATGCTTCTCAGCACACTCTGATCTGTTACTCAGTGCTGTAATACAGACCTGTGTGTGCTGAGACGCACCAGAGCAGGGAGCGACACCCCGGGCAGGAAAGAGGAACTGCACAGGATTTGAAAGGTGCAGGGTGCTAGAATGAACACTAGGACTCTGATTAAGTACCTATACACTGAACCAATGCACTCCTCTATACAGTTAATTTCCACGGATTACCACACTACCAATAGTGTTAGATTTTTAGGAAATTCCCAAAAGACATGAAAAAAATGTATTACTAGGAACTCCACATCTCTAGCAGTGTGGCAAGGCAGAGGGAAACATTTTGGGAAGAACCAAAGGAATGCGGAACCATCTTGGATAGACGCATGTTCCCAGCCTCTCCCACCTCACTGCTGATTGGAATATTGTGTATTAATGAGAACATCTCGGCCAACTGTCCATCTGTCAAAGTCTTCCCAAAATGTGTTCCCACAAGCTCATAGTGACCCCATCTGTGGTGACAGTGCCTGGCATGTGATAATAAAGGATTATCTCCTCATGTGACATCTCACCCAGTAGTGCAATGATACCCTGCACTAACGTACTGATTGCATGAAGTGTGACCTATTATATGTACTTACATGTTACCAGGTGGGTTCTATAGAGATCAGTAGATTACCCAATGTCTCCCGAAAAAGCTATTTTCACACGTGGCTATCATGGTAGCCCCTCACCGAGAGGCAATATAGGAAACTGATACAGTGTGTTGCCATTAAATTGGGCTTTTATCTTCACTCCAGTGAATCAGAGACATATTTGGCCCAAGCAAGCATACAGGCTTATCTCTGCGGCTGTCTGCCCCCCGAGGCGTCTGGCTGTGGTCACAGATCAACAATAAAAACAAAAGGGGACTTTGCGTCTAATTCAGACCTGATTACAAAAGCAAAAACTTTCGCTAATGGGAAAAACCATGGGCCTAATTCAGACGTGATCGTAGCCGTGCAAGGCTACGATCAGCCACCCTGACATGTGGGGTGACGCCCAGTACAGGGCTAGTCCGCCCCGCATGTCTGGCTCTGCCCCCCCGCACAGGTACAAAAGCATTGCGCGGTCTGAAGAGTAGCTCCCTACCAGCGCAGCTCTTGTGCGCTAGCAGGGAGTTACCAGTCGCTCTCCGGGTCGCAGCGGGTGCGGGTGACGTCACGCAGCTGCCGCAGCCCACCCCCTGCACGCCTGCGTTGCCCAGACCACGCCCCCAAAACGGCGGGACAACGCAGTCGGCTCGCCCCCCCCCCCTCCCGCCTCTGTGTGTCAATCAGACACTGGGCTCAGATGCCGATTGCATCTCTGGCATGCACAGTTCAGACCTGATCGCCCGCTGTGCGAAAACGCACAGCAGCGATCAGGCCTGAATTAGCTCCCATGTACACTGCAGGTGGGGCAGATATAACATGTGCAGAGGGTTAGATTCGGGTGGGTTATACTGTATATTGCAATAGGCGATCCAACCGCAAAAATGACGAAAAGGATGCGGGCGCATGCACAGGGCCCGGCGATCAGAGAGGCGGCTGCGGGCCTCCTGTGGGCGTTGCCAAGGCAGGAGGCATCCCTGCTTTATGTTTGATCAATGGGGGGAAGCGGCGGGACTATTCTCGTGTCAAGGGTTTGTCTACGCTGTCTCAGGTCTTTTTATGGGAGGGCTGCATCAATATGTTTGGTTTATTATTGCAGTGGTGTTATAAAGTACGGTCAGACCTCTTGGTGTCATATGTAGTACGTATACCTGAGGTCGTGATTATTAATCTTCCATGTTGGGTGTGGCAGTGTTCTCCTCAGGGCTTTTTGGCAGGCACCCTATCCAGCATATTTCTAGCACCGCGATCAGAGGAGGTGTAAGGAAAATGGCGGCTGGATCGCTTCTGACTTCCCGGAGGAATCCCACCACAGAGTGAGTTTAACCCTCTGTCAGGCGCACCTCTGGGACTCCCGGGTTCAGACGCTTGTTAGAAAATCGTCATTAGCACCTAATTAACTTAATTCTAATGCTCTTAAAGTGATCAGGATGAAATTGAGTATAAGTTTGGGCCACCCTGGACAAGCCTATATATTTCCGCAAAATATCCACAACCCTTGTAATTTTCATTCATAAAATGAGCAAAATAAACAATTAATAGATCCAGTCACCTCTCCAGTCATCACCCAGAAGGAAAAACGAAAAACGAACCTTAAAATGTGGGAGGAGTTTGGGCGCAGTGTGCCTGAGAGGCCAGGAGGGTCACTACTGCACTCCACGCAGGCGGCGGGGAAACTGACATGGGGGGGTTAAGGTACTAGGAGGGACAGGCTCCTGCTCCCCCTTGGGGCAGAGAGGGGAATGAGGACAACTTTGCGGCACCTGTCAGGCCAGCTACGCCTGACTGAGGGTTAAGGCAGGGACTGGTCTGTAAGCAGTGGGTGGGTTGCCCAGTGGGACCTCATTGTCCATACAACACAGCAAGGATGGTGCTGTCCCTGGCTGACGTGGGTGCCGGCTCCTGGCCTAATCTGAGGTCTAATGCATGTCCAGCTTTCACTACACATACATAACCCGATACCCACCCAGTGCCCATCATAGACACCCCCATACCCACACAGTGCCCATCATAGACACCCCCATACCCACACAGTGCCCATCATAGACACCCCCCCTATACCCACCCAGTGCCCATCACAGACACCCCCATACTCACACAGTGCCCATCAGGCACCCCCATACCCACACAGTGCCCATCATAGACACCCCCCCTATACCCACCCAGTGCCCATCACAGGCACCCCCATACCCACACAGTGCCCATCAGGCACCCCCATACCCACACAGTGCCCATCATAGACACCCCCATACTCACACAGTGCCCATCATAGACACCCCCATACCCACACAGTGCCCATCATAGACACCCCCATACCCACACAGTGCCCATCAAAGACACTCCCATACCCACACAGTGCCCATCATAGAAACTCCCATACCCACACAGTGCCCACCAGACACCCCCCATACCTACACAGTGCCCATCATAGACACCCCCACACCCACACAGTGCCCATCATAGACACCACCATTCCCACAGTGCCCATCATAGACACCCCCATACCCACACAGTTCCCATCATAGACGCCCCCTATACCCACCCAGTGCCCATCATAGACACCCCATACCCACACAGTGCCCATCATAGACACCCCCATACCCACACAGTGCCCATCAGGCACCCCCATACCCACACAGTGCCCATCATAGACACCCCTATACTCACACAGTGCCCATCATAGACACCCCCTATACCCACACAGTGCCCATCATAGACACCACCATACCCACAGTGCCCATCATAGACACCCCCATACCCACACAGTTCCCATCATAGACACCCCCCTATACCCACCCAGTGCCCATCATAGACACCCCATACCCACACAGTGCCCATCATAGACACCCCCATACCCACACAGTGCCCATCAGGCACCCCCATACCCACACAGTGCCCATCATAGACACCCCCATACTCACACAGTGCCCATCATAGACACCCCCTATACCCACACAGTGCCCATCATAGACACCCCCATACTTACCCATTGCCCATCATAGACACCCCCATATCTACACAGTGCCCATCATAGACACCCCCATACCCAGTGCCCATCACAGACACCCCCCATACCCACACAGTGCCCATCACAGACACCCCCCATACCCACACAGTGCCCATCATAGACACCCCCATACCCACCCAGTGCCCATCATAGACACCCCCATACCCACACAGTGCCCATCATAGACACCACCCCTATACCCACACAGTGCCCATCATAGACACTCCCATACCCACACAGTGCCCATCACAGACAACCCCCTTATACCCACACAGTGCCCATCATAGACACCCCCATACCCACCCAGTGCCCATTATAGACACCCCCATAACCACACAGTGCCCACCACAGACACCCCCCATACCCACACAGTGCCCATCATAGACACCCCCATACCCACCCAGTGCCCATCATAGACACCCCCATACCCACACAGTGCCCACCACAGACACCCCCATACCCACACAGTGCCCATCAGGCACCCCCATATCCAGACAGTGCCCATCATAGACACCCCCATACTCACACAGTGCCCATCATAGAGACCCCCTATACCCACACAGTGCCCATCATAGACACCCCCATACCCACAGTGCCCATCATAGACACCCCCTATACCCACACAGTGCCCATCATAGACACCCCCATACCCACACAGTGCCCATCATAGACACTCCCATACCCACACAGTGCCCATCATAGACACCCCCATACCTACACAGTGCCCATCATAGACACCCCCATATCCAAACAGTGCCCATCATAGACACCCCCATACTCACACAGTGCCCATCATAGACACCCCCATACTCACACAGTGCCCATCATTGACCCCCCATATCCACACAGTGCCCATCATAGACACCCCCATACCCACACAGTGCCCATCATAGACCCCCCATACCCACCCAGTGCCCATCATAGACACCCCCATAACTACCAAGTGCCCATCATAGACACCCCCAAACCTACCCAGTGCCCATCATAGACACCCCCATATCTTCACAGTGCCCATCATAGACACCCCCATACCCAGTGCCCATCATAGACACCCCCATACCCACAGTGCCCATCACAGACACCCCCCATACCCACACAGTGCCCATCATAGACACCCCCATACCCACACAGTGCCCATCATAGACCCCCCCTATACCCACCCAGTGCCCATCATAGACACCCCCATACCCACACAGTGCCCATCATAGACACCACCCCTATACCCACACAGTGCCCATCATAGACACTCCCATACCCACACAGTGCCCATCACAGACAACCCCCTTATACCCACACAGTGCCCATCATAGATACCCCCATACCTACACAGTGCCCATCATAGACACCCCCATACCCACCCAGTGCCCATTATAGACACCCCCATAACCACACAGTGCCCACCACAGACACCCCCCATACCCACACAGTGCCCATCATAGACACCCCCATACCCACCCAGTGCCCATCATAGACACCCCCGTACCCACCACAGACACCCCCATACCCACACAGTGCCCATCATAGACACCCCCATACCACCACAGTGCCCATCATAGATATCCCCATACCCACCCAGTGCCCATCATAGACACCCCCATAACCACAGTGCCCACCACAGACACCCCCCATACCCACACAGTGCCCATCATAGACACCCCCATACCCACCCAGTGCCCATCATAGACACCCCCATACCCACCCAGTGCCCATCAAAGACACCCCCCTATACCCACACAGTGCCCATCATAGACACCCCCATACCCACCCAGTGCCTATCATAGACACCCCCTATACCCGCACAATGCCTATCAGACACCCCCATACCCACCCAGGGCCCATCATGGACACCCCCATACCCACACAGTGCCCATCATAGACACCCCCATACCAACACAGTGCCCATCATAGACACTCCCATACCCACACAGTGCCCATCACAGACAACCCCCCTATACCCACACAGTGCCTATCATAGACACCCCCATACACACACAGTGCCCATCATAGACACCCCCATACCTACACAGTGCCCATCATAGACACCCCCATACCCACCCAGTTCCCATCATAGACACCCCCATACCCACACAGTGCCCACCACAGACACCCCCATACCCACACAGTGCCCATCATAGACACCCCCATACCCACAGTGCCCATCATTGACCCCTCATATCCACACAGTGCCCATCATAGACCCCCCATACCCACCCAGTGCCCATCATAGACACCCCCATACCAACAGTGCCCATCATAGACACCCCCCATACCCACACAGTGCCCATCATAGACACCCCCTATACCCACACAGTGCCTATCATAGACACCCCCAAACCCACCCAGTGCCCATCATAGACACCCCCAGACCCACAGTGCCCATCATAGACACCACCCCTATACCCACACAGTGCCCATCATAGACACTCCCATACCCACACAGTGCCCATCAGACACCCCCATACCCACACAGTGCCCATCATAGACACCACCCCTATACCCACACAGTGCCCATCATAGACACCACCATACCCACCCAGTGCCCATCATAGACACCCCCATACCCACCCAGGGCCCATCATAGACACCCCCATACCCACACAGTGCCCATCATAGACACCCCCATACCCACACAGTGCCCATCATAGACACTCCCATACCCACACAGTGCCCATCACAGACTACCCCCCTATACCCACACAGTGCCCATCATAGACACCCCCATACCCACTCAGTGCCCAACATAGACACCCCCATACCTACACAGTGCCCATCATAGACACCCCCATACCTACCCAGTGCCCATTATAGACACCCCCATACCTACCCAGTGCCCATCATAGACACCCCCATACCTACACAGTGCCCATCACAGACACCCCCATACCCACCCAGTGCCCATCATAGACACCCCCCATACCCACACAGTGCCCACCACAGACACCCCCATACCCACACAGTGCCCATCATAAACACCCCCATATCCACAGTGCCCATCATAGACACCCCCTATACCCACAGTGCCCATCATAGACACTCCCATACCCACCCAGTGCCCATCATAGACACCCCCTATACCCACCCAGTGCCTATCAGACACCCCCTATACCCACCCAGTGCCCATCATAGACACCCCATACCCACCCAGTGCCCATCATAGACACCACCCCTATACCCACACAGTGCCCATCATAGACACTCCCATACCCACACAGTGCCCATCATAAACACCACCCCTATACCCACACATTCCCGATCACAGACACCCCCATACCCACCCAGTGCCCATCATAGACACCACCATACCCACCCAGTGCCCATCATTGTCCCCCCCATACCCACCCAGTGCCCATCATTGACCCCCCATATCCACAGTGCCCATCATAGACAAAACCCCCATACCCACACAGTGCCCATCAGACACCCCCCCTATACCCACCCAGTGCCCATCATAGACACCACCATACCCAGTGCCCATCATAGACACCCCCATACCCACCCAGTGCCCATCATTGACCCCCCATACCCACACAGTGCCCATCATTGACCCCCCCTTATGCACAGTGCCCATCATAGACACCCCCATACCCACACAGTGCCCATCATAGACAACCCCATACCCACCCATTGCCCATCATAGACACCCCCTATACCCACCCAGTGCCTATCAGACACCCCCTATACCCACCCAGTGCCCATCATAGACACCCCCATACCCACCCAGTGCCCATCATAGACACCACCCCTATACCCACACAGTGCCCATCATAGACACTCCCATACCCACACAGTACCCATCATAGACACCACCCCTATACCCACACAGTGCCCATCACAGACACCCCCATACCCACCCAGTGCCCATCATAGACACCACCATACCCACCCAGTGCCCATCATTGTCCCCCCCATACCCACCCAGTGCCCATCATTGACCCCCCCATATCCACAGTGCCCATCATAAACACCACCCCCATACCCACACAGTGCCCATCAGACACCCCCCTTTACCCACCCAGTGCCCATCATAGACACCACCATACCCAGTGCCCATCATAGACACCACCATACCCACCCAGTGCCCATCATTGACCCCCCATACCCACACAGTGCCCATCATTGACCCCCCCTTATCCACACAGTGCCCATCATAGACACCCCCATACCCACACAGTGCCCATCATAGACAACCCCATACCCACCCATTGCCCATCATAGACACCCCTATACCAACTCAGTGCCTAGTATACACCCCCCTATACCCACAGTGCCCGGCACAAACACAGACACACGGCTCGAACACACATATACCTGTCATACAGCCGCATAGCAGCCGCCATTATGCCGTAGCACCGGCGTGACAGCATCTGCAGCAAGAGCAGAGGAGAATAGGAGGCGGCGGCCATGTTCCCGGAGTCCTATAATACCGGACACCTCTCTGTTACATGTTCTCCCTCTGGTGGCCACTGGGAGCAGCTGCAGCTACAGTGCGATCTTAACACAGCGTGACGTCACACGGCCCAAGCCGTCACTAGGGGGAAACCTCTTCTGTTCCTGTAGCCCGACTGCCATGTTGTTGTGGCCCAGACTCCGGTGTTTCCTCTCTGCCTGGAGCAGCAGATCACTTGGGGCTCCTGTCACTCAGGTAATCCCCCCTGGGGCAGCGGCAGCAGCGGGGTATAATGAGCCTTGGCCCCGACCTGTAATGGAGTGTCAGCTACTGGGGAGAGGCTGCTGCCCCCTCTGTGTGTGTATTATACTGTTGGAGCGTCCTGTGGTGTCCTGTTGTTGTTATTATTATTATTATTATTATTATTATTATTATTATACAGGGGGAGCAGCCTGTGGTGTCCTATTATTATTATTATTATACAGGGGGAGCAGCCTGTGGTGTCCTGTTATTATTATTTTAGTACAGGGTGAGCGGCCTGTGGTGTCCTGTTGTTGTTGTCATTATACAAGGGGAGCAGCCTGTGGTGTCCTGTTTTTTTATTATTTTAATACAGGGTGAGCGATCTGTGGTGTCCTGTTGTTGTTGTTATTATTATTATTATACAGGGGGAGTGTCCTGTGGTGTCCTGTTAATATTATTATACAGGGGGAGCAGCCTGTGGTGTCCTGTTACTATTATACAAGGGGAGCAGCATGTAGTGTCCTGTTGTTATTATTATACAGGGGGGGCAGCCTGTGGTGTCCCTATTATTATTATTATTTTACAAGGGGAGCGGCCTGTGGTGTCCTGTTGTTGTTGTTATTACTATACAGGGGGAGCGGCCTGTGGTGTCCTGTTACTATTATACAAGGGGAGCAGCCTGTGGTGTCCTGTTATTATTATTATTATTATACAGGTGGAGCGGCCTGTGGTGTCCTGTTGTTATTAATATTATTATTATTATTATACAGGGGGAGCGGCCTTTGGTGTCCTGTTGTTGTTGTTGTTTTTATTATTATTATTATTATTATACAGGGGGAGCAGCCTGTGGTGTCCTCCGACCCATCTTGTATATTTTCCACAATTAACCTGTAAAACATTTTTTAAACTTATTAACATCGAGTTTATTTCAACTTTTTATTGATGTTTCCTACAATACACAGGACTACACAGTAGTGAGGAAGACATCTGGTGAGTGTGAGACACCCATCAGCCATCCCCATGTGTCAGGAGGATTAAGCAGGACCCAGAGCCTCATCACGTTGCCTCCACCTCACTGACTGATACATGAGAGGCACAATGACCAGAAGATCCTGGAACTCACCGACAAGATCATTCAGCTGCTAACTGGAGAGGTGACTGCTGGGAATGGGACATTATACAGTAACACCAGGGACGTGTCTGGGTGATGACTGGAGAGGTGACTGCTGGGAATGGGGCATTATACAGTAACACCAGGGGATGTGTCTGGGTGATGACTGGAGAGGTGACTGCTGGGAATGGGGCATTATACAGTAACACCAGGGGATGTGTCTGGGTGATGACTGGAGAGGTGACTGCTGGGAATGGGACATTATACAGTAACACCGGGGGATGTGTCTGGGTGATGACTGGAGAGGTGACTGCTGGGAATGGGGCATTATACAGTAACATCGGAGGATGTGTCTGGGTGATGACTGGAGAGGTGACTGCTGGGAATGGGACATTATACAGTAACACCAGGGGACGTGTCTGGGTGATGACTGGAGAGGTGACTGCTGGGAATGGGGCATTATACAGTAACACCAGGGGATGTGTCTGGGTGATGACTGGAGAGGTGACTGCTGGGAATGGGACATTATACAGTAACACCAGGGGATGTGTCTGGGTGATGACTGGAGAGGTGACTGCTGGGAATGGGACATTATACAGTAACACCAGGGGATGTGTCTGGGTGATGACTGGAGAGGTGACTGCTGGGAATGGGACATTATACAGTAACACCAGGGGATGTGTCTGGGTGATGACTGGAGAGGTGATTGCTGGGAATGGGACATTATACAGTAACACCAGGGGACGTGTCTGGGCAATGACTGGAGAAGTGACTGCTGGGAATGGGGCATTATACAGTAACACCAGGGGATGTGTCTGGGTGATGACTGGAGAGGTGACTGCTGGGAATGGGACATTATACAGTAACACCAGGGGATGTGTCTGGGTGATGACTGGAGAGGTGACTGCTGGGAATGGGACATTATACAGTAACACCAGGGGATGTGTCTGGGTGATGACTGGAGAGGTGACTGCTGGGAATGGGACATTATACAGTAACACCAGGGGATGTGTCTGGGTGATGACTGGAGAGGTGACTGCTGGGAATGGGACATTATACAGTAACACCAGGGGATGTGTCTGGGTGATGACTGGAGAGGTGACTGCTGGGAATGGGACATTATACAGTAACACCAGGGGATGTGTCTGGGTGATGACTGGAGAGGTGATTGCTGGGAATGGGACATTATACAGTAACACCAGGGGACGTGTCTGGGCAATGACTGGAGAAGTGACTGCTGGGAATGGGGCATTATACAGTAACACCAGGGGATGTGTCTGGGTGATGACTGGAGAGGTGACTGCTGGGAATGGGACATTATACAGTAACACCAGGGGATGTGTCTGGGTGATGACTGGAGAGGTGACTGCTGGGAATGGGGCATTATACAGTAACACCTGGGGATGTGTCTGAGTGATGACTGGAGAGGTGACTGCTGAGAATGGGACATTATACAGTAACACCAGGGGACGTGTCCGGGTGATGACTGGAGAGGTGACTGCTTGGAATGGGACATTATACAGTAACACCAGGGGACGTGTCTGGGTGATGACTGGAGAGGTGACTGCTGGGAATGGGACATTATACAGTAAAACCAGGGGACGTGTCTGGGTGATGACTGGAGAGGTGACTGCTGGGAATGGGGCATTATACAGTAACACCAGGGGACGTGTCTGGGTGATGACTGGAGAGGTGGCTGCTGGGAATGGGACGTTATACAGTAACACCAGGGGACGTGTCTGGGTGATGACTGGAGAGGTGACTGCTGGGAATGGGGCGTTATACAGTAACAGCAGGGGACGTGTCTGGGTGATGACTGGAGAGGTGACTGCTGGGAATTGGGCATTATACAGTAACACCAGGGGACGTGTCTGGGTGATGACTGGAGAGGTGGCTGCTGGGAATGGGACGTTATACAGTAACACCAGGGGACGTGTCTGGGTGATGACTGGAGAGGTGACTGCTGGGAATGGGGCGTTATACAGTAACAGCAGGGGACGTGTCTGGGTGATGACTGGAGAGGTGGCTGCTGGGAATGGGACATTATACAGTAACACCAGGGGACGTGTCTGGGTGATGACTGGAGAGGTGACTGCTGGGAATGGGACATTATACGGTAACACCAGGGGATGTGTCTGGTTGATGACTGCTGGGAATGGGGCATTATACAGTAACACCAGGGGACGTGTCTGGGTGATGACTGGAGAGGTGACTGCTGGGAATGGGGCATTATACAGTAACACCAGGGGACGTGTCTGGGTGATGACTGGAGAGGTGACTGCTGGGAATGGGGCATTATACAGTAACACCAGGGGACGTGTCTGGGTGATGACTGGAGAGGTGACTGCTGGGAATTGGGCATTATACAGTAACACCAGGGGACGTGTCTGGGTGATGACTGGAGAGGTGACTGCTGGGAATGGGGCGTTATACAGTAACAGCAGGGGACGTGTCTGGGTGATGACTGGAGAGGTGGCTGCTGGGAATGGGACATTATACAGTAACACCAGGGGACGTGTCTGGGTGATGACTGGAGAGGTGACTGCTGGGAATGGGGCATTATACAGTAACACCAGGGGATTGTCTGGGTGATGACTGGAGAAGTGACTGCTGGGAATGGGACATTATACAGTAACACCAGGGGATTGTCTGGGTGATGACTGTATCACTGTGTGTGTCATGATGTCACTGTCTATCTCTCCATGCAGGAGGAGGAGTATATAGAGGAACACAGGGGTCTGTACAAGGACGTGATGATGGAGAATCACCGGCCCCTCACATCACTGGGTAAGAGGAGACTGTCATGTATTGTACAGGGAAGAGCAGGTATGGGGGCCCCTATATACACACATCACCTGATAATCACATATATACACTGTACTCACAAAACAAGAAATACTCAGAGAAGCGCTACCATTAAACAGTATTAATAAAATGTATTATTAATTTTTTTTTTCCATATATATAACTGTCACAATTCAGTGAATAAACCAATTGTCCTGGAATATTAATCATGTAATATACACCAAAACATTAATGAATAAAGATGGTATCAATTTTTCTCTAACGTCCTAAGTGGATGCTGGGGACTCCGTAAGGACCATGGGGAATAGCGGCTCCGCAGGAGACTGGGCACATCTAAAGAAAGCTTTAGGACTATCTGGTGTGCACTGGCTCCTCCCCCTATGACCCTCCTCCAAGCCTCAGTTAGATCTCTGTGCCCGAACGAGAAGGGTGCACACTAGGGGCTCTCCTGAGCTTCTTAGTGAAAGTTTTAGATTAGGTTTTTTTATTTTCAGTGAGACCTGCTGGCAACAGGCTCACTGCATCGAGGGACTAAGGGGAGAAGAAGCGAACTCACCTGCGTGCAGAGTGGATTGGGCTTCTTAGGCTACTGGACATTAGCTCCAGAGGGACGATCACAGGCCCAGCTTGGATGGGTCCCAGAGCCGCGCCGCCGGCCCCCTTACAGAGCCAGAAGGCAGAAGAGGTCCGGAAAATCGGCGGCAGAAGACGTCCTGTCTTCAACAAGGTAGCGCACAGCACTGCAGCTGTGCGCTATTGCTCTCAGCACACTTCACACTTCGGTCACTGAGGGTGCAGGGCGCTGGGGGGGGCGCCCTGAGACGCAATAAAAACACCTTGGATGGCAAAAAAAATGCATCACATATAGCTCCTGGGCTATATGGATGCATTTAACCCCTGCCAGAATCCATAAAAAAGCAGGAGAAAAGTCAGCGAAAAAGGGGCGGAGCCTATCTCCTCAGCACACTGGCGCCATTTTCCCTCACAGCTCCGTTGGAGGGAAGCTCCCTGTCTCTCCCCTGCAGTCACTACACTACAGAAAGGGTTAAAAAAAAGAGAGGGGGGGCACTAATTAGGCGCAGTATTAACTATACAGCAGCTATAAGGGGAAAAACACTTATATAAGGTTATCCCTGTATATATATAGCGCTCTGGTGTGTGCTGGCAAACTCTCCCTCTGTCTCCCCAAAGGGCTAGTGGGGTCCTGTCCTCTATCAGAGCATTCCCTGTGTGTGTGCTGTATGTCGGTACTTTTGTGTCGACATGTATGAGGAGAAAAATGATGTGGAGACGGAGCAGATTGCCTGTAATAGTGATGTCACCCCCTAGGGGGTCGACACCTGAGTGGATGAACTGTTGGAAGGAATTACGTGACAGTGTCAGCTCTGTATAAAAGACAGTGGTTGACATGAGACAGCCGGCTACTCAGCTTGTGCCTGTCCAGACGTCTCATAGGCCGTCAGGGGCTCTAAAGCGCCCGTTACCTCAGATGGCAGATATAGACGCCGACACGGATACTGACTCCAGTGTCGACGGTGAAGAGACGAATGTGACTTCCAGTAGGGCCACACGTTACATGATTGAGGCAATGAAAAATGTTTTACACATTTCTGATAATACGAGTACCACCAAAAAAGGGGTATTATGTTCGGTGACGAAAAACTACCTGTAGTTTTCCTGAATCTGAGAATTTAAATGAGGTGTGTGATGATGCGTGGGTTTCCCCCGATAACAACGGATAATTTCTAAAATGTTATTGGCTTTATATCCTTTCCCGCCAGAGGTTAGGGTGCGTTGGGAAACACCCCCTAGGGGGGATAAAGCGCTCACACGCTTGTAAGGGCTCTACCTTCGCCTGAGATGGCCGCCCTTAAGGATCCTGCTGATAGAAAGCAGGAGGGTATCCTAAAAGGTATTTACACACATACTGGTGTTATACTGCGACCAGCAATCGCCTCAGCCTGGATGTGCAGTGCTGGGTTGGCGTGGTCGGATTCCCTGACTGAAAATATTGATACCCTAGATAGGGACAGTATATTTTTGCCTATAGAGCATTTAAAAGATGCATTTTTATATATGCGTGATGCACAGCGGAATATTTGCCGACTGGCATCAAGTCTAAGCGCGTTGTCCATTTCTACCAGTAGAGGGTTATGGACACGTCAGTGGTCAGGTGATGCGTATTCCAAACGGCATTTGGAAGTATTGCTTTATTAAGGGAGGAGTTATTTGGGGTCGGTCTTTCAGACCTGGTGGCCACGGCAACAGCTGGGAATTCCACGTTTGTACCCCAGGTCGCCTCTCAACATGAGAAGACGCCGTATTATCAGGCGCAGTCTTTTCGTGGACAAGCGGGCAAAAGGTTCCTCATTTCTGCCCCGTGACAGAGGGAGAGGAAAAAGGCTGCAGAAATCAGCCAGTTCCCAGGAACAGAAACCCTCTCCCGCCTCTGCCAAACCCTCAGTATACGCTGGGGCTTTACAAGCAGAATCAGGCACGGTGGGGGGCCCGTCTCAATGAATTTCAGCGCGCAGTGGGCTCACTCGCAAGTAGACCCCTGGATCCTTCAGGTGATATCTCAGGGGTACAAATTAGAATTCGAGACGTCTCCCCCTCGCCGTTTCCTAAAGTCGGCTTTACCGATGTCTCCTTCTGACAGGGAGACAGTTTTGGAAGCCATTCACAAGCTGTATTCCCAGCAGGTGATAATCAAGATACCCCTCCTGCAACAGGGAACGGGGTATTATTCCACACTGTTGTGGTACCGAAGCCGGACGGCTCGGTGAGACCGATTCTAAATCTAAAACCTTTGAACACTTACGTACAGAGGTTCAAATTCAAGATTGAGTCACTCAGAGCAGTGATTGCGAACCTGGAAGAAGGGGACTACATGATGTCTCGGGACATCAAGGATGCTTACCTTCATGTCAAAATTTACCCTTCTCACCAAGGGTACCTCAGGTTTATGGTACAGAACTGTCACTATCAGTTCAGACGCTGCCGTATGGATGGTACACGGCACCCCGGGTCTTTACAAAGGTAATGGCCGAAATGATGATATTCCTTCGAAGGAAGTGAATTTTAGTTATCCCTTCCTTGGACAATTCCCTGATAAGGGTAAGATCCAGGGAACAGTTGGAGGTCGGTGTAGCACTATCTCAGGTAGTGTTGCGGCAGCACGATTGGATTCTCAATATTCCAAAATCGCACCTGGTTCCGACGACGTGTCTTCTGTTCCTAGGGATGATCCTGGACACAGTCCAGAAAAAGGTGTTTCTCCCGGAGGAGAAAGCCAGGGAGTTATCCGAGCTAGTCAGGAACCTCCTAAAACCGAGCCAAGTCTCAGTGCATCAATGCACAAGGGTTCTGGGTAAAATGGTGGCTTCCTACGAAGCAATCCCATTCGGCAGATTCCACGCAAGAACTTTCCAGTGGGACCTGCTGGACAAATGGTCCGGATCGCATCTTCAGATGCATCAGCGGATAACCCTGTCACCAAGGACAAGGGTGTCCCTCCTGTGGTGGTTGCAGAGTGCTCATCTTCTAGAGGGCCGCAGATTAGGCATTCAGGACTGGGTCCTGGTTACCACGGATGCCAGCCTGCGAGGCTGGGGAGCAGTCACACAGGGAAGGAATATCCAGGGCTTATGGTCAAGCCTGGAGACATCACTTCACATAAATATCCTGAAGCTAAGGGACATTTACAATGCTCTAAGCTTAGCAAGACCTCTGCTTCAAGGTCAGCCGGTGTTGATCCAGTCGGACAACATCATGGCAGTCACCCACGTAAACAGACAGGGTGGCACAAGAAGCAGGAGGGCAATGGCAGAAGCTGCAAGGATTCTTCGCTGGGCGGAAAATCATGTGATAGCACTGTCAGCAGTATTCATTCCGGGAGTGGACAACTGGGAAGCAGACTTCCTCAGCACGACCTCCACCCGGGAGAGTGGGGACTTCACCCAGAAGTCTTCCACATGATTAAAAACTCGACAGGTATTGCGCCAGGTCCAGGGACCCTCAGGCAATAAGCTGTAGACGCTCTGGTAACACCGTGGGTGTACCAGTCAGGGTATGTGTTCCCTCCTCTGCCTCTCATACCCAAGGTACTGAGATTGATAAGATGGAGAGGAGTAAGCACTATATTCGTGGTTCCGGATTGGCCAAGAAGGACTTGGTAACCGGAACTTCAAGAGATGCTCACGGAGGATCCGTGGCCTCTACCTCTAAAAAGGGACCTGCTCCAGCAAGGACCCTGTCTGTTCCAAGACTTACCGCGGCTGCGTTTGACGGCATGGCGGTTGAACGCCGGATCCTGAAGGAAAAAAGGCATTCCGGATGAAGTCATCCCTATCCTGATCAAAGCCAGGAAGGATGTAACCGCAAAAACATTATCACCGCAATTGGCGAAAATATGTTGCGTGGTGCGAGGCCAGTAAGGCCCGACGGAGGAAATTCAACTGGGTCGATTCCTACATTTCCTGCAAACAGGAGTGTCTATGGGCCTGAAATTGGGGTCCATTAAGGTTCAATTTCGGCCCTGTCAATTTTCTTCCAAAAAGAACTAGCTTCAGTCCCTGAAGTTCAGACGTTTGTAAAAGGGGTACTGCATATACAGCCTCCTTTTGTGCCTCCAGTGGCACTTTGGGATCTCAATGTAGTTTTGGGTTCCAAAAGTCACATTGGTTTGAACCACTTAAATCTGTGGAGTTAAAATATCTCACATGGAAAGTGGTCATGCTGTTGGCCCTGGCCTGGGCCAGGCGCGTGTCAGAATTGGCGGCTTTATCCTGAAAAAGCCCTTATCTGATTTTCCATTCGGACAGGGCGGAATTGAGGACTCGTCCTCAGTTTTCTCCCCAAGGTGGTTTCAGCGTCTCACCTGAACCAACCTATTGGTGGTGCCTGCGGCTACTAGGGACTTGGAGGCCTCCAAGTTGCTAGACGTTATCAGTGCCCTGAAAATATATGTTTCCAGGACGGCTGGAGTCAGGAAATCTGACTCGCTGTTTATCCTGTGTGCACCCAACAAGCTGGGTGCTCCTGCTTCTAAGCAGACTATTGCTCGTTGGATTTGTAGTACAATTCAGCTTGCACATTCTGTGGCAGGCCTGCCACAGCCAAAAATCTGTAAATGCCCACTCCACAAGGAAGGTGGGCTCATCTTGGGCGGCTGCCCGAGGGGTCTCGGCTTTACAACTTTGCCGAGCAGCTACTTGGTCAGGAGCAAATACGTTTGTAAAATTCTACAAAATTGATATCCTGGCTGAGGAGGACCTGGAGTTCTCTCATTTGGTGCTGCAGAGTCATCCGCACTCTCCCGCCCGTTTGGGAGCTTTGGTATAATCCCCATGGTCCTTACGGAGTCCCCAGCATCCACTTAGGACGTTAGAGAAAATAAGAATTTACTTACCGATAATTCTATTTCTCATAGTCCGTAGTGGATGCTGGGCGCCCATCCCAAGTGCGGATTGTCTGCAATACTTGTACATAGTTATTGTTACAAAAATCGGGTTATTATTGTTGTGAGCCATCTTTCAGAGGCTCCTCTGTTATCATGCTGTTAACTGGGTTCAGATCACAGGTTATACGGTGTGATTGGTGTGGCTGGTATGAGTCTTACCCGGGATTCAAAATCCTTCCTTATTGTGTACGCTCGTCCGGGCACAGTATCCTAACTGAGGCTTGGAGGAGGGTCATAGGGGGAGGAGCCAGTGCACACCAGATAGTCCTAAAGCTTTCTTTAGATGTGCCCAGTCTCCTGCGGAGCCGCTATTCCCCATGGTCCTTACGGAGTCCCCAGCATCCACTACGGACTATGAGAAATAGAATTATCGGTAAGTAAATTCTTATTATAAAATACATTGAAAATTTTTTTTTCCCTTAGAAGAACATAACCACTTGTATTTCTAATAACCGCTGCAGCAATTAAGTTTTACTAATACTGAAAGGGTTAAGCTCCATGCATGGGCTGATTAAATCACATGAATTCCTTAGATGTTGCTTAGGAAGTTCATCCACAATGAAATGATATGTATTATATTCAGCTTGTATAATCACATTCTCATCCAGATATAGGGAGGCTTTTTGCGGGCAGCTTAGATGAACATATTTCCATATGTGTGCAGTGACTTTTAAGCTGGAACCGCTATTTAGACAGTCTCATGCAAAAAAAGCTTACCCAAGCCTTTCAATGTGGAGAGATTTCCCGTTGTCACCTTCCTGTTAGTGGGCGCCGGCTGCCCACACCGCTGTGCGGCGGCACAGTAGAAGATGTCAGTGACACTGGATGAGTGCTGCACTTCACGGGACCGTATCCGAGCGCGGCTGGTCAAGGCCAAATGCCGTTCACGGCTGTTCGGGGCCAGACGCCGTTCGCTCGTGCTTCCGTAGCAGGAACCGCTGAGCACACTGCTGGTGTGTTAGGTGTTGAATACCCAGGATACCGGACAGGACGTCGGGCGGAATGCTTGACGCGTTTCTCAGCCACAAGAACAGGAGCTGTTTCATCAGAAGTACCGCCTCCATGGTTTTGGGCATTTTTATACACCAGAGCCCTCTAATTACTAAAACAAATGTCTGGTGCTGATCCGCTAATTAAAAACTATATCAGATGAACTAAACCCACAGACACTTGTTAGTACTGAAACACTCTTATATATAAAAGATTTAAAACTTATATATTCTTCCTCTATATAGACAATAGCTGAAACTAGATGGTCTTTTCTTTACCATTAAATCTAGACATATAAGAGAGACTCTATAGGTGTTTATTTAAAAATATGTATATATATTTCTTTATAAAAAACATAAATATATATAAAAATAGGTGTCCTACAGCCATATAATTACCATATTATTTTAATTTCTATCCAAATTAACAATCCCAAAATAACCATAATCTTATAATTACCATAATGGTAAAGAGACTTGGAAAAATATATATATATATGTCAGAGTAAAGAGAATTTCTTTGAATCAATCCCTAAAACTGTATGCATATAGGGACACTGATTCGTTATAGAGACAAACATGTATTTCTCTAACGTCCTAAGTGGATGCTGGGGACTCCGTAAGGACCATGGGGAATAGCGGCTCCGCAGGAGACTGGGCACATCTAAAGAAAGCTTTAGGACTATCTGGTGTGCACTGGCTCCTCCCCCTATGACCCTCCTCCAAGCCTCAGTTAGATCTCTGTGCCCGAACGAGAAGGGTGCACACTAGGGGCTCTCCTGAGCTTCTTAGTGAAAGTTTTAGTTTAGGTTTTTTATTTTCAGTGAGACTTGCTGGCAACAGGCTCACTGCATCGAGGGACTAAGGGGAGAAGAAGCGAACTCACCTGCGTGCAGAGTGGATTGGGCTTCTTAGGCTACTGGACATTAGCTCCAGAGGGACGATCACAGGCCCAGCCTGGATGGGTCCCAGAGCCGCGCCGCCGGCCCCCTTACAGAGCCAGAAGGCAGAAGAGGTCCGGAAAATCGGCGGCAGAAGACGTCCTGTCTTCAACAAGGTAGCGCACAGCACTGCAGCTGTGCGCCATTGCTCTCAGCACACTTCACACTTCGGTCACTGAGGGTGCAGGGCGCTGGGGGGGGCGCCCTGAGACGCAATAAAAACACCTTGGCTGGCGAAAATACATCACATATAGCCCCCAGGGCTATATGGATGAATTTTAACCCCTGCCAGAATCCATAAAAAAGCAGGAGAAAAGTCTGCGAAAAAGGGGCGGAGCCTATCTCCTCAGCACACTGGCGCCATTTTCCCTCACAGCTCCGTTGGAGGGAAGCTCCCCTGGCTCTCCCCTGCAGTCACTACACTACAGAAAGGGTTAAAAAAGAGAGGGGGGCACTAATTAGGCGCAGTATTAACTATACAGCAGCTATAAGGGGAAAAACACTTATATAAGGTTATCCCTGTATATATATATAGCGCTCTGGTGTGTGCTGGCAAACTCTCCCTCTGTCTCCCCAAAGGGCTAGTGGGGTCCTGTCCTCTATCAGAGTATTCCCTGTGTGTGTGCTGTATGTCGGTACTTTTGTGTCGACATGTATGAGGAGAAAAATGATGTGGAGACGGAGCAGATTGCCTGTAATAGTGATGTCACCCCCTAGGGGGTCGACACCTGAGTGGATGAACTGTTGGAAGGAATTACGTGACAGTGTCAGCTCTGTATAAAAGACAGTGGTTGACATGAGACAGCCGGCTACTCAGCTTGTACCTGTCCAGACGTCTCATAGGCCGTCAGGGGCTCTAAAGCGCCCGTTACCTCAGATGGCAGATATAGACGCCGACACGGATACTGACTCCAGTGTCGACGGTGAAGAGACGAATGTGACTTCCAGTAGGGCCACACGTTACATGATTGAGGCAATGAAAAATGTTTTACACATTTCTGATAATACGAGTACCACCAAAAAAGGGGTATTATGTTCGGTGAGGAAAAACTACCTGTAGTTTTCCTGAATCTGAGAAATTAAATGAGGTGTGTGATGATGCGTGGGTTTCCCCCGATAACAACTGATAATTTCTAAAATGTTATTGGCATTATATCCTTTCCCGCCAGAGGTTAGGGTGCGTTGGGAAACACCCCCTAGGGTGGATAAAGCGCTCACACGCTTGTAAGGGCTCTACCTTCGCCTGAGATGGCCGCCCTTAAGGATCCTGCTGATAGAAAGCAGGAGGGTATCCTAAAAGGTATTTACACACATACTGGTGTTATACTGCGACCAGCAATCGCCTCAGCCTGGATGTGCAGTGCTGGGTTGGCGTGGTCGGATTCCCTGACTGAAAATATTGATACCCTAGATAGGGACAGTATATTTTTGCCTATAGAGCATTTAAAAGATGCATTTCTATATATGCGTGATGCACAGCGGAATGTTTGCCGACTGGCATCAAGTCTAAGCGCGTTGTCCATTTCTACCAGTAGAGGATTATGGACACGTCAGTGGTTAGGTGATGCGTATTCCAAACGGCATTTGGAAGTATTGCTTTATTAAGGGGAGGAGTTATTTGGGGTCGGTCTTTCAGACCTGGTGGCCACGGCAACAGCTGGGAATTCCACGTTTGTACCCCAGGTCGCCTCTCAACATGAGAAGACGCCGTATTATCAGGCGCAGTCTTTTCGTGGACAAGCGGGCAAAAGGTTCCTCATTTCTGCCCCGTGACAGAGGGAGAGGAAAAAGGCTGCAGAAATCAGCCAGTTCCCAGGAACAGAAACCCTCTCCCGCCTCTGCCAAGCCCTCAGTATACGCTGGGGCTTTACAAGCAGAATCAGGCACGGTGGGGGGCCCGTCTCAATGAATTTCAGCGCGCAGTGGGCTCACTCGCAAGTAGACCCCTGGATCCTTCAGGTGATATCTCAGGGGTACAAATTAGAATTCGAGACGTCTCCCCCTCGCCGTTTCCTAAAGTCGGCTTTACCGATGTCTCCTTCTGACAGGGAGACAGTTTTGGAAGCCATTCACAAGCTGTATTCCCAGCAGGTGATAATCAAGATACCCCTCCTGCAACAGGGAACGGGGTATTATTCCACACTGTTGTGGTACCGAAGCCGGAAGGCTCGGTGAGACCGATTGTAAATCTAAAATCTTTGAACACTTACATACAGAGGTTCAAATTCAAGATTGAGTCACTCAGAGCAGTGATTGCGAACCTGGAAGAAGGGGACTACATGATGTCTCGGGACATCAAGGATGCTTACCTTCATGTCAAAATTTACCCTTCTCACCAAGGGTACCTCAGGTTTATGGTACAGAACTGTCACTATCAGTTCAGACGCTGCCGTATGGATGGTCCACGGCACCCCGGGTCTTTACCAAGGTAATGGCCGAAATGATGATATTCCTTCGAAGGAAGTGAATTTTAGTTATCCCTTACTTGGACAATTCCCTGATAAGGGTAAGATCCAGGGAACAATTGGAGGTCGGTGTAGCACTATCTCAGGTAGTGTTGCGGCAGCACAATTGGATTCTCAATATTCCAAAATCGCACCTGGTTCCGACGACGTGTCTCCTGTTCCTAGGGATGATCCTGGACACAGTCCAGAAAAAGGTGTTTCTCCCGGAGGAGAAAGCCAGGGAGTTATCCGAGCTAGTCAGGAACCTCCTAAAACCGAGCCAAGTCTCAGTGCATCAATGCACAAGGGTTCTGGGTAAAATGGTGGCTTCCTACGAAGCAATCCCATTCGGCAGATTCCACGAAAGAACTTTCCAGTGGGACCTGCTGGACAAATGGTCCGGGTCGCATCTTCAGATGCATCAGCGGATAACCCTGTCACCAAGGACAAGGGTGTCCCTCCTGTGGTGGTTGCAGAGTGCTCATCTTCTAGAGGGCCGCAGATTAGGCATTCAGGACTGGGTCCTGGTGACCACGGATGCCAGCCTGCGAGGCTGGGGAGCAGTGTCAAAGTCAAAAATATTACATAGAGAGAACATACAAACTGCACACATTTAAGTCGCTATACTTGCAAATATGCGCAGCGAGCACAGCAATATATAGTAACACACGCATTTGCTCGGACATGGCACGGAGATGGATTCGGCGCTTGTTTCATACAGTACATGGTTATAATAATGTCGGGCACCAGACATCATGGAGATTTAGAATTGGCTGATGAATTGATGTCATGAATGTGTATTATTTGAACAGAACCAGATGCGCCCGTCATGTTTGGTATTGAAGCAAGCAGAATGATGTGTGGGTTAGTTTGATGCTTGTTGTGAAGTTGTGGGACATTGCAGCGGATAGATATGATTATATGCATAAAAGCTAAGATCACTTAGTTAGAACAATGAATGATCAAGCCAACCATTTACTAAGTTTTCAGGGCTGAACCTGATCAGCATATACAAAGAGAATAGTGACTCAATCATAAAGGAGAGAGAGAGACCCCTCCCCCAGGAACAGACACACAGGAGAATAGTTCCTGTCGGGGGGGGGTCGGGGTCAGTTGTGGGGGCCTCTGAGGACAGATATACTGTAACTCACTCACACAGCTACCTTACACACAGCAAGCATGGCTGGATCATCACCAGGCTCCTTACGAAAGGCTAAGTATCATAATCTCAATATCTCATGGCTGATTGGCATAGATTAGTTAGTTTGGAGATACAAATGGCTTAAGGTTAACGAGGTTTGGGCAGTTGTGTGATTGTTGGGTGTTTCTGTTGATACTCTGTGAAGTCTGTGATGAATTGGAACAGTAGACAATCTGTAGCATAGTATTTGTGGTATTTGTTTGCCTATGGTGATTTAAAATAGATTGTGCTGGTTTGTTATAATATATCTTGTTAATCATGAATAAGACCATGCAGTACTTTTGAATATGTGCTTGTAGCAATGGCAGGCTGATACTTGTGGGTACCTGGTGGTCTGGTCTTGTGATAGCTCATATGCTCTGGTTATTGAGATACTGTGTTTGCTTGAAATTGTGAAAGGTGATTTAGATGGTTTGGAATTGTAAAATCAGAACATATGCATTGTTTTGAGGCTTGGACATTTTGGAATAAAATGGAGTCTTGTGTCTTCTGCTATGTGATTGTGGTGTAGCAGAGAGTGCCATGTGTTTGGACCTGCAAATCTAAAATGGCTGCTGCCGGGTGTTTTCCCCTCCCCCTTTCAACCATGTGTTGCAGTCTTTGGAATCATGGGAGTTTTCTCAAAATGGAGTCTAGCTTCCATCCCATGTGGTATACAGCATTGACTAACTGCGCAGCGATTGTCTCTCACATGTGTAGTTTTATCTGCAATCATATTGTTCTTACTGTTATTGTGAGCCATTTCTCTCTCTCTCTCTCTTCTCCTCTTTCCCTCTTATTTTCCCTTAAAACGTAATTGTATTGTATTGTATTTCCTGTGTAGTTATCTGGTTAGTTAGTCTATGTTATATTGTAGTGTATGACTTGTATTGTGTTAATTCTTTTGCAAGTAATATCCATAATATATATATAAGGCGTTAGACCCTAAGCCCAGGTATCCGTGTATTTTCTATATAGTGTTAAGTAATCTCAGAGCGTCGGTGACGCTCAAACAGCTTCTAAGTTAATCAGGTTACACAAGGTTGCATCTACACACTATCACTACACTAAGGTTTACTGCATATTACGTTGTTTATGGTTTAGAGATAAAGGTGTAACATTGTGAGCGCCTGCGCCGCTGGTGATCTCCTCGTGGTCCCGAGCGTCCGCTACGCTATAGCGAACCATTACGTTAGTCGGCAGCCAATAGCGTGCCTGCCTGTGATCTCTTGGCCGGAAGCGAACGTGACGCTTGAGCGTCTCGACTACGGCTAAGCGATCGTTGCGCAACGTGCGTACCCTTACGGTACTTAATACGTCAATAGCGTACAGTGTTCTTAGGCCTCTTAAAGGGTTTTATATACGATAAATATTCAGCTTTATCAGCAGTCACACAGGGAAGGAATATCCAGGGCTTATGGTCAAGCCTGGAGACATCACTTCACATAAATATCCTGAAGCTAAGGGACATTTACAATGCTCTAAGCTTAGCAAGACCTCTGCTTCAAGGTCAGCCGGTGTTGATCCAGTAGGACAACATCACGGCAGTCACCCACGTAAACAGACAGGGTGGCACAAGAAGCAGGAGGGCAATGACAGAAGCTGCAAGGATTTTTCGCTGGGCGGAAAATCATGTGATAGCACTGTCAGCAGTATTCATTCCGGGAGTGGACAACTGGGAAGCAGACTTCCTCAGCACGACCTCCACCCGGGAGAGTGGGGACTTCACCCAGAAGTCTTCCACATGATTAAAAACTCGACAGGTATTGCGCCAGGTCCAGGGACCCTCAGGCAATAAGCTGTAGACGCTCTGGTAACACCGTGGGTGTACCAGTCAGGGTATGTGTTCCCTCCTCTGCCTCTCATACCCAAGGTACTGAGATTGATAAGATGGAGAGGAGTAAGCACTATATTCGTGGTTCCGGATTGGCCAAGAAGGACTTGGTAACCGGAACTTCAAGAGATGCTCACGGAGGATCCGTGGCCTCTACCTCTAAGAAGGGACCTGCTCCAGCAAAGACCCTGTCTGTTCCAAGACTTACCGCGGCTGCATTTGACGGCATGGCGGTTGAACGCCGGATCCTGAAGGAAAAAAGGCATTCCGGATGAAGTCATCCCTATCCTGATCAAAGCCAGGAAGGATGTAACCGCAAAAACATTATCACCGCAATTGGCGAAAATATGTTGCGTGGTGCGAGGCCAGTAAGGCCCGACGGAGGAAATTCAACTGGGTCGATTCCTACATTTCCTGCAAACAGGAGTGTCTATGGGCCTGAAATTGGGGTCCATTAAGGTTCAAATTTCGGCCCTGTCAATTTTCTTCCAAAAAGAACTAGCTTCAGTCCCTGAAGTTCAGACGTTTGTAAAAGGGGTACTGCATATACAGCCTCCTTTTGTGCCTCCAGTGGCACTTTGGGATCTCAATGTAGTTTTGGGTTCCAAAAGTCACATTGGTTTGAACCACTTAAATCTGTGGAGTTAAAATATCTCACATGAAAAGTGGTCATGCTGTTGGCCCTGGCCTGGGCCAGGCGCGTGTCAGAATTGGCGGCTTTATCCTGAAAAAGCCCTTATCTGATTTTCCATTCGGACAGGGAGGAATTGAGGACTCGTCCTCAGTTTTCTCCCCAAGGTGGTTTCAGCGTTTCACCTGAACCAACCTATTTGTGGTGCCTGCGGCTACTAGGGACTTGGAGGCCTCCAAGTTGCTAGACGTTGTCAGTGCCCTGAAAATATATGTTTCCAGGACGGTCGGAGTCAGGAAATCTGACTCGCTGTTTATCCTGTATGCACCCAACAAGCTGGGTGCTCCTGCTTCTAAGCAGGCTATTGCTCGTTGGATTTGTAGTACAATTCAGCTTGCACATTCTGTGGCAGGCCTGCCACAGCCAAAAATCTGTAAATGCCCACTCCACAAGGAAGGTGGGCTCATCTTGGGCGGCTGCCCGAGGGGTCTCGGCTTTTCAACTTTGCCGAGCAGCTACTTGGTCAGGAGCAAATACGTTTGTAAAATTCTACAAAATTGATATCCTGGCTGAGGAGGACCTGGAGTTCTCTCATTTGGTGCTGCAGAGTCATCCGCACTCTCCCGCCCGTTTGGGAGCTTTGGTATAATCCCTATGGTCCTTACGGAGTCCCCAGCATCCACTTAGGATGTTAGAGAAAATAAGAATTTACTTACCGATAATTCTATTTCTCATAGTCCGTAGTGGATGCTGGGCGCCCATCCCAAGTGCGGATTGTCTGCAATACTTGTACATAGTTATTGTTACAAAAATCGGGTTATTATTGTTGTGAGCCATCTTTCAGAGGCTCCTCTGTTATCATGCTGTTAACTGGGTTCAGATCACAGGTTATACGGTGTGATTGGTGTGGCTGGTATGAGTCTTACCCGGGATTCAAAATCCTTCCTTATTGTGTACGCTCGTCCGGGCACAGTATCCTAACTGAGGCTTGGAGGAGGGTCATAGGGGGAGGAGCCAGTGCACACCAGATAGTCCTAAAGCTTTCTTTAGATGTGCCCAGTCTCCTGCGGAGCCGCTATTCCCCATGGTCCTTACGGAGTCCCCAGCATCCACTACGGACTATGAGAAATAGAATTATCGGTAAGTAAATTCTTATTTTAACAGCATAAAATTATTATTATTGGATCGTAGTCTATCATCGCAAATTCCAATCAAAAGATGTTAATATAGCATATTGCTCTAATTGCTCTAATTTTTATTACTGTAAAATTTCCATTCGTGGGATGATAATATGACATTACTCTAATGGTCTACCTACACTGTACTCAGTCACTGTGTGTCTTCTACAGATGGACCCAGTAACAGAGATACCCCAGAGAGATGTCCCCATCCTCTGTATTCCCAGGATTGTACAGAGGAGAATCACAGGACCACACAGGAGGATCAGGTAGGTGGGATTTAGGGTAACAGATAGGGTGCTTGAAATGTGCACAGGGCAGCTTTAACTAGTTTGATTCCCTAATGGGATGTCACCACACCCCACCAGTATAAGCGCCACAATAAAACATATGAGGACATATAAAGAGTATATGTTCCTTATAACCGTAGGTGTTAATCCTTCTGTTTCTCTAATTATCCACTGGTTCAATTGTGCCCATTCGGTCTCAGTAGTTATGTGGAAACAGAAAAAATAGAAAGGAGCAATGGAAATGAACAGGAAGAAAACTGGATATGTAGGTGAGGAGCGTACCCCAACTCACAATAAAGCCAAGTATTCTGTGCACGTAAGAGGTTTCTTTAGTCTTCTTCACCACTTTTGTGTATCTTCCACCATAAAGTGTTAAATGGGAGCGTACCCAACTCGCTTTAAGATATAAATAAGTGAAACATATAAAGGTATCTTTTCTCCTGGCGTACCACACTAACGAGAGAAACGGCAAAGACACTCACGTCTGGGTTTCTTTTAAATGGGATACGGTCGTTTGTCAACAGTCATTAGGTCGACCACTATTGGTCGACATGGTCTATAGGTCAACATGTGATAGGTCGACTTGAGAAAAGGTCGATGTGACAGGACGGTACCGTACGGAAGCACTCGCCGCTTGCCGCGTCCCGTTGACTGCGCACAGAATGGAAGGTCAAGCCGCACGAGGCCTGACCACATAGGGGATTCCCGCTTACCGTCAGTAACCGCCTGTTACTGACTCCACCCACTGCGCTGTGGGCGGGTTCTTGCTGCCACCACCAAACTCCTAACCTGCCGTGGCGTTTGGAACCACGGTTCTGCTCTGTATGTGCCGACGCACTGCCTTACCACAGCTGTGTGGTGTTGACGAATCCCCTCTAGCCACTTGCTAGGCCTCTACCGGTAGCTGGCGGAAGGCGGAGCTTGGAGACGTCAGGTGCTTCCCTGGACAGCCGGAGAACGGGGCTAGGTTTGGCCTAACCCTGTAGGTCACAAGATGAAGCAGTCTTCTTGAGGCAAAGGTGTTTATTGCTCAAATAACCTTTAAAAAGGCTCCTCCCTATTGCTAGGGGCAACAGCATACAATCAAGATGTTTTCAGCAGAAGAAGATGTTACAATACACTGGAGGCACGCAGGTCTCCTTTTTATGTCAGTTTTCCACACAGTATCACAGGGGGGTAAGCCCTCCCTGTCTTCTCCAACCAATCAGGTTATTTTACAAAATACCAATAAATCACATTTTACAAGGATATAAGTGCAATAAAACAATATCCTCCTTCCTGTCACCCAGACAACGTTTGGTATCAGATTAACATTCACTATTGATAAATTTATCACATAGCTTCAAAACACAATGTTTCTGTCTCATTCACATCTCCAGGCAAACCCAGTGTGTGAGATTACAACAGGAATGGCTACAATACAAACAGTCTTCCTTCCTGCATAGGTCGTTCGTATGTCAATTAAATCAGGTACATGAAACAAGTTCCAAGCCCATAAACCCAGTGATTAGCATCTCTCTCTAAGGAACTTACACATCAAAAGGTATTGTCCTTCACACCTCTCTGCTAGGAAGTGGCATGCTAAGGGCCCTGTCCCATTCCCAGAGGATAAGACATGATTATTCAGACATCTATAATAGTAAGTGCATTTTCCTCTTTAAATATACAGATGACCACATCTTGAATATAAAATACAGTTAAACATGCATTCCTGCAATTGTGCACAGAGCACTACATATGACATGTCAAAAGTAAAACACACCATTAAACAAACTTCCAAACAGTCCGTAACATGGCGCCGGGCACGAGGGTCAACCCCTTCAGTGCCGCAGACGCCATTACACGTTTGGCTGGCCAGTCTCTCCGGCCACAGTCGACATGAGTTTTTCACAATTTTTTTTACTTTTTCATACTTTACGATCCACGTGGATTACAATTGGGAATGGTAACCTGTGCAGAGCGCAGCGAGGGAATACTGTGCACTAATTGGGGTTCCCAGTCACTCAACAAAGTAAACAACACCAAAAACTTACAAACAACTCATGTCGACCTTTTTTCACGTCGACCTAGCAACCCTGTCGACCTAAGTGTGGTCGACCCAATGACCCATACCCCTTTTAAATCCGCAGTCGTTCTTATTTGAAGAACAGGCATGTAGTTCAAATAATCCCAAATAGATGAATAAAGTGCGAATGTGCCAACCAGTACATATATTAAGAAGGTTTATTGTACAAACAGCCTTAAGCTTGTTATTTAATTTATTTTTATAGTCTTACATTTTTTGAGTGAGTTTTTTTAAAAATCGTCTTATACGTACCTTCGAAAGAGTCCCTCCAACAACTCTCCGCCGGGTCGCGACAACGCTTACCCACGTGTACAGTGCTGTTTTGGCAGGCATCTGTGTCGGATGTAATAGCAAGTCCAGCTGACATTACCAGGCTGTGGCCGGAGCACGGGGAGGAGGTAAGGCATCGGTTTCACTTAGCGGGGGAGACGCGAGACACAGCCGCACTGTTTTGGGGGGAGACTACCAAACAGTCACTGACACGGCTGCCACCTCGGGTGCACCAGCGCTAGTCCTCAGGAATCATAGGCTCCAGGAATATGAGGCCGTGATCCCTAGGGTTGATGTCAGCAGTGGGGAGTAAGACGCTCCCCTGGTCGCCCCTCCCGCTGGTTCATGACCAGTTTCCTCCGAGTTTCCCGCCACGAACTGAGTTACCGCTTCCGTCTGAGACGCTGTGTATCTAAAGGACCCAGTCGCAGAATAGGCGGCTGTGTGACTGGTGCGTCGGTGTTCACTTGGGCGTCTGTATAGGTTCACGGAGCATTTGTGTACACTATTAGCATCTGGATCCACTCAGCATTCACGAACGTATTGATCGATCCTGGAAGTGGGGTGAAGTCTCCCTGCATCCCACTCTCCTGAGCCAGGTGATACAGCACTAAGTCTCTACCTACCTTTCATACGAGTAGCTAGATAAGTGCCTGATGCATACGAGTCTGCAAACTATTGCTGCTGTTTCTTTCGCTGTGCAACTGTATACGTTTAAAGTCCTATATAAGGTAATGCAGTAATATGTATCTCCTTCATACTTGAAATGTATCTGTAGTTGATTATGTGCTCATATTGCTTATTATACTAATGTATAACCTGTGACTGATTGCTAGTGTGACTGCTGACTTTACTGTAATTCTGTCAGTTTCTGTGTATTCTGATCCTCAATGCTGGTGCAAAGCAGGTAGGGATCGGATTGTATGTCACTTTAACAAGTTTTAAAGTTATTTCAGTCACAAATTGTGTAGTTAACACTGTAAAGGTCTGTGATTTGTTTATCATGTCTAAGAGAGGCAAGGGTGAGGAGGATACACTCTCCACAGCAGCACCAACACTCATTTCATGTTTTTCTTGCAAAGCTGGGTTAAACTCTCAGGATCTGGTTCAAAATGGATTATGTGCAAGCTGTTTTGGCTTTCACCAAAGCCTCTTGAATAATCCAAGGCAGGCACAGGTTCAAGTTGAACCCCCATGGGCTACTTTTGCACAGATGTTATCCAATATAGCTGAGCAGATAGTGCCAGCTCCTATACCAGGGATAGGTTACCCTGTTAACCCTGGTATCCGTTCACATGGTCGACCATGTTATGGTCGACAGTCATTAGGTCGACATTGACATGGTCGACATGGACACATGGTCGATACATGAAAGGTCGACACATGAAAAGGTCGACATGAGTTTTTTAACTTTTTTTTCTTTTGGGGAACTTTTCCATACTTTACGATCCACATGGACTACGATTGGAACGGTAAAGTGTGCCGAGCGAAGCGGTATCGGAGCAAAGGCACCATGCCCGAAGCATGGCGAGCGAAGCGGTGCACTAATTGGGGTTCCCAGTCACTTTACGCAAAAAACGACACCCAAAAAAGTTAAAAAAACTCATGTCGACCTTTTCATATGTCGACCTTTCATGTGCCGACCATGTGTCCATGTCAACCATGTCAATGTCGACCAATAGTGGTCGACCTAATGACTGTCGACCATAACATGGTCGACCATTCATACCGGAACCGTTAACCCTTATATGCAACATTCCTCCTGGGGGTTATCACATCCAGTCCTTTTAACAGAAACAGGCTGACGGGCCTGTGGTAAGTAAATCACATAGACATGAAACAACATCTTCACAGTCTACACATGTTTCAGATGGGGACTTGTCGGAGGATGATGACTCATCACATTCTGGGTCTGCATACAGAGAGGAGGATGAAGGTCTCAGCTCAGTGGACATACCTGAGCTGATTAGTGCTATGAAAGCCATTCTATCCTTAGAGGAGGCATCAGAGCCTTTGTTAAAATCCAAGGCACCTGTGTTTAAACGTTCCAAAACAGTCAGGACTGAATTTCCTGGGTTGGAACAGCTGACGGAAATCATGCAAGAGGCTTGGGTAACACCCAGTAAGAAGTTTAGAATTCCAAAGAAATGGAATTCCCATTTTCTCTTACGTCCTAGAGGATGCTGGGGACTCCGTAAGGACCATGGGGATAGACGGGCTCCGCAGGAGACATGGGCACTTTAAGAAAGACTTTAGGAATGGGTGTGCACTGGCTCCTCCCTCTATGCCCCTCCTCCAGACCTCAGTTTACTACTGTGCCCAGAGGAGACTGGGTGCATTACAGGGAGCTCTCCTGAGTTTCCTGATAAGAAAGTATATTTGTTAGGTTTTTTATTTTCAGGGAGCTTGCTGGCAACAGACTCCCTGCATCGAGGGACTGAGGGGAGAGAAACAGACCTACTTTAATGATAGGCTCTGTTTCTTAGGCTACTGGACACCATTAGCTCCAGAGGGAGTCGGAACACAGGTCTCACCCTGGAGTTCGTCCCGGAGCCGCGCCGCCGTCCTCCTCACAGAGCCGGAAGATAGAAGCCGGGTGAGTATGAGAAGAAAGAAGACTTCAAAGGCGGCAGAAGACTTCAGATCTTCACTGAGGTAACGCACAGCGGTAGTACTGTGCGCCATTGCTCTCACACACGGCAGTCACTGTAAGGGTGCAGGGCGCAGGGGGGGGCGCCCTGGGCAGCAATATATTCTCATTTTCTGCCAAAAAGAAGTATATACAGCTAGGCACTGTATATATAAAGAGCCCCCGCCAGTTTTTTCATTATTTCAGCGGGACCAAAGCCCGCCGCTGAGGGGGCGGGGCTTCTCCCTCAGCACTCACCAGCGCCATTTTCTCCACAGCTCAGCGCTGAGAGAAAGCTCCCCGGACTCTCCCCTGCTTACCACAGTGAAAGAGGGTTTTAAAGAAGGGGGAGGGCACATAATTGGCCGCAAATAGATGATTACAGCGCTATCTGGGTAAACATAATGCGTTTTTCCTGGGTCATTAGCGCTGGGTGTGTGCTGGCATACTCTCTCTCTGTCTCTCCAAAGGGCCTTGTGGGGGAACTGTCTCCAGATAAGAGAATTCCCTGAATGTGTGGTGTGTCGGTACGCATGTGTCGGCATGTCTGAGGTAAAAGGCTTTCCTAGTGAGGAGGTGGAGCAAATAAATATGGTGTGCTAATGTACAGTATTTGCTGGCGTATAAGACTACTTTTTTGCCCTGAAAAACATGCCTCCAAGTGGGGGGGTCGTCTTATACGCCGGGTGCACTTCAGTTGGGATAGACATAGCTGCCATAGTGGCCTTCCGATACTCGCCCGGTGCCCATAGTGGCCTCCCGATGCCCGCCCACCTCATTCTACTCACCATCCAGTATCGCGCGATATCCAGTGCGGCCGCGGCGGGTCACTAGTGCCAATTACAGGGAGATGCAGGGACTGGCCGGAGGCGCTGCAGTCGCGTTGTGGCCGTACAATGGTGACAATGACAGGTACTGTAATGGCACTAATACTAATACTAATGGCACTCATGTGAAACCGGTAACACTAAATGCACACAGGGGTATACTTTTATACATTTTACAACTTTCTCCTCGCCCCCTCCCCCCTTCTTATGCATACCTTGATAAATACTCCCTATCCAAATCTCTTATCAGGTCATAATATACAGTATGTCACAAATCTGATGTTCTTTTACGTTTTATTTGGTGTGTGGAAGGGGGTAGTCTTATACGGCGAGTATATAACAAACTCTATATTTTGAGTGGAAATGTTGGGGGTCGTCTTATACGCCCAGTCGTCTTATACGCCGGCAAATACGGTACATTTATTGCACAAAAGGTTGGACAAAGCTGAGTCCAGAAATTATGCACAGAGTCAGGCTCTGCCTGCCCCTATGTCACAGGGACCCTCAGGGTCTCAAAAGCGCCCACTATCCCAAATAGTAGACACTAATACCGACACGGATTCTGACTCTAGTGTCGACTACAATGATGCGAAATTATAGCCAAAATTAGCTAAAAGTATTCAATATATGATTATTGAAATAAAGGATGTTTTGCATATCACAGAGGAAACCCCCGGTCCCTGACACGAGGGTACACAGATATAAGGAAAAGAAACCTGAGGTAACAATTACTCCTTCTAATGAGCTGAATGAGTTATTGGAAAATGGGAATCTCCAGACAAGAAACTGCAGATTCCCAAAAGGATTCTTATGGCGTATCCCTTCCTGATCAAGGACAGGATACGGTGGGAATCCTCCCCAAGGGTAGACAAAGCCTTGACACGCTTATCCAAAAAGGTAGCACTGCCACACCAAGATACGGCTACCCTAAGGGATCCTGCTGATCGCAAGAAGGAGGCTACATTAAAGTCCATTTACACATAATCTGGTACTTTACTCAGACCGGCGATAGCGTCGGCTTGGGTTGGTAGCGCTATAGCAGAGTGGACGGATACCTTAACGACAGAATTGGATACCCTGGATAGGGATACCACTTTGTTAACCCTGGGTCATATTAAAGATGCTGTCTTATATATGAGGGATGCTCATGGCCTACTGGGTTCTAAAGTCAACGCTATGTCCATTTCTGCTAGACGAGTCCTATGGACCCGGCAATAGACAGGTGATGCCGACTCAAAAAGGGCATATGGAGGTTTTACCTTATAAGGGTGTGAAATGGTTTGGGGACGGTCTCTCGGACCTGGTCTCCACAGCTACGGCAGGTAAATCAAATTTTTTGCCTTATATTCCCTCACAGCCTAAGAAAGCGCCACATTATCAAATGCAGTCCTTTCGCTCAAATAAAAACAAGAGAGCACGAGGATCGTCCTTTCTTGCCAGAGGTAAGGGCAGAGGGAAAAAGCTGCCAACCACAGCTAGTTCCCAGGAGCAGAAGTCCTCCCCGGCCTCTACAAAATCCACCGCATGATGCTGGGGCTCCGTTCAGGGAGTCCGCCCCAGTGGGGGCACGCAGGGCCGTAACTAGGGGGGGGCGCTAAGGGGGCATGCGCCCCAGGTGCAGGAGTTGAGGGGGCGCCAAGGAGTTACAGAGGAACAGGGTTTATTTTTGTTAGGTTTTTTTTTTTACTGGCTGTGCTGTGCTGCTCCAGTGAGGCACCAGACAGCACCCTTGGCAGTGTCTGACCCACCTGTCTGCACACAGCTGGCTCCAATGCAGTGCGGGTGAGCTCCAGTACCTGGGATCTCTTCTATGCCGGCTACTGTCTTAAACTCTCTTCTTTGCCATGCAGTGCTGCAACTAGTGTGCGGTGCACTGTAGAAGCTATAGAAGCACACTGTGCTCTCAGTTAGCAGTATCAAGCTCCACTTTGCCTCCCAGATGGGGGGATTTGGTGTAGCTTATAAGGGGATGTAGTGTAGTGATGTAGTGTACCATATAGGGTATGTAGTGTAGTAATGTATTGCAGTATATAGGGGCATGTAGTGCATATAAGGGGATGTAGTGTAGTGATGTAGTGTAGCATATATGGTATGTAGTGCAGAGCATAGGGGCATGTAGTGTAGTGATGTAGTTCAGCGTGTAGGGGATGTAGTATAGTGATGTAGTGCAGTGACGAAGTGTTATGATATAGTGCAATGTATGGGGACACATAGTGGATCATGTAGTTGAACACGCTGGCAGGGCATGGGATGCATACTGTAGGGCATTTGATGCACATAGGGGAATATTGTCCAATAGTATCTCTTTTTTTCAAATTTCCTGGTAATCTGATATTTTAGTTGACAGAGATTGTTTTACTGTTGTTGTTGTTGTTGTGGGTGTGTTTTATTTTATTTATTTATTTATTATTATTATTTTTTTTGGGGGGGAGGGGTTGCAAACTATTGCCTTGCCCCGGGTGACGAAAATCCTAGTTTCGGCCCTGGGGCACGTCTTTGACTTTTCAGCCACATCTGGTTCACTCAGAGGTGGATCCCGGGACAATAGAAAATGTCTTCCAGGGTTACAAGCTGGAATTCGAAGAGGTACCCCCTCGCCGGTTTTTCAAATCGGCCCTACCACCTTCTCCCCCAGAGAGGGAGATGGTTTTAAATGCAATTCAAAAATTGTGTCTTCAACAGGTGGTGGTAAAAGTTCCCCTGCTACAACAAGGGAGGGGGTATTACTCAAGTCCCGAAACCGGACGGTTCGGTCAGACCCATTTTAAAATTTAAAATCCTTGACCCTATACTTAAAAAGGTTCAAGTTCAAGATGGAATCGCTCAGAGCGGTCATCGCCAGCCTAGAAGGGGGGGATTTTATGGTATCCCTGGACATAAAGGATGCATACCTTCATGTTCCCATATATCCACCTCATCAGGCGTACCTGAGATTTGCGGTACAGGATTGTCATTACCAATTTCAGACGTTGCCGTTTGGATTTTCCACAGCCCCGAGGATTTTCACCAAGGTAATGGCGGAAATGATGGTGCTCCTACGCAAGCAGGGTGTCACAATTATCCCATACTTGGACAATCTCCTTATAAAGGCGAGATCACGAGAGCAGTTGTTGAACAGCAAGTCACTTCCACTGAAGGTGCTACAGCAACACGGCTGGATTCTCAATACCCCGCCACAGTTAGTGCCTACGACTCGTTTGACCTTCTTATGGACCAGAAAAGGTTTTATCTTCCGATAGAAAAGGCCCAGGTACTCATGACTCTGGTCAGGGAGAGGGTTTTCCAATGGGACCTACTAGACAAGTGGTCCGGGTCACATCTACAGATTCATCGGTTGATCACCCTGTCCCCCAAGGCCAGGGTATCTCTCCTGTGGTGGCTGCAGAGTGCTCACCTTCTGGAGGGTCACAGATTCGGCATTCAGGACTGGGTTCTGGTGACCACGGACGTGAGCCTCCGAGGTGGGGAAGCAGTCACACAAGGAAGAAGCTTCCAAGGTCTTTGGTCAAGTCAAGAAACTTGTCTTCACATCAACATCCTGAAACTGAGGGCCATATACAACGCCTTTCGTCAAGCGGAGACTTTGCTTCGTGACCTACCGGTTCTGATCCAGTCAGACAACATCACCGCAGTAGCTCATGTAAACCGCCAAGGCGGCACAAGGAGCAGAATGGCTATGGCGGAAGCCACCAGGTTTCTTCGCTGGGCGGAAAATCATGTGGGCACACTGTCAGCAGTGTTCATTCCGGGAGTGGACAACTGGTATGCAGACTTCCTCAGCAAACACGATCTACATCCAGGAGAGTGGGGACTTCATCAGGAAGTCTTTGCACAGATTGCAAGTCAGTGGGGTCTTCCCCAGATAGACATGAGGGCGTCCCGCCTAAAAAAAAAAACTACAGAAGTGTTACGCCAGGTCAAGAGCCCTCAGGCGGTGGCAGTGGACGCCCTAGTGACACCGTGGGTGTTCCAGTCGGTCTATGTGTTTCCTCCTCTTCCTCTCATCCCCAAGGTGTTGAGAATAATAAGGAAAAGATGAGTACAGACAATTCTTATTGTTCCAGATTGGCCGCGAAGGGCCTGGTATCCGGATCTGCAGGAAATGTGCATAGAAGATCCGTGACCTCCTCCTCTAAGACAAGACCTGTTACAACAGGGGCCCTGTCTGTTCCAAGACTTACGGTGGCTGCTTTTGACGGCATGGCGGTTGTACGCCGGATCCTAGCGGAAAAGGGCATTCTGGATGAGGTCATTCCTACTCTGATAAAGGCTAGGAAGGACGTGACAGCTAAACATTATCACCGTGTATGGCGGAAGTATGTTTTCTTGGTGTGAGGCCAGGAATGCTCCTACGGAAGATTTCCTTCTGGGCCGTTTCCTTCACTTCCTACAAACTGGAGTGAATTTAGGCCTAAAATTAGGCTACATTGAGGTTCAGATTTCGGCCCTATCCATTTTCTTTCAGAAGAAATTAGCTTCTCTTCCAAAAGTACAGACTTTTGTGAAAGGAGTTTAACATAAATAAAAGAGGATGGTGGTGTACCTTGGGCGCCCTCTTTCTGTGGTCATACGAGAAGACCAAAACAATGGTCACCTTATAACATGGGTGGATGTATAAGTGCAATTTGATAACTTAAAATGTTTCCATAAAAAAATTAACACATATTTAATATACAATTACATACATACAAATTATTAAAAGCGTACCAATAAGGTAAGCTAGGAGCCGCAGGTGTTAAATAGGTACACCACCATCCTCTTTTATTTATGTTAAACTCCTTGGGGTAAAGAAGGAAAACCCCGTAGATTTTGTGAAAGGAGGGCTGCATATTCAGCCTCCTTTGTACCTTCGGTGGCACCTTGGGACCTTAACATGGTGTTGAGTTTCCTTAAGTCGCACTGGTTTGAACCACTTGAAACAGTGGAATTAAAATATCTCACTTGGAAAGTGATCATGTTGTTAGCCTTGGCCTCGACTAGGCGAGTATCGGAATTGGCGGCTTTGTCTCAAAAAAGCCCCTATCTGGTTTTCCATTTGGATAGAGCAGAATTGCGGACCCGTCCTCAATTCTTGCCTAAGGTGATTTCATCTTTTCATATGAACCAACCTATTGTGGTGTCTGTGGCTACGCGTGACTTGGAGGATACCGAGTCCCTTGATGTTGTCAGGGCTTTGAAGATTTACGTAGCCAGAACGGCTAGAGTTAGAAAAACAGAAGCACTGTTTGTCTTGTATGCAGCCAACAAGGTTGGCGCTCCTGCTTCAAAGCAGACTATTGCTCGCTGGATCTGTGACGCGATTCAGCAGGCTCATTCAACGGCTGGATTGCCGTTACCAAAATCAGTTAAGGCCCATTCCACTAGGAAGGTGGGCTCTTCTTGGGCGGCTGCCCGAGGGGTCTCGGCATTACAATTGTGCCGAGCTGCTACTTGGTCGGGTTCAAACACCTTTGCAAAGTTAAACATGTTTGATACCCTGGCTGAGGAGGACCTCATGTTTGCTCAGTCGGTGCTGCAGAGTCTTCCGCACTCTCCCGCCCGTTTGGGAGCTTTGGTATAATCCCCATGGTCCTTACGGAGTCCCCAGCATCCTCTAGGACGTAAGAGAAAATAAGATTTTAAACCTACCGGTTAATCTTTTTCTCCTAGTCCGTAGAAGATGCTGGGCGCCCGTCCCAAGTGCGGACTACTTCTGCAAGACTTGTATATTGTTTTGCTTACATAAGGGTTATGTTACAGTTTTCATCAGTCTCGGACGTGTTGTTTCATACTGTTAACTGGTTTGTATATCCCAGGTTATACGGTGTGAATGGTGTGGGCTGGTATGAATCTTGCTCTTGGATTAACAAAAATCCTTTCCTCGTACTGTCCGTCTCCTCTGGGCACAGTTTCTCTAACTGAGGTCTGGAGAAGGGGCATAGAGGGAGAAGCCAGTGCACACCCATTCCTAAAGTCTTTCTTAAAGTGCCCATGTCTCCTGCAGAGCCCGTCTATCCCCATGGTCCTTACGGAGTCCCCAGCATCCTCTACGGACTAGGAGAAAAAGATTTACCAGTAGGTTTAAAATCTTATTATCCTCTTCCAGCTGGGGATTGTTTACAAATGGAGGTGGCTCCCAAAGTAGATACGCGTGTCATTCGATTGATGCGAAAATCTACTTTGCCTCTGCCTTCAACATCATTAAATTATGTTACGGATAGGAAGATAGATGGTTTTATAAAAAACATTTTCTCCTTGTCTGGGGCAATTGTAAGACCAGCTATGGCTTCAGCCTGGATGGCAAAAGCAGTGGCAGCCTGGGCTGATGCATTGGAGGATGATCTTTCATTTGCATATAGAGAGCAAAAATCCCAAATTGCACATATTAAACAGGTGGCTATTTTTATTGGATATGGGTACAATTGCCTCTCAAGCATCAGCCTCCGCAATAGCAGCTCATAGACAGAGCTGTTTGGCTATGTACTGTACATGGAAAGCTGACTCAGAATCCAAGAAGGTTCTGGAGTCTCTGCCTTTTACTGGAGATATTCTTTTTGATAAAGAATTAAACAGTATCTTGGAGTCAGAAGTAGACTCCAAGAAAGTTTAGTTTCCTTCCACACACAAATCCCAACCTAGATCTCCAGCTTTTCGGACTCGGAATGCAAACGGAAAGGGTTATGGCAAACAGTCCCAATCTGACAAGTCTGATAAGACTAAAAAGCATTGAGCGTCCAGAGGGCCTGCTTTCAAGCCAGAAGATAAGCCATCAGCCTGTTGGTGCGGGCCTCCACCTGGGGGACCTCAGGGTGGGAGGCCAACTTCTTCATTTTGCACAGGTCTGGCAGCAGTCCACCACAGATGCCTGGGTGCAAGAAGCGGTATCTCACAGTTATGCATTTGCCTTCAAGAAACACCCTACACAAAGGTTTTTGTACCAGCCCGTCTTCAGTGAAAACGAAGGCCAGGGCTTTGTATGAGGCGGTTGAGAAGTTGCTTCAGTCAGGAGTGATAATCCCAGTTCCTCCTGCGCAACGAGGACAAGGTTTTTATTCCATCCTGTTTTTAGTCCAGAAGCCAAATGGGTCGTTCCGACCTATACTCAACCTCAAAGTGCTGAACAAGTACATTTGGGTGCCTCGGTTTCATATGGAGACTTTACGTTCCATTATTTTGGATACCCAGGATGCTTACCTACATGTTCCTATAGCACTGTCCCATCAGTGCTATCACAGGTTTGCTATCCTTCAGCAACATTTTCAGTTTCAGGCCCTACCATTTGGACTGGCCACAGCTTCCAGAGTGTTCACCAAAATTATGGTGGTAATGGCGGCTTATCTCCGTCAGTGGTGGATAAGGATTTTCCCATACCTCAACGATTTATTAATCCTGGCACAATCTCAGGAATTACTTCAGTGTAATCTCTAACAGACAAAAGCTTGTTTACTGAGGCACGGTTGGCTCATAAATTGGGCAAAGTCGTCCCTGGTTCGATCACTACGGAGGACTCACTTGGGGGCTGTACTGGATTCAGGTCTTCGGAGAGTAGTTTTACCTCTGAACAAAATATCCAAGATTCAGACGAGGATTCAGGAGCTGCTACACAGTCAAAGGGTATCCATTCACTCAGCAAGGCGTGTGATGGGATCTATGGTGTCGCCATTCGACATGGTGGAGTATTCTCAATTCCACTCGAGGCCTCTACAATGTCTGATCCTTTCCAAATGGAATGGGTTACATCAGACAATAAAGACGCAGACTATGGTCCTTCCTCTGGAAGTAAGGAGGTCATTTCGCTTGGTGGCTACAGACATCCCATCTGGACAAAGGGAGACCCTTTGGGATATCAGATTGGGAAGTTCTGACAAAGTATGCCAGTCTTCAGGGTTGTGAAGCAGTGTCAGGAAGAAGTTGCTTCCAGGGACAGTGGACCAAGGATGAAAGTTGCCTGCCAATAAATATATTGGAACTTCGGGCCATATATATGGCACTTATTCAGGCAAAGGACATCCTTCAGGGGAAACCAGTTCAAATTCGCTCGGACAGTGCAACGGCAGTAGCGTACCTCAATCATCAGGGAGGAACTCGCAGTCAAAATGCAGTGAAGGAGGTAAGTCGCACGTTCAGGTGGGCAGAAATTCATCATCCAAGCTTGTCCGCAGTGTTCATTCCGGGAGTCCTAAACTGGGAAGCAGTTTTCTCAGTCAACATGCCATTCATGCAAACGAATGGGCTTTACACCCCGAGATCTTCCAGACTCAGGTAGACAAGTGGGAGTGACCGGAGATATATCTCATGGCTTCCCATCAGAACAACAAAGTTCCCGCATACGGGTCAAGAACAAAGGATCCCAAAACAACCTTTGTGGATGCCCTGTTAGTAAGGTGGGACTTTCATCTAGCCTATGTGTTTCCACCGATCACCATGTTACCCAGGGTGATGCGAAAGGTAAAACAAGGAAAAGGCACCGTGATACTAACAGATCCGGCTTGGCCCAGAAGACAGTGGTACGCAGATCTGCAGAGACTGTCGATGGATGCTCCATTCTTACGCCAGATCTACTGTCTCAGGGTCCTTGCTATTACATGCACCTGAATCGACTGTCTTTGACGGCGTGGCTCTTGAGACTTCCATCCTGAAAGAGGATTCTCACAACAGGTAAATCAAACAATGCTCAGAGCGGGATCAGTACGAGATCCCGCCAGATAGGATCCCGGCGGTCGGAATACCGACCAGCACAATCCCGACAGGGGGGCGAGCGCAACGCAGCCCCTTGCGGGCTCGCCACGCTGCGGGCACACTAATTTATTCTCCCTCTGTGGGTTTCGTGGACACCCACAGAGGGAGAACATGTCAGGATTGTGCCGGTCGGGATCCCGGTGTCGGTATTCCGACCGCTGGGATCCCGTCCGGCCGGATCTTGACCGTATCCCCTCAGAGCAAGGAAACCTTCCTCAGCTCGCATTTATCACAGAATATGGCAGGTCTATATTCAATGGTGCAGTGAACGGAAATTTGACCATAGGTCTTTCAGAGTTTCCAGTGTCCTAGCATTCCCTCAGGCAGGAATGGATAAAGGTTTACGGGTGGCTTCCTTGAGAGTACAGATGTCAGCATTGACTGTATGGTTCCAAAAGAAAATTGCTAACCTACAGGATGTTCGCACTTTTTTACAGGGAATGCCGCACATCCAACCTCCTTTTGTTCCTCCTACAGCTCCTTGGGATCTAAGTTTAGTCCTAAAGGCACTTCAAGTTGCTCCATTTGACCCACTAAAGCAAGTGGATCTTGAATGGCTGAAAGCTAAAGTTCTCTTTCTACTGGCCATGGCGTCAGCTAGAAGAGTGTCAGATTTAGGGGCATTGTCATGTCTCCCTCCTTTTCTGATTTTTCATCCAGATAGAGCGGTTCTCAGAACCAAATCTGGTTATCTTCCTAAGGTGGCGTCTAAATTCCACCTTAATGAAGAAATTGTAGTCCCGGCTTTTCAGGGGCCGGACATTTCTATGGGAGATGCTTATTGGACGTAGTCCGTGCCTTAAGGATCTACGTGGATCGTACCAGTGCCATCAGAAAGACAGACACTCTTCGTTCTCTACGGATGTCACAAGAGAGGATGGCCTGCGGATAAGCAGACACTGGCGAGGAGGATTCGAATGACGATTTCAAAAGCATATTCTCAAGCTGATCTCCCTATTCCGTCTAATGTCTCTGCTCACTCTACTCGTAAGGTAGGTCCATCATGGGCATTACAATGTGGTGCTTCAGCTGAACAGATATGTAAGGCAGCCACATGGTCTTCCATTAACACATTCATTAGACATTATGCCATGGATACCTTTGCCTCTCAGGACGCTGAATTCGGGCGAAGGATTCTCCTGTCCAGCCAGGAGTGTCCCCACCACTAAATTTGCTTTGGGACATCCCAATGTTTATCCTGTGGATAACCTGTGGACTCTGCAGGAGAAATACGTAGTTATGGTAGACTTACCATCGATAACTGTATTTCTCCTAAGTCCACAGTATCTACAGGGATCCCACCCTGATGCACCAGATTAGAAGATCTTTTCACCTACTCACCTCTTCCTTCTTTTACGGAAGGGTGTGCATGTGTGTTCTTCTCGCCTGTTAAGGGCTCCCTATGATGCTCCTGTCTTGAGCTTTGGGAAAACAACTGAATTGCCTGAGCCAGGAGGCAGGGATATAGGGGACTGGCCCGTTGCATTCTGGGAGGTCGAAAGCTTTGATCATTGGTGCCAAGCTGCTGGCGCTACCTCATATCCCAATGTTTATCCTGTAGATACAGTGGAAATATAGTTATCGACGTTAAGTCTACCATACCTACGTATATTGTTTAATCTTTTATTGAATTCCAAAATGATTACTGTCTGCTTTTATTGCTGCTTTATATAGGATGAAGACCACTTGATTAATATTAAGGCAGAAGACAGAGAGGGAGGAGAAGAGACATATGTGCCTGATATAAAGGTAGAAAATACAGAGGGAGAAGAAGAGACGTATGTGACTGATATGAAGGCAGAAGATACAGAGGGACCAGAAGAGACGTATGTGACTGATATGAAAACAGAAGATACAGAGGGAGAAGAAGAGACATATGTGACTGATATGAAGAGAGAAGACATAGAGGGTGATGAAGAGACGTATGTGACTGATATGAAAACAGAAGACATAGAGGGAGAAGAAGAGACGTATGTAACTGATATGAAGGCAGACGATATAGAGGGAGAAGAAGAGACGTATGTGAGAGGGAATCCGCAGTGTAAGGAGGAGGAAATCCATACAGATATCAGCACAGGTGAGTAATTAACACTTATTACAGAAGAGTCACATATTGTCTCCTTCCCACACTCTCTGGTGTATCTCATACATCAGGAGCCATCAGCCCCTATTATACTCCTGCTCTCCCCCTCACATCATGTCACTGTGTGTTACCAGCCCAGAGATCTGACCAGTCTCCTCCCCACACTCTCTGGTTTATCTCATACATCAGGAGCCATCAGCCCCTATTATACTCCTGCTCTCCCCCTCATATCATGTCACTGTGTGTTACCAGCCCAGAGATCTGACCAGTCCCCTCCCCACACTCTCTGGTATATCTCATACATCAGGAGCCATCAGCCCCTATTATACTCTCCCCCTCACATCATGTCACTGTGTGTTACCAGCCCAGAGATCTGACCAGTCTCCTCTCCACACTCTCTGGTGTATCTCATACATCAGGTGCCATCAGCCCCTATAATACTCCTGCTCTCCCTCATATCATGTCACTGTGTTACCAGCCCAGAGATCTGACCAGTCTCCTCCCCAAACTCTCTGGTGTATCTCATACATCAGGAGCCATCAGCCCCTATTATACTCCTGCTCTCCTCCTCACATCATGTCACTGTGTGTTACCAGCCCAGAGATCTGACCAGTCTCCTCCCCACACTCTCTGGTGTATCTCATACATCAGGGGCCATCAGCCCCTATTATACACATGCTCTCCCGCTCACATCATGTCACTGTGTGTTACCAGCCCAGAGATCTGACCAGTCTCCTCCCCACACTCTCTGGTGTATCTCATACATCAGGTGCCATCAGCCCCTATTATACTCCTGCTCTCCCTCACATCATGTCACTGTGTTACCAGCCCAGAGATCTGACCAATCTCCTCCCCACACTCTCTGGTGTATCTCATACATCAGGTGCCATCAGCCCCTATTATACTCCTGCTCTCCCTCACATCATGTCACTGTGTTACTAGTCTCGTCCCCACACTCTCTGGTGTATCTCATACATTAGGAGCCATCAGCCCCTATTATACTCCTGCTCTCCTCCTTACATCATGTCACTGTGTTACCAGCCCAGAGATCTGACCAGTCTCCTCCCCACACTCTCTGGTGTATCTCATACATCAGGGGCCATCAGCCCCTATTATACACATGCTCTCCCGCTCACACCATGTCACTGTGTGTTACCAGCCCAGAGATCTGACCAGTCTCCTCCCCACACTCTCTGGTGTATCTCATACATCAGGTGCCATCAGCCCCTATTATACTCCTGCTCTCCCTCACATCATGTCACTGTGTTACCAGCCCAGAGATCTGACCAGTCTCCTCCCCACACTCTCTGGTGTATCTCATACATCAGGTGCCCTCAGCCCCTATTATACTCCTGCTCTCCCTCACATCATGTCACTGTGTTACTAGTCTCCTCCCCACACTCTCTGGTGTATCTCATACATCAGGAGCCATCAGCCCCTATTATACTCCTGCTCTCCTCCTCACATCATGTCACTGTGTTACCAGCCCAGAGATCTGACCAGTCTCCTCCCCACACTCTCTGGGGTATCTCATATCTTTATACCCAAATATGTGTCTTCTACGCGATGGGAGTAGGGTGGGAATACGTTTAAGATTATGGCTGTCGGGAACCCGGCAGCCGAAATATTGATGCCAGAGTACTGACACCCATCAGAACACCGACGACGGAATCCAGCAAGGGTCAGGATCCCTACGCCGGAATCCCAACACCCGGAATTCCAAAGGTAAGTATAGCTGGGAGGGTTAGACTGCAGTGGAGGGGGTTAGATTTAGCCGCAACCTGGGGTGTGGTTCGGGTTAGGCTGCGTGGAGGGGAGGTTAGGGTTAGGCACCACCAGGGGGGTTTAGGTTTATGCACTATGTGGGGAGTATTATGGTCAGGCTGTGAGGTGTGGGGGATTTGGTTTAGGCAGCCTCCCTGCTCTCTCATCTGCCATTCACTGCGGACACACGGACCAGCAGCAGAAGCAGGGAGATATCCACAGCTCTGGCTCTTTTCTCTCTGTGTCTTCTCTCTCTATCCTACTACTGTCCAGTTATAGACCTCTTCACAAAATGCAATTCATAAGGCAATCGTAATTGTGTCACCACCTAATTAATGATGCTGTCAATCAACTTCAGTTGTTGGATAATAACGTTTGAAGTAATAATATATTGGCGGCATCACTGAATTTAGGTGACTGTGTGATTAGAATATGCAATTTTCTAGTCTTTCATGTATGTCTCTTTCCCTGGTTTTATGATTTATGAAAATGACCAACATCAATTTTAAGTGTATTCCCACACTTATGTGGCTATATACAGTGCATCCGGGAAGAATTCACAGCGCTTCACTTCTTCCACATTTTGTTATGTTACAGCCTTAATCCAAAATGGAATAAAAAAAAAAAAAATGTCCCTCAAAATTCTACACACAATACCCCATAATGACAATGTGAAAAAGTATTTTTGAGATTTTTGCAAATTTATAAAAATTACATGTACATAAGTATTCACAGCCTTTGCCATGAAGCTCAAAATTGAGCTCAGGTGCATCTTGTTTCCACTGATCATCCTTGAGATGTTTCTACAGCTTAATTGGAGTCCACCTGTGGTAAATTTAGTTGATTGAACATGATTTGGAAAGGCACACACCTGTCTATATAAGGTCCCACACTTGACAGTGCATGTCTGAGCACAAACCAAGCATGAAGTCAAAGGAATTGTCCGTAGACCTCCGAGACAGGATTGTCTGGAGGCACAAATCTGGGGAAGGGTACAGAAAAATATCTGCTGTTTTGAAGGTCCCAATGATCACAGTGGCCTCCATCATCCGTAAATGGAAGAAGTTCAAAACCACCAGGACTCTTCCTAGAGCTGGTCGGCCGTCTAAACTGAGCAAACGGGGGAGAAGGGCCCTAGTCAGGGAGGTGACCAAGAACCTGATGGTCACTGTGTCAGAGCTACAGCATTCCTCTGTGGAGATAGGAGAACCTTCCAGGAGGATAACCATATCTGCAGCATCCACCAATCTGGACTGTATGGTAGAGTGGCCAGACGGAAGCCACTATTTAGTAAAAAGAACATGGCACCCCGCCTGGAGTTTGCCAAAATGAAACTGAAGGATTCTCTGTTCTGATGAGACAAAGATTGAACTCTTTGGGTGTGAATGCCAGGCGTCATGTTTGGAGGAAACCAGGCACTGCTCATCACCAGGCCAATACCATCCTTACAGTGAAGCATGGTGGTGGCAGCATCATGCTGTGGGGATGTTTTTCCGCGGAAAGAACTGGGAGACTAGTCAGGTTAGAGGGAAAGATGAATGCAGCAATGTACAGAGACATCCTGGATGAAAACCTGCTCCAGAGCGCTCTTGACCTCAGACTGGGGCGACGGTTCATCTTTCAGCAGGTCAACGACCCTAAGCACACAGCCAAGATATCAAAGGAGTGGCGTCAGGACAACTCTGTGTATGTCCTTGAGTGGCCCAGACTTGAATCCAATTGACCATCTCTGGAGAGATCTGAAAATGTCTGTGCACCGACCCTTCCCATCCAACCTGATGGAGCTTGAGAGTTGCTGCAAAGAGGAATGGGCGAAACTGCCCAAAGATAGGTGTGCCAAGCTTGTGGCATGATATTCAAAAAGACTTGAGGCTGTAATTGCTGCCAAAGGTGCATCAACAAAGTATTGAGAAAAGGCTGTGAATACTTATGTACATGTGATTTCTTAGTTTTGTAGTTTTAATAAATTTGCAAAAATCTGAAATAAAACTCTTTTCGCATTGTCATTATGGGGTAGTGTGTGTAGAATTTTGAGGGAAAAAATTAATTTATTCCATTATGGAATAAAGCTGTAACATAACAAAATGTGGAAAAAGTGAAGCGCTGTGAATACTTTCCAGATGCACTGTATATCTTTGGTTGTCTAATTTTCCATTTCCCCAGATGATGCCTATAGCTGGGTACACTCTGGCCAGTATATCGTCCGTTCTATTAAACGACCGTTCTATCGCTGGCCCATCGGCCAGTGTGTACCAACGATATGTCGATGAGTACTGTCGTTCACGGACATATTGCGTTAGCCCTTCTGCATACACGATGACCAATATATCTACAGATCTGTTGGTGCATTGTTGTGTGTGAACCGGCGGTCAGCTGTCCGTCCGTACACAAGCTGCAGAGGCCGCCGGTGATTGACGGCTGAACTGGTCGGGCGCATGTAAATGCACGCCCACTTCGTGACGTTACGACAGATCGGGCAGTGTGTATGCGCAACACACTGCCCGATCCGCCTATAGATATATCTGCAGATCCACGTCTGAGGATTGTCTAAGGCAAGCTAGTTTGTCTTGATCAATTCCTTTCATCACAGATCTGGGAGAATTGCAACCCCATCTCTCGATACCCACCCCCCACTCTCTTATTACTATGTGTTCCTTCTGTAACAATCTTGAAGCCTTTCTAGCGACTTCTGTGCCCCTGGGTTGCCTCGGGAATAAGGTTCGTGTGGGATCTCCAGCACCAAGGCTCACTCCTTTCCCTTGAGAGATTGGTGACGGCAAATTCTATGAATTACCTCCAATTCAGGCGCTATGTGAGATCTTTCCTGTCACATGGGCTCTCGCACCCCCCTTTCCTTTCTCAATTTGAGAAACTTGTTCGCACCTTTACCCAGTTGGAACCTTGGGGAAGGCACAAGAGGGAGAGGGATCTGGGACCTCCACCAGAGGTGTTTTATTAAGGAAAAGGAGACTTCCAGCTCAGTATCCACTCTGATCAAAGAAAATGCACATAAGGTCTATTATAGATGGTATCAAACCCCTGATAAACTGAGCAAAATGTTCCCCTCCACCTGCTGTACTTGCTGGCTTGGATACGTGCAGATGAGTGAATTGTTTTTATATTTGGTGGACATTCCCCAACAGTTCTCCCTTCTGAGATAGGGTGTTGGACCTCTTCTCCTCACTCCTTCTATGACCTGTTCAATAAAGACTTAAGGTCCTTCCTCTTATACCGTCCACTTCAGGGAGCCGATAAACATTCAGCCAAATTGGCCTCCCACATTCTTGACGCTGCCTAATAGCCAAACCCGGGGTTATTCCCAGAATGGAAAACACCTATTGCTTACATGATAAGGGAGCTAATTGCACCCAGTATCTGTAACTGGTTCCCACTTCTATTACTCTCCTGTAGAGTTCCCTGAGGCTAGGGGTCTCTTTGTTCCAAGTGTGAACTATGACCCCCCCATGGACTAAGCATACTAAAGTGTACTGTGCCTTTAACTTGAAATGTGCTGGATTACCGGCTCTGGTAACCATTATCTAAACCAATAAACACCATTCATATTTAAAACACTTTCTTAAGTCCTTCTTGGGAGCCAACTCTTGAGTTCTGTAGGAATACTTTGCAATCTCATGTAGTCTCCTGGACACCAGTCGTTCTCCTGAAAAGATGGGTCATAAATCCGCTCTTCATGGGTGAAGTAGCCCATAGGCCACGGAGTTAAAGCAAATAAACTCTGACCCGTTTCATTGCGTAAGAGCAACTTCATCAGAGATATATAGCCCTTGTCCAATTGTGCTTCTATATGTAGTCCTTTCTCATTACTACATCAGACACCTGTGTAACATTTGTATTTGTGCATAAGACCCATGTATAAACAAATATCCAGAGCCAGCTCAGTTGGAGCAGTCATGTAACAGACTAGTGTATATATAAGTAATAATAATAAAGTAATTTTCTCTTACGTCCTAGAGGATGCTGGGGTCCACATTAGTACCATGGGGTATAGACGGATCCACCAGGGGCCATTGGCACTTTAACAGTTTGAGAGTGTGGGCTGGCTCCTCCCTCTATGCCCCTCCTACAAGACCCAGTTTAGAAAATGTGCCCGGAGGAGCCGGTTACAGCTAGGGGAGCTCTACAGAGCTTTTCTAGTAAAGTTTAACTTAGAGTTTTTTATTTTACAGGAAGGCTGCTGGCATCAGCCTCCCTGCAACGAGGGACTAAGGGGGGGAGCAGTGTCCGCCCTGCGGGGTCTGAGCCACTGTCTCCGCTGACTGGACACTGAGCTCCAGAGGGGTCTGATCGTTCTCCGCCACAGGGGAACGCTCACCCCAGCAGCATGCCGCCAACCCCTTACAGAGCTGAAGAAGTGGTGAGTGAGACACCGACCCCCCTAGCAAGCGGGGGGCCGGTGTGAAGATGGCGGCAGCGGGGAGGGAGCGCAGTACTAACTGCGCTCCTGGGAAGGCTCAGCGGTACATGGTGCGGCGCTGTGAGGGGCGCCCTGGGCCAGCGATTACCCCCTACACTGGTCCAGAAGCCTGTCGGGGTTCTCGGATCTCAGCCAGCACTAACTCCTCAGGCCAGTATAATCCATAAAGAGCGGGAACACAGCACCATTAAGGGGGCAGAGCTTCCCCTCAGAGCGGACCCAGCAGCGTTTCAGCGCCATTTTCCTGCCTGCACAGCGCTGAGAGGAAGAACAGGTCCCTCCACAGCAACTCCAGCTATCCGTACACGGTACCAGGGGGGGTTGTAGAAGGGAGGGGAGGCTGTAATAAGACTGTGTGTTCTATTAAGGAGCACAGTCAGTGCTGACAAGGGGACTCCCTTTGCTGAAAGTGCTGTGTGTGGGTTGGCTCCAATCTCTCTTGCCATTCTTGGGGGGAAACTCTGTCTGCCCCCACTTCTGTGTGTGTGGAGTGTTTGGTGGTCTCCTTTAGCTATGTCCAGGTATACTGTGTCATATGCTGCAGAGGATTTATCCTCCCAGGATGATCCCATTCCATGTAATCAGGATAGCACTGGTTTAGCACAGATACCAGCAAGGGAGCCTGAGTGGTTTTCCTCTATCAAATCTTGGCTTTCTCAGATTTCTGACAGGGTTGCAAGTAATGAATCTGCAACCCAGGTATTACAGAGCTCTATGGCAGTATGGACGGATTCTGGTACCTCAGAAGGCACCGCTATATACCCTCACAAACGTGCGCTTGTTCATGTCACACAAGTCGACACGGATACCGATTCTGACACCACAGACGGTGATGGGGATGTGTTGCGGGGGTCCGCATCTCTTGCAAAGGGGGTGCAATTGTTGATAGAGGCTATCAGGGATGTGTTGAATGTTAATGATACCACACCTGAGCAGGTTGAGGAGGCTTTTTTCACTGAAAATAAAAAAGACTCGCTAACCTTCCCTGCGTCAAAGGAATTGAATGCTGTATTTGAAAAAGCATGGGTAACCCAGAGAAAAAATTCCAGGTCCCTAAAAGGATCCAGTTGGCTTTTCCTTTCCCTGAGGATAGGAAAAAATGGGAAAACCCGCTGATTGTTGACGCATCTGTGTCCAGACTCTCAAAGAAGGCGGTTTTGACTGTTCCAGGATCTACCGCCTTAAAGGAGCCGGCTGATAGAAAAATTGATAACGCTTAAATCAATGTACACTGCTTCAGGGACCATATTACGTCCCACTATTGCTACCGCATGGATTGCAAAGGCAATAGTAAAGTGGTCGGCTACCTTACTTGAGGATTTGGATACGATGGACAGGGATGATGTTGCATTATATTTAGGCAATATACATGATTCAGCAGGTTTTATGGTAGAATCCATGAAAGACCTGGGTTCCATGGCTGCGGGAATATCTTACGTGTCTGTTTCAGCTCGTCGGGGACAGTGGCTGCGCCAGTGGTCGGCCGACGCGGAATCCAGGAAAAGTGTGGAGTACCTACCCTATACAGGTCAGGCTCTCTTTGGGGAAGCTCTAGACGCGTGGATATCCACGGCTACAGCGGGTAAGTCTCCGTTTCTTCCCTCAGCAGCACCTGCTCCGAAGAAATCCTTCTCTTCATCTGCAACGCAGTCCTTTCGGCCTAACAAGCCTAGAAGGACCAGAACGTCCAACACCTTCTTTAGGGGAGGTCGAGTTAAGTCCAAGAAACCTGCAGTTACAGGTTCCCAGGAACAAAAACCTGATTCAGGTACGCCATAGTCCGTTCGGCCTGGAGGTGGGGCCAGTGGGAGCGAGACTCAGTTACTTCAGTCAGGTCTGGGTATCGTCCGGCCTGCATCCCTGAGTGGTAGATATTGTATCCCAGGGATACAGGCTGGAATTTCAAAGTCTCCCTCCTCATCGCTTTTTCAAATTAGGCTTAGCAATTCTGTTGGCAGACAGCACTGTACTACAAGACGCTGTCCAAAAACTGGTGGAGGCTCAGGTCATTGTGCCAGAACCACCTCAGATGCAGAACAAAGGTTACTATTTGAACCTTTTCGTGGAAACGAATCCGGATGGTTCGGTCAGGCCCATTCTGAACCTAAAATCATTGAACCCCTTTCTAAAGGAGTTCAAGTTCAAGATGGAGTCTCTCAGGGAGGTGATATCAGGTCTGGAAGAGGGGGAATTCCTGGTATCCCTGGATATCAAGGATGCGTACCTCCACATTCCGATCTGGCTGCCGCATCAAGGTTATCTCCGCTTCGCATTGCTGGACTGTCATTTCCAGTTCCAGGCCCTACCATTCGGCCTCTCCACAGCTCCAAGGGTGTTTACCAAGGTGATGGCAGAAATGATGGTTCTCCTCCGCAAACAGGGTGTGAACATCATTCCATATCTGGATGATCTGCTGATAAAGGCATCGTCCAAGGAGAAGCTGCTGCAGTCCATTGTTCTCACAACACACCTTCTAAGGAGCCATGGTTGGATTCAGAACCTTCCAAAGTCACATTTGTAACCAACCCAGAGGTTGTCCTTTCTGGGAATGATCCTGGATACGAAAGTGCAGAAGGTGTTTCTTCCGCAGGAAAAGACGGTGATACAAGCTATGGTCCGGGATGTCCTGAAGCCAGCCCGGGTGTCGATTCATCAATGCATTCGCCTATTGGGAAAAATGGTGGCCTCTTACGAGGCTCTCCAGTACGGGAGGTTCCACGCTCGGACCTTCAACTGGATCTCCTGGACAAATGGTCAGGATCTCATCTCCACATGCACCAGAGAATTTGTCTGTCGCCAAAGGCCAGGATTTCACTCCTCTGGTGGCTACAATTGCCTCACCTTCTGAAGGGCCGCAGGTTCGGGATTCAGGATTGGGTCCTTCTAACCACGGATGCGAGCCTTCAGGGCTGGGGAGCAGTCACTCAAGGAGTAACCTTCCAAGAACGGTGGTCAAGCCTGGAAGCCGGCCCTCCCATCAACATCCTGGGACTAAGAGCCGTCTACAACGGTCTTCTTCAGGCACAGGCCCTCTTCTAAGAAATCGGGCCATTCAAGTGCAGTCGGACAACGTAACAACAGTGGCTTACATAAACCGACAGGGCAGAACAAAGAGCAGAGCGGCAATGTCAGAGGTGACAAGAATACTCCTCTGGACAGAAAAACACACGTTGGCGCTGTCAGCCATCTTCATACCAGGCTTCCTCAGCAGACGCGATCTCCATCCAGGGGAGTGGGCTCTATATCCGGGGGTGTTCAAGGAAATAACAGACTTTTGGGGATTACCCCAAATAGACATGATGGCCTCTCGTTTCAACAAGAAGCTTCAGCGTTATTGTTCCAGGTCGAGAGACCCATAGGCAGTGGCAGTGGACGCCCTGATGTCTCCATGGGTGTTCCAGTCAGTGTACGTGTTTCCACCACTCCCACTCATCCCAAGAATCCTAAAGCTCATAAGGAGAACAAGGGTTCAAGCGATCCTCATTGCCCCAGACTGGCCAAGAAGGGCTTGGTACACGGGCCTTCTGAATCTACTGCAAGAAGATCCGAGGCCTCTTCCTCTTCGGAGGACCTGCTGCAACAGTGGCAGTTCACCTATCAAGACTTACCGCGGCTACGTTTGACGGCATGGAAGTTGAGCGCCTGATTCTTGCTCGGAAAGGGCATTCCGAAGAAGGTCATTCCTACCCTGATACAGGCTAAGAAAGGGGTCATTTCTAAACATTACCATCGTATTTGGAAGAAATATGTCTCTTGGTGTGAATCCAAGAAGTTTCCTACTGTGGAGTTTCAACTCGGGACGTTTTCTCCTCTTCCTGCAAGCAGGAGTGGATATGGGGCTGAGGTTGGTATCTGTGAAGGTTCAGATTTTGGTCCTGTCCAATTTCTTTCAGAACCAGTTGGCTGCCCTCCCTGAGGTTCAGACTTTTTTGAAGGGAGTTCTGCACATCCAACCTCCCTTTGTACTGCCTATGGAGCCCTGGGACCTTAACGTGGTGTTGCAGTTCCTCTAGTCGGATTGGTTTGAGCCTCTACAGGAGGTTGATGTCAAATTTCTTACGTGGAAGGCGGTCACGTTGTTGGCCTTAGCTTCTGCTAGACGCGTGTCCAAGTTGGGGCTTCAGCCTGTAAAAGCCTTTACTTGATCTTAAACGAAGATAGAGCTGAGCTCCGGACACATCAGCAGTTTCTTCCAAAGGTTGTGTCGGCATTTCATATCAACCAACCTATTGTGGTGCCAGTGGCTACTGACTCCTCAATTACATCAAAGTCCTTGGATGTTGTAAGGGCTCTGAAGATACATGTGAAGAGAACTTCTCATCCCAGAAAGTCGGACTCTCTGTTTGTCCTGTATGATCCCAAGAAAATTGGGTGTCCTGCTTCTAAGCAGACGATCTCTCGCTGGATCAGGTTCACTCTCCAGCGCGCTTATTCTACGGCAGGACTGCCGTGTTCAAAATCTGTCAAGGCCCACTCTACTCGTAAGGTGGGGTCTTCCTGGGCATCTAAAACAAACAAAAAAAACCCCTTGCGCTATTCAGACTCAATTAGAGGCAACAAGGCTTGAATAATCTCAAATAAGATTATAATTACAAGATGATTTTATTATCTATAAAATTGATCAAATATGAACATATATAATTCATTAACAACTGTAATATGCGCATATACATAAAAATAAGACTAAAACATTACTAATAATAAAACTACTAATGAGCATAAGAGGTGGATCATATAACTAACAGTGACCACAGTGGGCTAGACACTGATAACGTCCTTGCTTTTAATTTTCAAATAAGACCTTCTCATCAAATGTGTTCATGATCATTCATAATTAGATATCATATGGTGTAATATATTTGAAGCCTTTGTTTAAAGATCTCTCAATGAATAGAATTCATCCAATTGCTCACATATACTGATGGTGCTTTACTTGTGGGATAACCATTCAAAAAGTCATGGAGGAAGTAATACACACCCGGGACTCTTAGTGCATCGCAAGCACCTGTGAGAACAAAACTCCCGTCTCAATTGCCACAAATGAAGTCCTCCGTCTCCCACTGAAACTGGCTCCCGTGCACACACCTGTATTGATTTGGAGAGAGAAGTAACAGTCCGGCTCCCGGAGCCCCGCGCACTGCAGGCGCTAGAGATAGATTCCGCTCCTGTCTTCCAGCCGCCGCATATAGCGTTCTCTCGTCTCCTGCGTGTCAGTCTCAGACACCGCTGCACTTCAATGAGAGCTAACAGCCAAGGTCCACCGGGTCACAGATAGGGCACTTTCTCTCAGAAAGTGCCCTATCTGTGGGAGACGGAGGAGACGGAGGACTTCATTTGTGGCAATTGAGACAGGAGTTTTGTTCTCACAGGTGCTTGCGATGCACTAAGCGTCCCGGGTGTGTATTACTTCCTCCATGACTTTTTGAATGGTTATCCCACAAGTAAAGCACCATCAGTATATGTGAGCAATTGGATGAATTCTATTCATTGAGAGATCTTTAAACAAAGGCTTCAAATATATTACACCATATGATATCTAATTATGAATGACTCATGAACACATTTGATGAGAAGGTCTTATTTGAAAATTAAAAGCAAGGACGTTATCAGTGTCTAGCCCACTGTGGTCACTGTTAGTTATATGATCCACCTCTTATGCTCATTAGTAGTTTTATTATTAGTAATGTTTTAGTCTTCATTTTATGTATATGCGCATATTACAGTTGTTAATGAATTATATATGTTCATATTTGATCAATTTTATAGATAATAAAATCATCTTCTAATTATAATCTTATTTGAGATTATTCAAGCCTTGTTGCCTCTAATTGAGTCTGAATAGCGCAAGGGTTTTTTTTTGTTTGTTTTAGTTCACACCCGGTTTTTTTAAAAATCGGGTGGATTGTGTTGGCCATATCCACAGGCCATTTCACCTTTGTTGCTGCTGGATAGATCTTGTGAGGTATGAGAGTATTGGATTAATTCCCTGATACCTGTGCGGAGTGGGTTTGACTGTGTATATAGGCACCCATTCGCAATTACACATATTTATATATGTATATATATGTATATATATATATATACAATAGCGCCAGACATCACTAGTGGTCTTCCTGGGCATCTGCCTGGGATGTCTCGGCAGTGCAACTTTGCCGAGCTGCAACTTGGTCTGGGTCGAACACGTTTGCAAAGTTTTACAAGTTCGATACTTTGGCCTCTGATGATCTGAAGTTCAGTCAATCAGTTCTGCAGGAGCCTCCGTGCTTTCCCTCCCATTCTGGGAGCTTTGGTACATCCCCATGGTAATAATGTGGACCCCAGCATCCCCTAGGATGTAAGAGAAAATAGGATTTTGGTTACCTACCGGTAAATCCTTTTCTCGTAGTCCGTAGAGGATGCTGGTTCAGTACAACTTCATTTTAGTTGGGTACTGCATTGTTACTTGGTAAGTAATGTTTCAGCAGTTGCTGAGTGTTCAAGCTTCGTTGGCTTGACGTGCCTTGTATGTGTGAGCTGGTGTGAATCTCACCACTATCTGTGTATAATCCTTCTTTCGAAGATGTCCGTCTCCTCAGGCACAGTTTCTAGACTGAGTCTGGTAGGAGGGTCATAGAGGGAGGAGCCAGCCCACACTCTCAAACTGTTAAAGTGCCAATGGCTTCTGGTGGACCCGTCTATACCCCATGGTACTAATGTGGACCCCAGCATCCTCTACGGACTACGAGAAAAGGATTTACCTGTAGGTAACCAAAATCCTATTTTTTTAATCCTTCCACAGCTGCCGTCATTTACTTCCCTGCTGTTATAGATGTTTAACTAATACCTATTAGTTTTATAGCTCGTTAATGTCACATGTATTTGCATATTTACCATTGTCATATGTTTCCTGCCATTGCTATTTTATCACTGCATGCCTGAGTGTGTCATTACACTACTTATCTTTGCATTTGTGCCATTGTCTACTAACACTGTTTGATGCCATCGTTGCTTTTTCCTCTCCCGTTACCTTTTCACTAATTCTCTGCAGTTGTGCCACCTCTATTTCTCCCTCTCCCCTTAACCACACCATCTTCGCACAAACAGTACAGCTTCAGACTTTTTTTCCCTCCTGCCTCTGCTTCTTCCTCTTCCTCCTTTTGTCTCAATCTTCACTTTTGTCTCTGCTCTTACCCTATGCTACTGTCCTTCATCACTTTCCACCATATCTCTTCACTGCCCGATAGTCCTGCTCTCCACCCGTTAAGCCCAGCACGAGCCCGTCACCCACTACACCTCTTCACGACCTTCAACCTCCCACTAAACTGCCTCCTCGTCATCCATTGGCAACTACTCCATGTAATTTTGTGGCAATGAAACTGTAGTATTACTTTATAATTATTTTATTCTCTGCAGATTTAAACCACCACGGGAATACATCAGAGGAACATCTCTATTCAACTCCTGATGGTAAACAAGAAGATAAAAACCTGACACAAGAATTTCCAGCAGAAAGCACTATTACCCCCATTATACATCCAGTACATCACAGTGCCGAAATACCATCTGTTACCTCTAAACATGAGGAATGTTTTCCTAATAAAGCAGATATTGGTCCTTCTATCACAGCTCTTAGAGCAGATGAGATGTTTCCCAGTTCTATAGATGACAGATGTATTACTCAGAGCACACAACTTATTACACATCAGCCAACTCAGAGAGGTGAGAGGCAATTTTCATGCTCTGAGTGTGGGAAATGTTTTACGCGAAAATCACTTCTTGTTAGACATCAGAGATGTCACACAGGTGAGAGGCCATTTGCATGTTCTGAGTGTGGGAAATGCTTTCCACGGAAATCAGATGTTGTTTCACACGAGAGAACTCACACAGGCGAGAAACCATTTCCGTGTTCTGAGTGTGGGAAATGTTTTACACACAAATCAGCTCTTGTTCTACACAAGAGAACTCACACGGGCGAGAAACCATTTCCGTGTTCTGAGTGTGGGAAATGTTTTAGTCGGAAATCGTTGTTTGATACACATCAGAGAAGTCACACAGGTAATAAACCATTTTCATGTTCTGAGTGTGCAAAATGTTTTACACAGAAATCAGCTCTTGTCAAACATCAGAGAACTCACACAGGCGAGAGACCATTTCCATGCTCTGAGTGCGGGAAATGTTTTACAATTAAATCGCATCTTTTTATACATCAGCGAATTCACACAGGGGAGAAGCCATTTCCATGCTCTGAGTGTGGGAAATGCTTTACGCACAAATCAGCTCTTGTTATACATCAGAGAAGTCACACAGGAGAGAAACCCTTTCCATGCTCTGAGTGTGGGAAATTGTTTGCACACAAGTCAGCCCTTGTCCTACATCAGAGAAGTCACACAGGTGAGAGGCCATTTCCCTGTTCTGAGTGTGGAAAATGTTTTACACGGAAATCATTTCTTGTTACACATCAGAAAGTTCACAGAAGAGAAACTTTAATGAAATAATCGATATGAAGCAGCAATACGTTAATATGGAAGCTGATACCTGCACGTGTGGGTGGTAACGTACATCCTGCTCAGACTGGTGCAGATTGTGCATGTGTGGAACTTGTTGCAGTTTCCTTATTATATATCAGGGAAGTTGGTAAAGGGAGGTAGGGCAAAGTCTATGTATCATTTATAGTTGTATCAAAATGGCTCCACTACTGCCAAACGCACTTGTATTATAGCAATTTACCAGAAACTTAGAGGCATATAACCGTAAGCCTATATACCAGGCTGTTCTGCATGTCCGAGATGTTCTGCTCGTTAATTGTGAACTATAGTACATACAGAATGTATTGGAATACCCCAGACAGGCAGACACCAAGCCAACGTCAAGCTACTGTACTTGTGTTCACCCTATTTCCTGTACTATGTATACTAATGTGTATCTCTGTATCATGTGATGTGATTTGTTGGTTCAGTAATGTGCCTAGTAACTGCAACAGTATAAAATCAGTGTATCAGCATATGTTGAGGGCAGTTCTGTATTTCCTGAACTGTCCTCATGCTGCATAATTCTATCGCTCTCTGGGGCTAATTCAGACCTGATCGCAGCAGCAAAATTGTTCTCTGATGGGCAAAACCATGTGCACTGCAGGTGGGACAGATATAACATGTGCAGAGAGAGTTAGATTTGGGTGTGGTGTGTTCAAACTGAAATCTAAATTGCAGTGTAAAAATAAAGCAGCCAGTATTTACCCTGCACAGAAACAATATAACCCACCCAAATCTCCCCCTGCAGTGCACATGGTGTTGCCCATTTGCTGCTGCGATCAGGTCTGAATTAGGCCCTCTCGTTGAGAATTGCTACTGTATATTTATTTAATTGGATTTCTTTTAAATAAAATTAATTTATTTTTGTACTTGCAGTTATAAGTGACCAGTCAAAAAATGTTGGATCAAATTATGGGGGTCATTCCGAGTTGTTCGCTCGGTAAAAATCTTCGCATCGCAGCGATTTTCCGCTTAATGCGCATGCGCAATGTCCGCACTGCGACTGCGCCAAGTAAATTTGCTATGCAGTTAGGTATTTTACTCACGGCTTTTTCATCGTTCTGGCGATCGTAATGTGATTGACAGGAAATGGGTGTTACTGGGCGGAAACAGGCCGTTTTATGGGCGTGTGGGAAAAAACGCTACCGTTTCCGGAAAAAACGCAGGAGTGGCCGGAGAAACGGGGGAGTGTCTGGGCGAACGCTGGGTGTGTTTGTGACGTCAAACCAGGAACGACAAGCACTGAAATGATCGCAGATGCCGAGTAAGTCTGAAGCTACTCAGAAACTGCTACGAGGTGTGTAATCGCAATATTGCGAATACATCGTTCGCAATTTTAAGATGCTAAGATTCACTCCCAGTAGGCGGCGGCTTAGCATGAGCAAATCTGCTAAAATCCGCTTGCGAGCGAACAACTCGGAATGACCCCCTATATTTCCATATCATTCTGTTACTGGGAGTCGCACAACTCCAGAAACGTGATCTTACTGTGCAAATGCAATACTATCTTACCATGTGGCTTTTATTCTGTAAATAAATTAATGAATTTATAAATGTAAACGATTGTTACATTGATTCCATATAGCACAGTGCCCGCTCCACAGGCTTAAAGTCTACCCCCAAAACCCACCTTCCACCTCCCTGGCTAGTCCTTACAGCCAATAGGGAACTGACAACAACTATGTGCTATGACTCCTGGAGATCATACCCTGTTTCCCCAGTCTCATGACTCCCCCCCCCCCCCCATCTTGTCTCCAGCCTTATAATTGCCTAAACCGTGACTTGCAGACCCCATCTATCTGACGCTCTTTACCTTCTATCAAGTGTTAATTTTGACAAGGTTTTTCAATTTAATTTAGTTGCTTACTTGAAATTGTAGTTGGTTTATAGTTCAATTTTAGTCTTTCTTTTGCTTCGTTTCAGTCAAAATTTGGTCAGTGGATCTCAGTTTTTAGTTTAGTCTACTTTTAATCAATGTTTACAGTCATAACTTTTGCAAAGTTTAATTATACTGTAATGGATTTAGCTGAAGAACATTTCTCTAAAATTCCCTTGAGAAGTTTGCATACCTTTTAACTATGTGTTTAGTAATCTAGGCTCAGTAGGCTGAGAATGTGTTACATACTGAGTCTGACTTACCACAGTGCTCCCATATATCATTAGTAATCTAGGCTCAGTAGGCTGAGAAAGTGTTACATACTGAGTCTGATTTACTGTAGTACTCCCATACATCATTTGTAATCTAGGCTCAGTAGGCTGAGAAAGTGTTACATACTGAGTCTGATTTACCATATTATTCCCATATATCATTAGTAATCTAGGTTCAGTAGAGTGCGAATGTGCTTCATACTGAGTCTGACTTAACGTAGTACACCCATTTATCATTCGTAATCTAGGCTCAGTAGATTGAGAATGTGTTACATGCGGAGTCTGATTTACTGTGTTACACCCATATATCATTAGTGATCTAGGCTCAGTAGGCTGAGAATGTGTTACATACTGAGTCTGATTTACAGTAGTGATCCCATATATCATTAGTAATCTAGGTGCAAACTAAGAATGTGTTACATACTGAGTCTGATTTACAGTAGTGCTCCCATATATCATTTCTAATCTAGGCTTAGTAGGCTGAGAATGTGTTAAATAGTGAGTATGACTTACCATAGTGCTCCAATATATCATGAGTAATCTAGGCTCAGTAGGCTGAGAATTTGTTACATACTGAGTCTGATTTACCGCAGTGCTCCCATATATCATATAAAAATGAATGCCTTAAGCTTGTTACATAGTTACATAGTTGTTGAAGTTGAAAAAAGACAGATGTCCATCGGGTTCAACCTAATAAACCTAATAATAAATGTTATTTGTTTTTTTTTTTTAATCTTATTTAAATGCTGTATCCCTGGATATTTTTTTCCGCTAGGAATTTATCTAATCCATTTTTAAACTTATTTATTGAGTCCACCATTACTACCTTCTCTGGTAAAGAATTCCAAATCTTTACTGTTCTTATTGTGAAGAATCCTTTTCTCTGTTGTGTATGGAATTTTTTTTCATCTGACCTCGGGGTGTCCTTGTGTCCTATGTAGTGTTTTTTTGATAAACAAATCGTTTGATAGATCCTTGTATTGTCCCTTAATGTATTTATAAATATTAATAATGTCCCCTCTCGGTTGCCTCTTTTCCAGTGTAAACAAATCTAACCTTTTAAGTCTTTCCTCATAATCAACTGCCTCTAACCCCTTAACCAATTTAGTGGCTCGCCTCTGAACCCTTTCAAGCTCCAAGATATCTTTTTTTATAGTATGGTGCCCAAAACTGTACACAATATTCCAGGTGTGGTCGCACCAATGATTTATACAGTGGCAGGATTACACTCTCATCCCTTGTCTCCATACCCTGTTTAATGCATGCTAACACCTTATTAGCCTTTGCTGCTGCATTTTGACATTGCGTACTGCTACCAAGTTTATTATCGATGAGCACACCCAAATCTTTTCCAACTACCGTTATCCCTACATTTTCCCCATTTAGTTTATAGGCTGCCTGATTGTTCTTAGTCCCAAAATGCATACCTTTACATTTGTCTATATCGAACCTCATTCTCCATTTATCCGTCCAGACCTCAAGTCTAGATAAGTCATTCTGAAGAGACTCAACATCCTTGTCCGAATTAATTACTCTACATAGCTTAGTATCATCTGCGAAAATTGATACTGTGTTTTCCAGTCCCTCTCCTAGGTCATTAATGAATATATTAAACAACAATGGTCCGAGTACTGAGCCCTGCGGTATTCCACTGAGTACTGAAGCCCATTCAGAGTACATCCCATTAATCCCCACTCGCTGTTCCCTATTGAGCAGCCAGTTATTCACCCAAGTACAAATAGTGTCCCCTACCCCAAGCTCCCTTAATTTGAGAATTAGTCTCTTATGTGGAACTTTGTCAAAGGCCTTAGAGAAATCCAAAAAGATCAGGTCCACTGCATGACCCTGATCAATATTATCGCTCACTTTCTCGTAGAAGCTTATTAAGTTAAGTTTGACAGGATCTGTCCTTCACAAAACCATGCTGATTCCTAGTAATAACCTTGGAGGTATCCAAGTACTCAAGTATGCTGTCCCTTAATATACCTTCCAGTAATTTACCCACTATAGATGTCAAACTTACCGGTCTATAGTTACATGGGTGAGTTTTAATACCCTTTTTAAATATTGGGACTACCTCTGCTATACGCCAGTCCTTTGGTATCGCTCCTGATCTAATTGACTCTCAAATCAAATATAGGGTTCTCGATATCTCTACATTAAGTTCCATAAGAACCCTGGGGTGCAGTCCATCCGGCCCAGGAGATTTATTTATCTTAATTTTATTTAGTCTCTCCCGGACTACATCCTCGTTTAACCAAGTTCCTAGAATAGGGTCGTTTTCGGAGCTTATGTCATGCTCTACTCGGGTCCGTCACCGCTGCAACATACATCAATTAGAATTTGGTAAATCCAGACACGTGAAAGAATCTGCTGTGACATTTCCTCTTTGAAAGTAGTAACAAAAACTTAATTGAATTTGTATCAATAATATATCAGTATTACAATTTCATATACGTCACTACTATAGCATATATCAGAGAGTGAAACTTTATATTTTCCAGAGTGTTTCATACCCTTATCTTGTATCCAAGTATAACATTTATTGTAGCGCTGAACAAATATGCCTTCCACAGGAGGATGTCTGTAATCGTGTGCAGCATACTCTCTGGCAAATTAGCAACAATTCAGGCCCATATAGGAATAAGGATATTCCAAGGGTACTATGTTTGCTAAAGTATATTAATACTGACGTGCTCAACCGCTGAATCTTATATCAATGTAGTTATGCACTGCACTTTCTTATACACGTAATTTCTCAGATCTAATACTCTTAACCATTCACCATGACATACATTCATAAAAATGAAAAGTGCGGCAGATGTTTACGGGTTTTTACATATCATAATGCAGATATATATTTGCATCATAATCTTTGCAGTTATAATGACTACGGTGTAGCGCATGCAAAATACCCTTGACTTGTATTCAATTGTAGTATCTCCTATAACACCTGGTGAATTGTCTTTAACAAAGAGGGTGCATATAATGGTAATATAAAGCATTCTACTTAACACATTAGATGCCGTACGTTTCACATAACACTTGAACATCACACCTTATTGTCATCAAGCAATGAGTATAAACATTGTTCTGGGGTCCACATAATACATCTCACTCGTTACACCCACAATTTAAGTGATGTTTGTCATATTACCTTGGTAGTTGGCCCCCTGCCATATACATGCTATTGCCTTCACAGCAGATCATATTTATTGTCTACAAACATCTAGAACATATCATTTCATTTAAAACCCTACTTCCAGTGTTAATTCCAATGTCCTTTGACAAGGATTTCAAATTTAGTCATATACCCCTTTCAGACCACCACCTGTGAACACAGGTTATTGGCACATGATTGTTTATGTGCGGTCTGAAAGGTGCCAGGGTTGAAATACCGTGTCGAGCAACCCGGTATTCCACCTCGGGTAACGAGCAGGGTTGAACACGCGTTGCGCCCCGGCACCCGTTCACTGTGTGTGGACGGGTGTCGATTGGAGATCATGTGCCGTCACCGCTGACGTCACCAGCCTGGCAATAAGCCTGGTTGCAGGCAGCGGAGCGTCTGAGGCGGATTGCATGCTGGGAGCTCACGTGTCAGAAGGAGAACCAGGGGCAGCGGTGGCAGTACTTCACCACTGCCTGGCTGCCCCTGTGACACCAGAACCCAACAGCAGTGGCGGCAGAGCAGGAGGAGAACTTGGGGCAGCTGCGGCAGTCTGTAATTGCTGCTTGAAGGGCCGGCGCCACCATTTGGCAGCTTCAGGCATCTGCCTATGGGCGCCGGCACTTAGAGGGTGGTGCTCAGTGGGGTTTTTGTCACAGGATGTGCACAGCATTCACTGTGAGGGAAGTCACCTGGTGACGGTGTCAGATATGCTGGGCCAGAGCCGCAAGTTAGGGACCTGTCCCCGCCTCCCCCTCCTGCTATTGTTCGCCCCCTCCACCCCCCCTTCCCCAGCACCCCGATTACCAGGTAGATAATCTGCTCCTTCCGCCGACTAGCTGTTGTCAGATCTGCATATTAGGGATCTGTCTCCGCATCCCCCTTTTTGCTGTTGTTCATCCCGATGACCGGGCAGATCTTCTGCTGTCTCCGCAACAAGTCCTCTAAGGGTGAGGAGCTGCTGGAGCCCGAGGAAGAGGCTGCAGGGGCGGCACCTTCCTCCACCCGTGTTGGCAAGAACAAGAGTGGCCAGTGCTTCCCAACAACCAGCTGATTTGAAGGAGATGGTATAAGAGATAGCAAGAGAGAGGCAGGATAAGGGAGGGGGACAGAGAAAGTGGATGAGAGATTGGGAGAGAGATACGGGATGAGGGATGTGTATACTGGATAATCCTCCGGCTACAAGGGGCCCGCTGCAAGCTCCAGTCGCATGGACCTCCTCATAACAATCCAATCTGCTCCAGGCCGCCAGGGAAAGGGACCTCCTCACTGCGCCCCATGATGACTGGTGTCGTCCCCCCCCCCCCCCCCCTGGCAGCAACAGGGCGAACACACTGGCACATGCTATGGTAGCAAGATTGCAGAGGAGTGGGGTGCCAACTGCATGTGAGTTTATGACCGGTGATCTCCCATTCTTCCCTCCCTTGGTCCTCATGGAGTCTCCGCTACATGCCCTGCTCTGGAAGGGACTTCTCCTCCTCTACTGACAGAAAATGTTGATGCTGAAGCAGCAGCAATGCCTTGCCACCTGGAATTATCCCATTTGGATACATCACGTGATACAGTTTTGTTTCTACACAAAGGCCTAATTTAGACCTGATCGCAGTTGTGCTAAACTGCAAAAGAATCCAGCGTCTTTTTTGATTGCTAGGCGTACGCATGTTGATTGACAGGAAGCGGACGTTTGTGGGTGGTAACCGGCTGTTTTTGGGCGTGTCAGGAAAAATGCAGGCGTTCCCAGGCGTTCTCAGGGAGGGTGTGTGACGACACGTCACACTATAGGAGTTAGTCCTGGGCTGCGCACACACTGCACAGAATAGAAAAATCATTTGATGGTGGGTGTGAAGTGAATGGATTTGCAGATGTCCGCTGTCTGGCGAAGTTTTCGCATGGCGTACGCATGCATTTGCACGGGGTGTGTTTTCACTCTTTATAGGCGGTGGCTATCTGATCTAATATATATATTTATTACCAGTTATTTATATAGCGCACACATACTCCGCAGCGCTTTACAGAAAGTATTTGCCCATTCACATTAGTTCCTGTCCCAGTGGAGTTTACACTCTATATCCCCTATCACATGTACACACACACATTCACACTAGGGTTAATATTCTTGGGAGCCAATTAACCTACCAGTATATTATTGGATTGTGGAAGGAAACCGGAGTACCTGGAGGAAACCGACGCAAGTACGGGGAGAATATACAAACTCCACACAATTAGAGCCATGGTGGGAATCGAGCCCATGACATCAGTGTTGTCAGGCAGTAGTGCAAACCATTACACCATCCGTATATATATATATATATATATATATAAAACTTGTGGAAGTAGGCAGACACTGTCCTCCTACTTCTGTGACATCACAAGTTGGAAAGAAGTTGGATAGTGCGCTGAAAAAGATGTCAGGTCGGCTGGTCTGATGAAAAGTTGGTTAGATGTGTGGACCACTGTTGGACAGGCAAATTGGAGGTTTGGACAGTTGGAGGAAAGTTGTTCTGAAGTTAGTCTGATGTATGGCTAGCATTAGAAACTATATTGTAATCAGTCACCTACAATCGAGTATGTGGCACATTACACTGTCACTTCAATTTAAGCACATACAATAGACATGTACATAAAACAATATATATAAAAAAAACACTGGTATCAGTGACAAGGGTTAAAATATTGTGAAACAATATCAAGCCGGCAGTTCATATGGATCCTTATATAACGGCTATATATTAACAGCTGTTCAATTGGACTTCATGCTGTTTTTTACTCCGTTAGTAATAGTGCAGTTTCTATCTCAAAGACACTTTGGTTAAGATAGTAACAGTCAAGAAAATGGAAACCATTGTTTATAAATGGCACCACTGAAGAGTCTGAGGGAAGATACTGTGTAACAAATAACAGCCCGATGTTACAATGTGTCAAGTTAGACTTTATCAGTGCACAGCCTGAGCAGGGTTAGCTGGTCCCCGATCCCGAGCGTCCTCGGGTGCTGATACGAGGGTTTCACCTGCTGCTGGTCTTGAGTGGCTAGGTGTCTCTTAGCCGCTGTGTTTAGGCAGTAGAGCGGTGTGCTACATCGCACCACGGAGTAAGCGAGCCGACGCTGCCGAACACAGCTACGGGACTCCGCTACTAGTCCCTACTGCCGTGCACGCTGAGTCGCACACCGATCAGGAACCAGGCGGCAGTGGCATCTCATCTATATGCTGACCGCTCTACTGCCTAAACACAGCAGCTAAGAGACGCCTAGCCACTCGAGACCAGCAGCAGGTCACCCCCCCGTGAGTATCAACACCCGAGGATGCTGATTGTTTCCATTTTCTTGACTGTTATCTTACCCAAAGTGCCTTTGAGACATGGGGGTCATTCAGACCCAATCGCTGCTGTGCGTTTTCACTCAGCAACGATCGGGTATGAACTGCGCATTCGTATGTCCTGCAATGCGCAGGCGTGAGGTCCCCCAGCGCCGGGGACCGCCGGACAGTGATGGGATGGCAGAAGAAAGCGATTTCAAGAAGATTGACAGAAAGAGGGCGTTTGTAGGTGGCAACTGACCGTTTTTAGGGAGTGGTTGGAAAAACGCGAGCGTTTGCAGGGAGGGCTCCTGACGTAAATTCCGGTCCCGGACAGGCTGAGGTGTTCGCAGCGGCTGAGTAAGTCCTGGGCTATTCAGAGACTGCACAAGATCTGTTTGTACAGCTCTGCTACACATGCGATCGCACACTTGCACAGCTAAAATACACTCCTCTATGGGCGACGACTATCTGATCGCAAAAATCGCCTGCTAGCGATCAGGTCTGAATTAAGCCCATAGACTGCACTATTAGTAACGGAGTAAAAAACAGCATGAAATCCTATTGAACAGCTGTCAATATATATCCTTTATATAAGGATCTGTAGGAACTGCCTGCTTGATATTGATTCACATTTTTCTAAACCTTGTCACTGATATCAGTGTTTTATATATATATATATATATATATATATAAATACAAATCGTCCGACACTCAAATTCAACAGACAACGTGCCCCGGTGCCATGATCCAAACGGCATGCACAAATCCAATGGCGGACGATAAGGCACTCCAGAGGCTCAATACAAACAGCAAATTTCCTCAAGGCATACCAATACCTAGTGAAAAACAAACACCCACTAAAATACCCCTCAGGGCCGAGTGCGCAGTCCTCCACGTCTCCCGCCGCATCTCCGTTTCTGCTCACCGCCGCCTAATGCTTCCGGGTCCCGGCTTGTCCTGGTTACCTTGGTAACCCAGGCAGCATGCGTTCCACCACGGAAGGTGCTGCGTGCGGTTCACGTCTCGTAGCGCTGGCCAGGGGGGGCGGAGAGGACATGCACCTCTGTTTGGCCCTACAACATAAAAACAAAACAATAACGTATGTAAAACACAGTAACCATATCAGAGCATGTAAAGGGCATGCTTAGCAACGCAAATCATCACAAAGCATAAAACATAAAACATAGGCAGAGATCATACAGCATTAGCAGATATATATATATATATATATATTTCTCTGACGTCCTAGTGGATGCTGGGAACTCCGTAAGGACCATGGGGAATAGCAGCTCCGCAGGAGACTGGGCACAAAAGAAAAGCTTTAGGACTACCTGGTGTGCACTGGCTCCTCCCCCTATGACCCTCCTCCAAGCCTCAGTTAGATCTTTGTGCCCGGCCGAGCTGGGTGCAATCTAGGGGGCTCTCCTGAGCTTCTTAGGAAAAGTTAGTTTTAGGTTTTTTATTTTCAGTGAGACCTGCTGGCAACAGGCTTACTGCATCGAGGGACTAAGGGGAGAAGAAGCGAACCTGCCTGCTTGCAGCCAGCTTGGGCTTCTTAGGCTACTGGACACCATTAGCTCCAGAGGGACCGAACACAGGCCCAGCCTCGGAGTCCGGTCCCAGAGCCGCGCCGCCGGCCCCCTTACAGAGCCAGAAGCAAGAAGAGGTCCGGAAAATCGGCGGCAGAAGACATCAGTCTTCATCAAGGTAGCGCACAGCACTGCAGCTGTGCGCCATTGCTCCTCATGCACACCTCACACTTCGGTCACTGATGGGTGCAGGGCGCTGGGGGGGGCGCCCTGAGCAGCAATAAAAACACCTTGGCTGGCAAAAATACATCACATATAACCCCCAGGGCTATATGGATGTATATTAACCCCTGCCAGATTCCAGAAAAAAGCGGGAGAAAAGTACGCCGAGAAGGGGGCGGAGCCTATCTCCTCAGCACACTGGCGCCATTTTCCCTCACAGCTCCGCTGGAAGGACGTCTCCCTGACTCTCCCCTGCAGTCCTGCACTACAGAAAAGGGTAAAACAAGAGGGGGGGGGGGCACTAATTAGGCGCAGTAATAATATAAACAGCAGCTATAAGGGGAAAAACACTCTGTATAGTGTTATCCCAATATATATATAGCGCTCTGGTGTGTGCTGGCATACTCTCCCTCTGTCTCCCCAAAGGGCTAGTGGGGTCCTGTCCTCTATCAGAGCATTCCCTGTGTGTGTGCTGTGTGTCGGTACGATTGTGTCGACATGTATGAGGAGGAAAATTATGTGGAGGCGGAGCAATTGCCTGTAACGGTGATGTCACCCCCTAGGGAGTCGACACCTGAGTGGATGGGGCTTATGGAAGGAATTACGTGACAGTGTCAGCTCTTTACAAAAGACGGTTGATGACATGAGACAGCCGGCTACTCAGCTTGTGCCTGTCCAGGCGCCTCAAAGACCTTCAGGGGCTCTAAAACGCCGTTACCTCAGATGGCAGATACAGACGCCGACACGGATACTGACTCCAGTGTCGACGATGAAGAGACGAATGTGACTTCCAGTAGGGCCACACGTTACATGATTGAGCCAATGAAAAATATTTTACACATTTCTGATAGTACAAGTACCACTAAAAAGGGTATTATGTTTGGTGAGAAAAAACTACCTGTAGTTTTTCCTGCATCTGAGGAATTAAATGAAGTGTGTGATGAAGCGTGGGTTTCCCCCGATAAAAAACTGATAATTCCTAAAAGGTTATTGGCATCATACCCCTTCCCGCCAGAGGATAGGGCACGTTGGGAAACACCCCCTAGGGTGGATAAAGCGCTCACACGCTTGTCTAAACAGGTGGCACTACCGTCTCCTGATACGGCCGCCCTTAAGGAACCTGCTGACAGAAAGCAGGAGAATATCCTAAAATGTATATACACTCACACGGGTGTTATACTGCGACCAGCAATCGCCTCAGCCTGGATGTGCAGTGCTGGGGTGGCTTGGTCGGATTCCCTGACTGACAATATTGATACCCTAGATAGGGACAGTATATTACTGACTATAGAGCATTTAAAAGATGCATTTTTATATATGCGTGATGCACAGAGGGATATTTGCCGACTGGCATCAAGAGTAAGTGCGCTGTCCATTTCTGCCAGAAGGGGGTTATGGACTCGGCAGTGGTCAGGTGATGCTGATTCCAAAAGGCATATGGAAGTATTGCCTTATAAAGGGGAGGAGTTATTTGGGGTAGGTCTATCAGACCTGGTGGCCACGGCAACTGCTGGGAAATCCACATTTTTACCCCAGGTAGCCTCTCAACATAAGAAGACGCCGTATTATCAGGCGCAGTCCTTTCGGCCCCATAAGGGCAAGCGGGCAAAAGGCTCCTCATTTCTGCCCCGTGGCAGAGGGAGAGGAAAAAGGCTGCAGCAAACAGCCAGTTCCCAGGAACAGAAGCCCTCTCCCGCTTCTGCCAAGTCCTCAGCATGACGCTGGGGCTTTACAAGCGGACTCAGGCACGGTGGGGGCCCGTCTCAAGAATTTCAGCGCGCAGTGGGCTCACTCACAAGTTGACCCCTGGATCCTTCAGGTGGTATCTCAGGGATACAAATTGGAATTTGAGACGTCCCCCCTCGCCGTTTCCTAAAGTCTGCTTTACCGACGTCTCCCTCCGACAGGGAGGCGGTATTGGAAGCCATTCAGAAGCTGTATTCTCAGCAGGTGATAATCAAGGTACCCCTCCTGCAACAGGGAAAGGGGTATTATTCCACGCTGTTTGTGGTACCGAAGCCGGACGGCTCGGTGAGACCTATTTTAAATCTGAAATCCTTGAACACTTACATACAGAGGTTCAAATTCAAGATGGAGTCACTCAGAGCGGTGATTGCGAACCTGGAAGAAGGGGATTATATGGTGTCTCTGGACATCAAGGATGCTTACCTCCATGTCCCAATTTACCCTTCTCACCAAGGGTACCTCAGGTTTGTGGTACAGAACTGCCACTATCAGCTTCAGACGCTGCCGTTTGGATTGTCCACGGCACCCCGGGTCTTTACCAAAGTAATGGCCGAAATGATGATACTTCTTCGAAGGAAAGGAGTTTTAATTATCCCTTACTTGGACGATCTCCTGATAAGGGCAAGATCCAGGGAACAGTTGGTAGTCGGAGTAGCACTATCTCAAGTAGTGCTGCGGCAGCACGGTTGGATTCTCAATATCCCAAAATCGCAGCTGATCCCGACGACACGTCTTCTATTCCTAGGGATGATCCTGGACACAGTCCAGAAAAAGGTGTTTCTCCCGGAGGAGAAAGCCAGGGAGTTATCCGAGCTAGTCAGAAACCTCCTAAAACCAGGCCAAGTCTCAGTGCATCAATGCACAAAGGTCCTGGGAAAAATGGTGGCTTCCTACGAAGCAATCCCATTCGGCAGATTCCACGCAAGAACATTCCAGTGGGACCTGCTGGACAAATGGTCCGGATCGCATCTTCAGATGCATCAGCGGATAACCCTGTCCCCAAGGACAAGGGTGTCTCTCCTGTGGTGGTTGCAGAGTGCTCATCTTCTAGAGGGCCGCAGATTCGGCATTCAGGACTGGGTCCTGGTGACCACAGATGCCAGCCTGCGAGGCTGGGGAGCAGTCACACAGGGAAGAAATTTCCAGGGCTTGTGGTCAAGCCTGGAGACATCACTTCACATAAATATCCTGGAGTTAAGGGCCATTTACATTGCTCTAAGCCAAGCAAGACCTCTGCTTCAAGGTCAGCCGGTGCTGATCCAGTCGGACAACATCACGGCAGTCGCCCACGTAAACAGACAGGGCGGCACAAGAAGCAGGAGGGCAATGGCAGAAGCTGCAAGGATTCTTCGCTGGGCGGAAAATCATGTGATAGCACTGTCAGCAGTGTTCATTCCGGGAGTGGACAACTGGGAAGCAGACTTCCTCAGCAGGCACGACCTCCACCCGGGAGAGTGGGGACTTCACCCAGAAGTCTTCCACATGATTGTAAACCGTTGGGAAAAACCAAAGGAGGACATGATGGCGTCCCGCCTCAACAAAAAACTCGACAGGTATTGCGCCAGGTCAAGGGACCCTCAGGCAATAGCTGTGGACGCTCTGGTAACACCGTGGGTGTACCAGTCAGTGTATGTGTTCCCTCCTCTGCCTCTCATACCCAAGGTACTGAGAATTATAAGACGGAGAGGAGTAAGAACTATACTCGTGGCCCCGGATTGGCCAAGAAGGACTTGGTACCCGGAACTTCAAGAGATGCTCACAGAGGACCCGTGGCCTCTGCCTCTAAGAAGGGACCTGCTCCAGCAAGGAGCCTGTCAGTTCCAAGACTTACCGCGGCTGCGTTTGACGGCATGGCGGTTGAACGCCGGATCCTGAAGGAAAAAGGCATTCCGGAAGAAGTCATCCCTACCCTGATCAAAGCCAGGAAGGATGTAACCGCAAAGCATTATCACCGCATTTGGCGGAAATATGTTGCGTGGTGCGAGGCCAGGAAGGCCCCAACGGAGGAATTTCAACTGGGTCGATTCCTGCATTTCCTGCAAACAGGAGTGTCTATGGGCCTCAAATTGGGGTCCATTAAGGTTCAAAATTCGGCCCTGTCGATTTTCTTCCAGAAAGAACTGGCTTCAGTTCCTGAAGTTCAGACGTTTGTCAAGGGGGTGCTGCATATACAGCCTCCTTTTGTGCCTCCAGCTGCACCTTGGGATCTCAATGTAGTTTTGGGGTTCCTAAAGTCACATTGGTTTGAACCGCTTAAATCTGTGGATTTAAAATATCTCACATGGAAAGTGGTCATGCTGTTGGCCCTGGCTTCGGCCAGGCGCGTCTCAGAATTGGCGGCTTTATCCTGTAAAAGCCCTTATCTGATTTTCCATTCGGACAGGGCGGAATTGAGGACTCGTCCTCAGTTTCTCCCTAAGGTGGTGTCAGCGTTTCACCTGAACCAGCCTATTGTGGTGCCTGCGGCTACTAGGGACTTGGAGGACTCCAAGTTGCTAGACGTTGTCAGGGCTCTGAAAATATATGTTTCCAGGACGGCTGGAGTCAGAAAATCTGACTCGCTGTTTATCCTGTACGCACCCAACAAGCTGGGTGCTCCTGCTTCTAAGCAGACCATTGCTCGCTGGATCTGTAATACAATTCAGCTTGCGCATTCTGTGGCAGGCCTGCCACAGCCAAAATCTGTAAATGCCCACTCTACAAGGAAGGTGGGCTCATCCTGGGCGGCTGCCCGAGGGGTCTCGGCGTTACAACTTTGCCGAGCTGCTACTTGGTCAGGGTCAAATACCTTTGTAAAATTTTACAAATTTTACACTCTGGCTGAGGAGGACCTCGAGTTCTCTCATTCGGTGCTGCAGAGTCATCCGCACTCTCCCGCCCGTTTGGGAGCTTTGGTATAATCTCCATGGTCCTTACGGAGTTCCCAGCATCCACTAGGACGTCAGAGAAAACAAGAATTTACTTACCGATAATTCTATTTCTCGTAGTCCGTAGTGGATGCTGGGCGCCCATCCCAAGTGCGGATTATCTGCAATACTTGTACATAGTTATTGTTAACAATTCGGGTTATTGTTGTTGTGAGCCATCTATTCAGAGGCTCCTCTGTTATCATGCTGTTAACTGGGTTCTTATCACAAGTTGTACGGTGTGATTGGTGTGGCTGGTATGAGTCTTACCCGGGATTCAGAATCCTTCCTTATTGTGTACGCTCGTCCGGGCACAGTATCCTAACTGAGGCTTGGAGGAGGGTCATAGGGGGAGGAGCCAGTGCACACCAGGTAGTCCTAAAGCTTTTCTTTTGTTCCCAGTCTCCTGCGGAGCCGCTATTCCCCATGGTCCTTACGGAGTTCCCAGCATCCACTACGGACTACGAGAAATAGAATTATCGGTAAGTAAATTCTTATTATACACACACTGCTCAAAAAATAAGAATTTACTCACAGGTAATTCTATTTCTCGTAGTCCGTAGTGGATGCTGGGGACTCCGTAAGGGCCATGGGGAATAGACGGGCTCCGCAGGAGACTGGGCACTCTAAAAGAAAGATTAGGTACTATCTGGTGTGCACTGGCTCCTCCCTCTATGCCCCTCCTCCAGACCTCAGTTAAGGAAACTGTGCCCGGAAGAGCTGACACTACAAGGAAAGGATTTGGAATCCAGGGTAAGACTCATACCAGCCACACCAATCACACCGTACAACTTGTGATAACCATACCCAGTCAACAGTATGAACAACAACTGAGCCTCATTCAATGGATGGCTCATAACAATGGTGGTCATTCCGAGTTGTTCGCTCTGTAATTTTCTTCGCATCGCAGTGATTTACCGCTTATTGCGCATGCGCAATGTTCGCACTGCGACTGCGCCAAGTAAATTTGCTATGTGGTTAGGTATTTTACTCACGGCATTACAAGGTTTTTTCTTCGTTCTGGTGATCGTAATGTGATTGACAGGAAGTGGGTGTTACTGGGCGGAAACTGGTCGTTTTATGGGCGTGTGTGAAAAAACGCTACCGTTTCTGGGAAAAACGCGGGAGTGGCCGGAGAAACGGAGGAGTGTCTGGGCGACTGCTGGGTGTGTTTGTGACGTCAAACCATAACGACAAGCACTGAACTGATCGCACTGGCAGAGTAAGTCTCGAGCTACTCAGAAACTGCACAGAGAAGTCTTTTCGCAATATTGCGAATCTATCGTTCGCAATTTTACTATGATAAGATTCACTCCCAGTAGGCGGCGGCTTAGCGTGTGCAAAGCTGCTAAAAGCAGCTTGCGAGCGATCAACTCGGAATGAGGGCCAATAAACCTTATTAAGCAATAACTGTATACACGTATTGCAGAAGTCCGAACTTGGGACGGGCGCCCAGCATCCACTACGGACTACGAGAAATAGAATTACCGGTGAGTAAATTCTTATTTTCTCTGACGTCCTAGTGGATGCTGGGGACTCCGTAAGAACCATGGGGATTATACCAAAGCTCCCAAACGGGCGGGAGAGTGTGGATGACTCTGCAGCACCGAATGAACAAACTCAAGGTCCTCCTCAGCCAGGGTATCAAACTTGTAGAACTTAGCAAATGTGTTTGAACCCGACCAAGTAGCAGCTCGGCAAAGTTGTAAAGCCGAGACCCCTCGGGCAGCCGCCCAAGAAGAGCCCACCTTTCTTGTGGAATGGGCTTTCACTGATTTTGGATGCGGCAATGCAGCCGCAGAGTGAGCCAGTTGAATCGTGCAACAGATCCAGCGAGCAATAGTCTGCTTCGAAGCAGGAGCGCCAACCTTGTTGGCTGCATACAGAATAAACAGCGAGTCAGACTTTCTGACTCCTGCCGTCCTGGAAACATAAATTTTCAAGGCCCGGACTACGTCCAGCAACTTGGAGTCCTCCAAGTCCCTAGTAGCCGCAGGCACCACAATAGGTTGGTTCAAATTAAACGATGACACCACCTTAGGAAGAAATTGGGGACGAGTCCGCAATTCTGCCCTGTCCATATGGAAGATCAGATAGGGGCTTTTACATGACAAAGCCGCCAATTCTGACCACCGCCTAGCCGATGCTAAGGCCAACAACATGACCACTTTCCACGTGAGATATTTTAACTCCACGGTCCTAAGTGGCTCAAACCAGTGGGATTTCAAGAAATCCAACACAACGTTAAGATCCCAAGGTGCCACTGGTGGCACAAAAGGGGGCTGAATATGCAGCATTCCCTTTACAAACGTCTGAACTTCAGGCAGTGAAGCCAGTTCTTTTTGAAAGAAAATAGATAGGGACGAAATCTGGACCTTTATGGACCCTAATTTCAGGCCAATAGTCACACCTGACTGTAGGAAGTGCAGAAATCGACACAGCTGGAATTCCTCGGTAGGAGCCTTGCTGGACTCACACCAAGCAATATATTTTCGCCATATGCGGTGATAATGTTTTGCTGTCACATCCTTCCTAGCTCTTATCAGCGTAGGAATCACTTCATCCGGGATGCCCTTTTCCGCTAGGATCCGGCGTTCAACCGCCATGCCGTCAAACGCAGCCGAGGTAAGTCTTGGAACAGACAGGGCCCCTGCTGCAACAGGTCCTGTCTGAGAGGCAGAGGTCATGGGTCCTCTGTGATCATCTCTTGAAGTTCTGGGTACCAAGTCCTTCATGGCCAATCCGGAACAATGAGTATTGTTCTCACTCCTCTTTCTCTTACTATTCTCAGTACCTTGGGTATGAGAGGAAGAGGAGGAAACACATATACCGACTGAAACACCCACGGAGTTACCAGTGCGTCCACAGCTATCGCCTGAGGGTCCCTTGACCTGGCGCAATATCTTTTTAGCTTTTTGTTTAGGCGGGACGCCATCATGTCCACCTGTGGCCGTTCCCACCAATTTGCAATCTGTTCGAAGACTTCTTGATGAAGTCCCCACTCTCCCGGGTGGAGGTCGTGCCTGCTGAGGAAGTCTGCTTCCCAGTTGTCCACTCCCGGAATGAACACTGCTGTCAGTGCTTGTACGTGATTCTCCGCCCAACGAAGAATCCTTGTGGCTTCCGCCATCGCCACCCTGCTTCTTGTGCCGCCCTGTCGGTTTACATGGGCGACTGCAGTGATGTTGTCTGACTGAATCAGCACTGGTCGGTCTCGAAGCAGGGGCTCCGCTTGACTCAGGGCGTTGTATATGGCCCTTAATTCCAGTATGTTTATGTGCAGACAAGTCTCGTGACTTGACCACAGCCCCTGGAAGTTTCTTCCCTGAGTGACTGCCCCCCATCCGCGGAGGCTTGCATCCGTGGTCACCAGGACCCAGTCCTGTATGCCGAACCTGCGGCCCTCGAGAAGATGAGCACTCTGCAACCACCACAGAAGAGACACCCTGGCCCTCGGGGACAGGGCGATCAGCTGATGCATCTGAAGATGCGATCCGGACCACTTGTCCAAAAGATCCCACTGAAAGATCCTGGCATGGAACCTGCCGAAGGGAATGGCTTCGTATGACGCTACCATCTTTCCCAGGACTCGCGTGCAGTGATGCACCGACACCTGCTTTGGTTTCAGGAGATCCCTGACCAGGGACACTAACTCCTGAGCCTTCTCCTCCGGGAGAAACACCTTCTTCTGTTCTGTGTCCAGAATCATACCCAGGAAGGGCAGACGTGTCGTAGGAATCAGCTGCGACTTTGGAATGTGCAGAATCCAGCCGTGCCGTAGCAACACTTCCTGAGAGTGTGCTACGCTGATCAACAACTGCTCCCTGGACCTTGCCTTTATGAGGAGATCGTCCAAGTACGGGATAACTGTAACTCCTTGCTTCCGGAGAAGTACCATCATCTCCGCCATTACCTTGGTAAATAGTACTCTCGGTGCCATGGATAGACCAAACGGCAACGTCTGGAATTGGTAATGACAGTCCTGTACCACAAACCTGAGGTACTCCTGGTGAGGCGGATAAATGGGGACATGCAAGTATGCATCCTTGATGTCCAGAGATACCATAAAATCCCCTTCTTCCAGGCTGGCAATGACCGCTCTGAGCGATTCCATTTAGAACTTGAACTTTTTCATGTAATTGTTCAAAGATTTTAAATTTAGAATGGGTCTTACCGAACCGTCCACTTTCGGTACCACAAACAGTGTGGAATAGTAACCCCTTCCCTGCTGAAGGGGGGGGGGTACCATTATTATCACTTGCTGGAGGTACAGCTTGTGAATTGCCACCAGGACTATCTCCCTCTCCGTGGGAGAAGCTGGCAAGGCGGATTTTAGGTAACGGTGAGGGGGCGTCACCTCGAATTCCAGCTTGTATCCCTGAGATACAATTTGTATAGCCCAAGGATCCACTTGTGAGCGGAACCACTGGTTGCAGAAATTTCTGAGACGCGCCCCCACCGCTCCCGACTCCGCCTGTGGAGCCCCAGTGTCATGCGGTGGACTTAGTGGAAGCAGGGGAGGACTTTTGTTCCTGAGAACTGGCTGCATTGTGCAGCTTCTTTTCTCTACCCCTGCCTCTGGCAAGAAAGGATGCACCTCTGACTCTCTTGCTTTTTTGAGAACGAAAGGACTGCATTTGGTAATACGGTGCTTTCTTAGGCTGTGAGGAAACCTGTGGCAAGAAAGTCGACTTTCCAGCTGTCGCTGTGGATACGAGGTCAGAGAGACCGTCCCAAAACAATTCCTCACCCTTATAAGGCAAAACCTCCATGTGTTTTCTAGAGTCGGCACGCCCTGTCCATTGCCGAGTCCATACGACCCTCCTGACAGAAATGGACATTGCATTTATTCGAGAGCCCAGCAGGCAAATGTCCCTCTGGGCATCCCGCATATATAAGACGACGTCTTTAATATGGCTAAGGGTTAGCAATACGGTATCCCTGTCCAGGGTATCCAACCCCTCTGACAGGGTATCTGTCCATGCTGCAACAGCACTGCACATCCAAGCTGAAGCAATAGCCGGTCTCAGTAGAGTACCAGAGTGTGTATACACTGACTTCAAGATACTTTCCTGCTTCCTATCCGCAGGTTCCTTTAGGACGGCCGTATCCTGAGACGGCAGGGCCACCCTTTTAGATAAGCGCGTCAGGGCCTTGTCAACCCTAGGGGAGGATTCCCAGCGTAACCTATCCATTGGCGGGAAAGGGTACGCCATTAGTATTCTCTTTGGAATCACCACTTTCTTATCAGGGGAAGACCACGCTTCTTCACATAACTCATTTAATTCATGTGACGGGGGAAAAGTCACTGGCTGCTTTTTCTCCCCAAACATATTTACCCTCTTGTCAGGGACAGGGTCAGCCTCTGAAATGTGTAATACATTTTTCATTGCAATAATCATGTATCGGATGGCCTTAGTCATTTTGGGCTGTAATAGTGCCTCATCATCGTCGACGCTGGAGTCGGACTCCGTGTCGACATCTGTGTCAACCAACTGAGATAGTGGGCGTTTTTGAGACGCTGACGGCCTCTGAGGCGCCTGGGCAGGCCCGGGATGAGAGCCCGGCTGTCCCCCGGCAGCAACATCATCAAATCTCTTGTGTAATGAGTTTACATTGTCATTTAAGACCTTCCACATATCCATCCAATCAGGTGTCGGCACCGACGGGGGCGACACCACATTTATCTGCACTTGCTCCGCCTCCACGTAACCCTCCTCATCAAACATGTCGACACAGCCGTACCGACACACAGCACACACACAGGGAATGCTCTGACTGAGGACAGGACCCCACAAGGTCTATGGGGAGACAGAGAAAGAGTATGCCAGCACACACCACAGCGCTATATACCACAGGGATACACACTACCAGAAGTGATTTTCCCCAATAGCTGCTGTATAATACACCTTTTGCCTACACTTATGTGCCCCCCCCTCTCTTTTTACCCTCTTAGTGCCAGGAGACTGCACGCCTGGGGAGCGTCCTGGGGAGCGTCCTGGGGAGCGTCCTTCCAGCGGAGCTGTGAAGAGAAATGGCGCTGGTGTGCTGAGGAAGAAGGCCCCGCCCCCTCAGCGGTGGGCTTCTGTTTTTGACTAAAAATGGTGGGGGTTTTACACATATGCAGTCCCAGACTGTATTATGTGTCTTTTTATGCCAAAGGTATTCTTATTGCTGCCCAGGGCGCCCCCCCCCCAGCGCCCTGCACCCTACAGTGACCGGAGTGTGTGGTGTGCAGTGGGAGCAATGGCGCACAGCTGCGGTGCTGTGCGCTACCTTAATGACGACAGGAGTCTTCAGCCGCCGATTTCATCACTCTGATCTTCTGATCTTCTGGCTCTGCAAGGGGGACGGCGCGGCTCCGGGAACGGACGACCGAGGACCTCTGCCTGTGTTCGAACCCCCTGGAGCTAATGGTGTCCAGTAGCCCAAGAAGCGCAACCTAGCTGTGAACAGGTACGTTTGCTTCTCTCCCCTCGGTCCCACGTAGCAGTGAGTCTGTTGCCAGCAGAGCTCACTGAAAATAAAAAACCTAACAAATACTTTCTTTACTAGCAGGCTCAGGAGAGCCCACCAGGTGCATCCAGCTCTGGCCGGGCACAGATTCTAACTGAGGTCTGGAGGAGGGGCATAGAGGGAGGAGCCAGTGCACACCAGATAGTACCTAATCTTTCTTTTAGAGTGCCCAGTCTCCTGCGGAGCCAGTCTATTCCCCATGGTCCTTACGGAGTCCCCAGCATCCACTAGGACGTCAGAGAAAAATAAAGGGAACACTAAAATAACACATCCTAGATCTGAATGAAAGAAATATTCTTAATAAATACTTTGTTCTTTACATAGTTGAATGTGCTGACAACAAAATCACACAAAAATTATCAATGGAAATCAAATTTATTAACCCATGGAGGTCTGGATTTGGAGTCACACTCAAAATTAAAGTGGAAAAACACACTATAGGCTGATCCAACTTTGATGTAATGTCCTTAAAACAAGTCAAAATGAGACTCAGTAGTGTGTGTGGCCTCCACATACCTTGATGACTTCCATACAACCCACACAAGTGGCTCAGCTAGTGCAGCTCATCCAGGATGGCACATCAATGCGAGCTGTGGCAAGAAGGTTTGCTGTGTCTGTCAGCGTAGTGTCCAGAGCATGGAGGAGCTACCAGGAGACAGGCCAGTACATCAGGAGACGTGGAGGAGGCTGTAGGAGGGCAACAACCCAGCAGCAGGACCGCTACCTCCGCCTTTGTGCTAGGAGGAACAGGAGGAGCACTGCCAGAGCCCTGCAAAATGACCTCCAGCAAGCCACAAATGTGCATGTGTCTACTCAAACGATCAGAAACAGACTCCATGAGGGTGGAATGAGGGCCCGACGTCCAAAGGTGGTTGTTGTGCTTACAGCCCAGCACCGTGCAGGACATTTGGCATTTGCCAGAGAACACCAAGATTGGCAAATTCGCCACTGGCGCCCTGTGCTCTTCACTGAGCACATGTGACAGACGTGACAGAGTCTGGAGACGCCAAGGAGAATGTTCTGCTGCCTGCAACATCCTCCAGCATGACCGGTTTGGCAGTGGGTCAGTAATGGTGTGGGGTGGCATTTCTTTGGGGGGCCGCACAGCCCTCCATGTGCTTGCCAGAGGTAGCCTGACTGCCATTGGGTACCGAAATGAGATCCTCAGACCCCTTGTGAGACCATATGCTGGTGCGGTTGGCCCTGAGTTCCTCCTAATGCAAGACAATGCTAGACCTCATGTGGCTGGAGTGTGTTAGCAGTTCCTGCAAGACGAAGGCATTGATGCTATGGACTGGGCCGCCCGTTCCCCAGACCTGAATCCAGTTGAGCACATCTGGGACATCATGTCTCGCTCCATCCACCAATGCCACATTGCACCACAGACTGTCAAGGAGTTGGCGGATGCTTTAGTCCAGGTCTGGGAGGAGATCCCTCAGGAGACCATCTGCCACCTCATCAGGAGCATGCCCAGGCGTTGTAGGGAGGTCATACAGGCTCGTGGAGGCCACACACACTACTGAGCCTCATTTTGACTTATTGTAAGGACATTACATCAAAGTTGGATCAGCCTGTAGTGTGTTTTTCCATTTTAATTTTCAGTGCGACTCCAAATCCAGACCTCCATGGGTTAATAAATTTGATTGCCATTGATAATTTTTGTGTGATTTTGTTGTCAGCACATTCAACTATGTAAAGAACAAAGTATTTAATAAGAATATTTCATTCATTTAGATCTAGGATGTGTTATTTTAGTGTTCCCTTTATTTTTTTGAGCAGTGTATATATTTTTATGTACAGTTTATGTCTATTGTATGTGCTTAAATTGGTTTGCATATTAAAAGTACATTTTTATAGTCTCGACTCTTTGGACACATTTTATATGACAAATTTTATTTTTGATCCCATGAGTGCCACCATCTATCTATCTTTATTTATTTGTTCTACCATAACTAGGGGTTAATCACAGCCCTTGTATAAAGGCGAAAGTGGGTTCATTATCTCATAATTTATCATTTGTAATTAATTTATTTTATTTATTAGTACAAAATACACAGGCGCCTCAATTTCTTGTTTTATTATTTACTGTAACATCAATTACTGCATCATTTATTTTACATTGATGTGACTCCGTAATACATCATGGTACAATACTACGTGAATCTTTGACCTTGTCCAATACACACGATTCTCCAATGAGTGACACCAGCTAGCTGCTATGAATGGTGGTCTACTTCAGTATAGAGATATATACAATCAGACATTGGTCAGCAAAGGTGTCAATACTGGACACACATGAATGGTTAGATGCTCTGCTCCCATGGAGCTCACTTACCATTGGCTAATTGCCCCATCAATCATTCCTGTGTTCTCTGTGAATGGACAGCTCAACTCATATAGGGACAGCCACCAGTGCGGACATCAGACTGACAGGTGATCAAGACCACATGGTGAAACGCATGTTCTGCTGTACTTTCCTGGGTTCCTTACCAGGAGAACACAGCAATAAGCAACTAGAGACACTTAATCTATTTTTCCTGTGTTCTCCATGATGGGACAGCTGAACTCATATAGGGACAACCACCGAGGGTGACATCAGGCTGACAGGTGATCAAGACCACATGGTGAAACACAAGTTCTGCTGGGTTCCTTACCAGGAAAACACTGCGATAAGCAGACAATTACACTTATTCTATTATTGTGTTTTCCGTGATTGGACAGCTGAACTCATATTGGGACAGCCACCGGGGCTGACAGGTGATCAAGACCACATGGTGAAACGCGTATTCTGCTGTGCTTTCCTGGGTTCCTTACCAGGAGAACACAGCAATAAGCAACCAGAGAACGTTAATCTATTTTTCCTGTGATCTCCATGATAGGACAGCTAAACTCATATAGGGACAGCCATCGGGGCTGACAGGTGATCAAGAGCACATGGTGAAACACAAGTTCTGCTGGGTTCCTTACCAGGAAAACACTGCGATAAGCAGACAATTACATTCTATTATTGTGCTTTCCATGATTGGACAGCTGAACTCATATAGGGACAGCCACCGGGGCTGACAGGTGATCAAGACCACATGGTGAAATGCGTGTTCTGCTGTGCTTTCCTGGGTTCCTTACCAGGAGAACACAGCAATAAGCAACCAGAGACACTTAATCTGTTTTTCCTGTGTTATCCATGATAGGATAGCTGAACTCATATAGGGACAGCCACCAGTGCTAACAGCAGGCTGACAGGTGAACAAGACCACATGGTGAAACGCGTGTTCTGCTGTGCTTTCCTGGGTTCCTTATCAGGAGAACACAGCAATAAGCAACCAGAGACACTTAATCTGTTTTTCCTGTGTTCTCCATGATGGGACAGCTGAACTCATATAGGATCAGCCACCGGGGCTGACATGTGATCAAGACCACATGGTGAAATGCGTGTTCTGCTGTGGTTTCCTTACCAGGAGAACACTGCAATAAGCAACCAGTGACACTTAATCTATTTTTCCTGTTCTCCATGATGGGACAGCTGAACTCATATAGGGACAGCCATCGGGGGTGACATCAGGCTGACAGGTGATAAAGACCACATGGTGAAACACAAGTTCGGCTGGGTTCCACATGGTGAAACATGTTCTCTGCCCTGCTTGATTCCTTACCAGAAGAACACTGTGATCAGCAACCAGATACACATATTCTGTTATTTATCAGGTATCTCTATCAATACTATCCAGTAAGTCTCTCCTGTGCTGTCCTCTCTAAGTATTACAGCAGAAAGCAGAAGAGACTGGGGATCCCTGATGTTGTAGCATCTGACTAAAGCCTATGCATATACATACACATATATACATATAGCCAATGTTTGCAAACTGTCAATTTACAGATCAATGCTAAAACATGCAGTGTACTTTTAGATTTTTTGGCTCCTATCTATTACATGAAATGTATATTTGAATATGACTATTGAGACGCGAATGATGTAGACTCGTACTGCTATCTACCTAAGATAAATTCAGGTTGCATAGAGTATGCAACTGTTTTCAGAATTCTTCTCTACACAGCAGGTGTGCTAAATATCATTTGACAAATGTGGATACAATGCTGTCAAACCCTACTTTTCCCCAAAAATATTTTATTGGAGAACATACTGTACATACATACAAAACACACATAACAGAACACAATGATTGTGCATAGAGGACAATATTTGAAATAGCAAAAGTGAATAATATGCACAAGAAAAACAGTACAAACAAATGGAGTGAGAACCACATGCGAGGGTATCCGGTCTCTTGGTCGACCACTTAGGTTGACAGTCAGTAGGTCGACCACTATTGATCGACATACATTAGGTCAACATGGTCTATAGGTCGACATGATTTTTTTTTTTTAAATTCATACTTTACAATCCACGTGGACTACGATTGGGAATAGTAACCTGTGAGTGCAACGGCGGCAGAGGGAGGCACCTTGCCCGAAAGTGACACGGTGCACTAATTGGGGTTCCCGGTCACTTTACGAAGAAAACACCCCCAAAAAAACTTGTCGACCTTTTTCCATGTCGACCTATTTCAGGTGTCAACCTAGTCACTGTTGACCAAAGTGTGGTTGACGCTATGATCCACACCCGACCCAGGGACCATGTAGGAGCGTGTATGTACCAAAGGGGATACGGTCGTTAGATTGACACAACTTAGGTCAACAGTAATTAGGTCGACCACTGAAGGTCGACATGGCCATTAGGTCCACATGTACTAGGTCGACAGGTCAAAAGGTAAACATGATTTTTCTTTTCTTTTTTACTTTTTGGACTTTTTCATACTTTATGATCCACGTGGACTACAATTAGGAACGGTAACCAGTGCCAAGCATAGCAAGGCACCTTGCCCGAAGCATGGCGAGCAAAGCGAGCCATGCGAGGGGACACGGTTTACTAATTGGGGTTTCCCGTCACTTTACAAAGAAAATGACACAAAAAGTCCAAAAATTCATGTCGACCTTTTCACCTGTCGACCTAATACATGTTGACCTAATGCCCATTTCGACCTTCAGTGGTCAACCTAAAGACTGTCGACCAAAGGAGGTAGTACCTTAAAAAACAAAAGAGCTTACACCTCAAAGTGGAGGGCAGCTCAAGGAGATAATGTCCAAGTTGCACCACAGCCCTTTTCAGCTGACGGGAGGGTACATACATAAGGTAACCTGACTGCAATAAGCTCACTCTTCCCTATTGAACATTTCCAGCCAATCCATGTGAAATAGGTAGGAAATACGTGGCCAAGGTTAGGGTCAAAGTATTTGAGGAGACCCAGTGGGAGAGTACTGTAGCAATTTCAGCCAATTGAATACGGTGCTTCAAGGAAAGTCTAGTTGCGAGGTTGGATAAATGTCCCAGGGAGTCCATTTGGGAGTCACCATAAAGATATGCCCAGGATATCACTAATATAGGAGTAAACAATGGTCTAAAGTTTGGTGACTTCTGGGCAACTCCACAAAATAAAGCTCTGCTTCTGGTGTACTACATTTAAAACAAGCAGAATCAGACGAGACACCTATTAAACAACGTAATGTGGGAGTAATATAAGCCCAGTGTAATAATTTGTAATGGTATGGAACTATCTGCTAGGGAGCCATTGATGGTTTCACCCACCGATGGTCATACCTTTTTTATAATGGAGTGGTCTGCCGGCCAATCAGTGACAGGGGGTGGAGCTTTGCAGTACAAAGTGGTGGAGCTATCCTCCATGTCCCGACACAATGTAGCAGGAAAAAAACAACTATCTGATTCTACCCCATTGATGGCTAAAGTAATCAACATCGGCCATAGATCATCGATGATTTTGAATCACCAATGGCCATCCCTACCTGTATGTATCCTCTATTCTTAAGGAGAGATGCTAGGCTGATCAGGGTTATATTATAAGGTTTGTTTATAAGGGGTATGAAATATTACGAAAAGACTTATCCAGGACCTACATGGTGGCTGTATCTGTGCCATGTATTGAAGGACTGTGCTGTGCTGGGATGTGACAATTTGCTCACCTTTCAATTCAGATAACTACAGATTCCTTGTAGTTTGGGTGTGTTGAAAATGTATGCTGCAGTGCAAATAAATTACATTGGGTAACTACACCAATAATATTTACATCAGCAGGTATTATTGTATACTGGGGTGAAACTTTATTTCAGCTTTCTAAATTGTTGGTAATCTGCTATCAGTGTTTATTCTAGTGGAGTTTTATTGCATCCTCTGTTACTGGGGGTGGGGTATTAGGCCTTGATTGAAATTATTGTACACACGTCGATAGTATAGGAGAGATGCTAGGCTGATCAGGGTTGTATTATAAGGGTTATGAAATATTATGAAAAGACTTATCCAGGACTTAAATAGGAAGAAAAAAGATAGAAACATCTTATCAGCTTTGCAGAAACATGCCTTTCACCCCATGCAAACTCTTGTCCATTTAAACGTATGTACATATCTTTCTCTCTGACATCCTCATGCAGTCTAAGAACAGAATGCAACCAATTTTTTTTATGTAAGAATATCAGCTGTTATATAATGATTTGCTTACAACTGTAAATAACTAAGTTTGCAAATATGCTCAGTTATGCATAGTTAATGAAGGCTTACTGGCATGGTGTTTGCATACTCATATACAGTGTCATTTTTCACCTATCACCAACTAAACATTTGGCTCACTGGTAGCCTTTATTAATTTGCCAAGTATTCCTTTAGATGCAATCTAGGGTCAGCTGTGCTGCTCATTTGCACTCACATACGCAAATTGTTCATAATACTAAGTATGTGTAAATGAACAGCTGAATAACACCACACTCCAAGCCTAAAGAACTGTACTTTTATCTCAAGCGAACCATGTACCACAAATTAATTTTCTTCATTGCACTCCATAGTTTTTTCTCTAAAACAATAACATCCTTCATTCTCCCTGCAACTCCCCCCTCTGTGCACATTGCCGTCTCAATTATTCACTTCCTCTTATTAACACTCTGTCACAACTGAGGGCCTGAGCTGACGGGAGGCAGCCTCAGTTGTAGGGGCTGAGATGTACCGGAACCTGGGAGGTTGTATCAGACCCCTGGACATGTAAGTAACATGAATAATAACTGCCCGAAGGCGTGACCACGACAACTTGGATAAAAGTCAATGATGTTTATTATGACAACTCCGCAACACAGCAGCAGTAAAAGAAAACGTAAAAGTCAGCAAAGAATAAATACAGTTCCTGGGTACTACAGGATGGCAGGAGCCACAGGGCACTGGTAGTGTGAGATAGTTCTTATGATCTTCTAGATGGAAAGTCCTTACCAGGCCCGACTGTAGCAATGGAGATAACCCAGGATTGTGCCAGCTGGTGTTCCAGGAAAAGCTGGGTTGCTGAAGATAAAACAGCTGCTGTGGATACTGGCTGGAACCAGACTGTTGTTAGCACGGAGTGGATACTGGCTGGAACCAGTTAAATAATAAATGAACTTGGGAGCGATGAAATATGAACTGAAATGTAGAACTTGAGAGCGGAGAAATAATAATACCGGTGGAGAGTAGTAAAGTGTAGAAAGGACACCGGCCCTTTAAGGGAAGCTGTACTCTGCTGGAAGCTGAGCTGGAAGCAGGTAATGTTGTAGCTGGAAACAGATGAATCCACAATGGATTGGAGAGTCAGGCTACACCGCAGGTGGAATGCTGGTGCGGGTCTCTATGGTGGAAGTCTTGAGACAGGAGCTGGAACCTGGAAGACAATCACAGGAGAGAGACAAACAGGAACTAGGTTTGACAACCAAAGCACTGACGCCTTCCTTGCTCAGGCACAGTGTATTTATACCTGCAGCAAGGAAGGGATTGGCTAGGCAATTATGCAGATTATCAATACTGAGAACAGATTGGTGGAAATGATCAGCTGACAGAATCCAAGATGGCTGCGCCCATGCAGACACTTGGAGGGAAGTTTGGTTTGTAATCCATGTGGTAATGAAAACAGTAATGGCGGCGCCGGCCACCGGAGACAGGAGGCGCCAGGCTGACAGATGCACATCCAACCACGCGGACACAGCGGAGGCCGCGGCTGACGTAATCGCCACTCAGACACTCTGCATGCAGAAGTTCAGGGACGGCGGCGGAGGCCGCGGGAGACGCCATGCCAGGTGTAATATGGCGTTTACTGTGACAGCGTCCCAGAGTGACAGGAGAGGATACAGGAATGTACACATCAGGATAACAGATGGGATCTGGTCCTGGAGCGCTGAGCCAGCCTTAGGAGGCATCTGATGGGTAAGAAATGGCGTCCAGATACCCGGATCGTGACAGCACCCCCCCCTTTAGGAGTGGCCCCAGGACACTTCTTTGGCTTTTGAGGAAACTTGGAATGGAATCTCCGGACCAAGGCAGGAGCATGGACATCAGAAGCATTGGTCCATGAACGTTCCTCAGGACCATAACCCTTCCAGTCAATAAGATATTGTAGTTGACCGTAACGGTGACGTGAGTCCAGGATCTTGGCCACTTCATACTCAACGCCTCGTTGAGTTTGGACTTTCGGAGTTGGAGGAAGTGAGGAATTAAACCGATTCAAGATCAGCGGTTTCAACAGGGAAACATGGAATGTCCTGGGTATTTTTAAGAAGGGAGGCAACTGGAGTCTGTAAGCAACAGGATTGATGACTTGTTCAATCTTGAAAGGACCGATATAGCGAGGTGCAAACTTCATACTGGGAACTCTTAACCTCAAATTCTTCGTGGATAACCATACCCGATCACCCACCTTGAGAGCAGGAACTGCTCGACGCTTCTTATCCGCAAACTCCTTGTACCTGAACGATGCCTTGAGCAGAGCTGATCGTACGCTCTTCCAGATATTGGCAAACTGATGCAAGGTGATATCCACTGCGGGAACAGAAGTTGCTGGAAGCGGTTGGAACTCAGGGACTTTAGGGTGGAATCCAAAGTTAGTGAAGAATGGTGTTGAAGCAGATGAAGAATGATACTGGTTGTTATGACAGAACTCGGCCCAGGGAAGTAATTGAACCCAGTCATCTTGAGAGGAGGACACATAGATGCGGAGGAAGGCCTCCAAGTCCTGATTCACCCTCTCGGTTTGACCATTGGTCTGAGGATGGTAAGCCGTGGAAAACTTTAGCTTGACTTGGAGGACTTGACATAAACTTCGCCAGAATTTGGCTGTGAATTGAACTCCTCGATCTGAGATAATTTCTTCAGGAAGACCGTGGAGTCGGAAGATCTCTTGTATGAATACTTGAGCCAACTTGGAAGCTGACGGAAGACCGGTGAGAGGAATGAAGTGTGCCATCTTGGTGAACCGGTCAACTACCACCCAGATGGTATTGAACTTGTTGCACATGGGTAAGTCTGTAATGAAATCCATCGACAAGTGGGTCCATGGTCGACGGGGAACGGATAGTGGAACCAGTTGCCCCGCAGGCGACTGGCGGGATACTTTATGTTGGGCACACTTTGGGCAAGATGCAATAAACTCCAAGACGTCCTTTTTCAGAGTTGGCCACCAATAGGACCTAGAGATAAACTCCAGGGTTTTTTGGATACCTGTATGTCCGGCAAAACGGGAAGCATGGGCCCAATGCATGAGCTTCTTCCTTAGCATCGGCTTCACAAAACTTTTCCCTGATGGGGGCGTAGAGTCCATCCCTACCGTGGAGAATGCCAACGGATTTATAATAGGATGCTTGTCTGAAGACTCTGACTCATTTTCTTGCTCCCATGAGCGGGAAAGGGCATCGGCCTTGCGATTCTGAGAGCCCGGACAGAACTGGAGTTTAAAGTCGAACCTGGAAAAGAAAAGTGCCCATCTGGCCTGACGAGGGTTGAGACATTGTGCGCCCTTCAGGTATAAAAGGTTCTTGTGGTCTGTAAGTATGGTGATTGAATGAGAAGCTCCCTCCAACAGATACCTCCACTCTTCTAGAGCGAGCTTGATGGCTAGCAACTCCTGGTCGCCAATGGCATAGTTGCGCTCAGCTGAGGAGAACTTCCGGGAGAAGAAACTGCAAGGGTGTAAATGGCCATCTTTAGCCCTCTGAGATAACACCGCTCCTACTCCAACGGAGGAGGCATCCACCTCTAAGATGAAAGGAGAGTCGATGTCAGGCTGTTTCAGAACAGGCGCAGAGATGAACCTTTGTTTTAAAAGATGAAATGCTTGCATGGCTTCTTCAGACCACTTGGACGGGTTAGCACCCTTCTTAGTGAAAGCAGTAATAGGCGCCACAATGGTGGAAAAGTCTCGTATAAACTTTCGGTAATAGTTGGCGAACCCTAAGAACCTCTGGACCCCTTTGAGGGTTAAGGGTACCGGCCAATTTTGGATTGCTTGTAGTTTCTCAGGATCCATCTCTAGTCCGGAACCGGACACAATGTACCCTAGAAACGGAATGGACTTGACTTCAAAGACGCATTTTTCTAATTTGCAATAGAGATGATTGACACGGAGACGGGACAGAACCTCTTTAACCCAAAAACGATGTTCCTCTAAATCGTTGGCAAAAATGAGGATATCGTCTAGATAGACCACGACATGATGGTATAGAATGTCTCTGAAGATCTCATTGACAAAATGCTGGAAGACAGCTGGAGCATTGCTCAATCCGAAGGGCATGACGAGGTACTCATAATGTCCGTCACGGGTGTTAAAGGCGGTCTTCCACTCGTCACCCTCACGGATCCGGATGAGATTGTATGCACCTCGCAAGTCCAGCTTTGTAAAGATGGTAGCTCCGCTAACTCTGTCAAAGAGCTCAGTAATCAGGGGTAAAGGATAACGGTTCTTGATGGTAATGTCGTTCAAACCTCTGTAGTCGATGCACGGCCGCAGACCACCATCTTTCTTTTTTACAAAAAAGAAGCCTGCGCCGGCTGGGGAAGAAGAAGGTCGAATGAACCCCTTTGCTAGGTTCTCTTTAATATATTCCTCCATAGAATGCGTCTCAGGCAGAGACAACGGATAAGTTCGGCCTCGAGGTGGAACCTTCCCTGGAACGAGATCAATCGGACAGTCCCATTCTCTATGAGGAGGAAGGATATCAGCAGAAGCTTTACTGAACACATCCGTGAAATCTTGATATGGAGGAGGTGGAACATCAGACGACCTGGGGGAGGAAGAACAGACAGGCAATACTTTAAACAAACATGTCTCAGCACAGGAGGAACCCCATGCCAGGATTTGCGTAGTCGTCCAATCAATTGTAGGATTGTGAAGACGGAGCCATGGAAGGCCCAGGACCACAGGATGTGTGGCTCTTGGAATCACTAAAAAAGAAATAAGTTCGGAATGAAGAACTCCCACTCTCAGACGAACTGGTAGAGTCCTTAAAGAAATAACTGCATCAAAAATTTTGCTGCCATCCACGGCAGTTAAAGAAATGGATGAAGGAAGTCTCTCGGTGGGTAGGGACCACCGTTTAACATAGGCTTCGGTAATAAAGTTCCCAGCCGCTCCGGAATCAAGGAGGGCAATGACGTTCCGATAACGTTGAGCAACTTGAAGCGAGACTGGGAGATTACAATCTTGAGGAGATGGAGAGGAGATCATTACTCCTAGCCGGCCCTCTCCTTGGCGAGCTAGGATTTGGAGTTTCCCGGACGTTTGGGACAGGCATTAATGGTGTGAGACGGAGCTGCACAATAGAGACAGAGAAACTCGGAGAGACGTCTTCGGCGCTCAGCAGGAGTTAAACGGGAACGGCCAAGTTGCATGGGCTCATCTTTAGATGGTGACAGTTGACGAGGAGGAGGAGCAGAAGATTTTGGAGCAGATGATCTTCCACGCTCAGTTGCTCTCTCTCTGAAACGTAAATCAACTTTCGTGCAGAGTGAGATTAGCTCATCTAACTTAGAAGGTAAGTCTCTGGTAGCTAACTCATCTTTAATACGCTCAGATAAGCCATGCCAGAATGCAGCATACAGGGCCTCGTCGTTCCATGCCAGTTCGGATGCCAGGATCTGGAACTGTATCAGATATTGTCCTACAGTACGTGACCCCTGGCGTAAACAGAGAATCTCGGATGAAGCTGAGGTTACCCGGCCTGGCTCGTCGAAGATGCGCCTGAATGTTGACACGAAGGCAGTGTAGGAAGATAGCAGGGTGTCGGACCTCTCCCATAACGGTGATGCCCAATCAAGGGCTGAGCCACTGAGAAGAGAAATAATGTAGGCAATTTTTGTACGGTCACTGGGAAAATTGCCAGGTTGTAGCTCAAACTGAATCTCACACTGGTTGAGAAATCCCCTGCAGAATCTTGGAGATCCGTCAAATTTTGCTGGCGTTGGAAGATGAAGACGTGGAGCAGAAATGGGTAAGGTGGGTGGGGTTATAGCTGGAGTCACTGTGGTTGATGCACCAGACGCGCCTGATCCACGGAGAGTTGTCTGAATCCCATCCAGCCGAGTAGAGAGATCCTGGAGACAGCGGATGATGTGGCCCTGTGCAGCCTCCTGATGTTCTAGTCGGGCTGCCAGTTCTTGCATCGGCCTGGCCGCTTGATCCTGGTCTCCGGCTGGATTCATTAGGTCAGTGCTTACTGTCACAACTGAGGGCCTGAGCTGACGGGAGGCAGCCTCAGTTGTAGGGGCTGAGATGTACCGGAACCTGGGAGGTTGTATCAGACCCCTGGACATGTAAGTAACATGAATAATAACTGCCCGAAGGCGTGACCATGACAACTTGGATAAAAGTCAATGATGTTTATTATGACAACTCCGCAACACAGCAGCAGTAAAAGAAAACGTAAAAGTCAGCAAAGAATAAATACAGTTCCTGGGTACTACAGGATGGCAGGAGCCACAGGGCACTGGTAGTGTGAGATAGTTCTTATGATCTTCTAGATGGAAAGTCCTTACCAGGCCCGACTGTAGCAATGGAGATAACCCAGGATTGTGCCAGCTGGTGTTCCAGGAAAAGCTGGGTTGCTGAAGATAAAACAGCTGCTGTGGATACTGGCTGGAACCAGACTGTTGTTAGCACGGAGTGGATACTGGCTGGAACCAGTTAAATAATAAATGAACTTGGGAGCGATGAAATATGAACTGAAATGTAGAACTTGAGAGCGGAGAAATAATAATACCGGTGGAGAGTAGTAAAGTGTAGAAAGGACACCGGCCCTTTAAGGGAAGCTGTACTCTGCTGGAAGCTGAGCTGGAAGCAGGTAATGTTGTAGCTGGAAACAGATGAATCCACAATGGATTGGAGAGTCAGGCTACACCGCAGGTGGAATGCTGTTGCGGGTCTCTATGGTGGAAGTCTTGAGACAGGAGCTGGAACCTGGAAGACAATCACAGGAGAGAGACAAACAGGAACTAGGTTTGACAACCAAAGCACTGACGCCTTCCTTGCTCAGGCACAGTGTATTTATACCTGCAGCAAGGAAGGGATTGGCTAGGCAATTATGCAGATTATCAATACTGAGAACAGATTGGTGGAAATGATCAGCTGACAGAATCCAAGATGGCTGCGCCCATGCAGACACTTGGAGGGAAGTTTGGTTTGTAATCCATGTGGTAATGAAAACAGTAATGGCGGCGCCGGCCACCGGAGAAAGGAGGCGCCAGGCTGACAGATGCACATCCAACCACGCGGACACAGCGGAGGCCGCGGCTGACGTAATCGCCACTCAGACACTCTGCATGCAGAAGTTCAGGGACGGCGGCGGAGGCCGCGGGAGACGCCATGCCAGGTGTAATATGGCGTTTACTGTGACAGCGTCCCAGAGTGACAGGAGAGGATACAGGAATGTACACATCAGGATAACAGATGGGATCCGGTCCTGGAGCGCTGAGCCAGCCTTAGGAGGCATCTGATGGGTAAGAAATGGCGTCCAGATACCCGGATCGTGACAGCACCCCCCCTTTAGGAGTGGCCCCAGGACACTTCTTTGGCTTTTGAGGAAACTTGGAATGGAATCTCCGGACCAAGGCAGGAGCATGGACATCAGAAGCATTGGTCCATGAACGTTCCTCAGGACCATAACCCTTCCAGTCAATAAGATATTGTAGTTGACCGTAACGGTGACGTGAGTCCAGGATCTTGGCCACTTCATACTCAACGCCTCGTTGAGTTTGGACTTTCGGAGTTGGAGGAAGTGAGGAATTAAACCGATTCAAGATCAGCGGTTTCAACAGGGAAACATGGAATGTCCTGGGTATTTTTAAGAAGGGAGGCAACTGGAGTCTGTAAGCAACAGGATTGATGACTTGTTCAATCTTGAAAGGACCGATATAGCGAGGTGCAAACTTCATACTGGGAACTCTTAACCTCAAATTCTTCGTGGATAACCATACCCGATCACCCACCTTGAGAGCAGGAACTGCTCGACGCTTCTTATCCGCAAACTCCTTGTACCTGAACGATGCCTTGAGCAGAGCTGATCGTACGCTCTTCCAGATATTGGCAAACTGATGCAAGGTGATATCCACTGCGGGAACAGAAGTTGCTGGAAGCGGTTGGAACTCAGGGACTTTAGGGTGGAATCCAAAGTTAGTGAAGAATGGTGTTGAAGCAGATGAAGAATGATACTGGTTGTTATGACAGAACTCGGCCCAGGGAAGTATTTGAACCCAGTCATCTTGAGAGGAGGACACATAGATGCGGAGGAAGGCCTCCAAGTCCTGATTCACCCTCTCGGTTTGACCATTGGTCTGAGGATGGTAAGCCGTGGAAAACTTTAGCTTGACTTGGAGGACTTGACATAAACTTCGCCAGAATTTGGCTGTGAATTGAACTCCTCGATCTGAGATAATTTCTTCAGGAAGACCGTGGAGTCGGAAGATCTCTTGTATGAATACTTGAGCCAACTTGGAAGCTGACGGAAGACCGGTGAGAGGAATGAAGTGTGCCATCTTGGTGAACCGGTCAACTACCACCCAGATGGTATTGAACTTGTTGCACATGGGTAAGTCTGTAATGAAATCCATCGACAAGTGGGTCCATGGTCGACGGGGAACGGATAGTGGAACCAGTTGCCCCGCAGGCGACTGGCGGGATACTTTATGTTGGGCACACTTTGGGCAAGATGCAATAAACTCCAAGACGTCCTTTTTCAGAGTTGGCCACCAATAGGACCTAGAGATAAACTCCAGAGTTTTTTGGATACCTGTATGTCCGGCAAAACGGGAAGCATGGGCCCAATGCATGAGCTTCTTCCTTAGCATCGGCTTCACAAAACTTTTCCCTGATGGGGGCGTAGAGTCCATCCCTACCGTGGAGAATGCCAACGGATTTATAATAGGATGCTTGTCTGAAGACTCTGACTCATTTTCTTGCTCCCATGAGCGGGAAAGGGCATCGGCCTTGCGATTCTGAGAGCCCGGACAGAACTGGAGTTTAAAGTCGAACCTGGAAAAGAAAAGTGCCCATCTGGCCTGACGAGGGTTGAGACATTGTGCGCCCTTCAGGTATAAAAGGTTCTTGTGGTCTGTAAGTATGGTGATTGAATGAGAAGCTCCCTCCAACAGATACCTCCACTCTTCTAGAGCGAGCTTGATGGCTAGCAACTCCTGGTCGCCAATGGCATAGTTGCGCTCAGCTGAGGAGAACTTCCGGGAGAAGAAACTGCAAGGGTGTAAATGGCCATCTTTAGCCCTCTGAGATAACACCGCTCCTACTCCAACGGAGGAGGCATCCACCTCTAAGATGAAAGGAGAGTCGATGTCAGGCTGTTTCAGAACAGGCGCAGAGATGAACCTTTGTTTTAAAAGATGAAATGCTTGCATGGCTTCTTCAGACCACTTGGACGGGTTAGCACCCTTCTTAGTGAAAGCAGTAATAGGCGCCACAATGGTGGAAAAGTCTCGTATAAACTTTCGGTAATAGTTGGCGAACCCTAAGAACCTCTGGACCCCTTTGAGGGTTAAGGGTACCGGCCAATTTTGGATTGCTTGTAGTTTCTCAGGATCCATCTCTAGTCCGGAACCGGACACAATGTACCCTAGAAACGGAATGGACTTGACTTCAAAGACGCATTTTTCTAATTTGCAATAGAGATGATTGACACGGAGACGGGACAGAACCTCTTTAACCCAAAAACGATGTTCCTCTAAATCGTTGGCAAAAATGAGGATATCGTCTAGATAGACCACGACATGACGGTATAGAATGTCTCTGAAGATCTCATTGACAAAATGCTGGAAGACAGCTGGAGCATTGCTCAATCCGAAGGGCATGACGAGGTACTCATAATGTCCGTCACGGGTGTTAAAGGCGGTCTTCCACTCGTCACCCTCACGGATCCGGATGAGATTGTATGCACCTCGCAAGTCCAGCTTTGTAAAGATGGTAGCTCCGCTAACTCTGTCAAAGAGCTCAGTAATCAGGGGTAAAGGATAACGGTTCTTGATGGTAATGTCGTTCAAACCTCTGTAGTCGATGCACGGCCGCAGACCACCATCTTTCTTTTTTACAAAAAAGAAGCCTGCGCCGGCTGGGGAAGAAGAAGGTCGAATGAACCCCTTTGCTAGGTTCTCTTTAATATATTCCTCCATAGAATGCGTCTCAGGCAGAGACAACGGATAAGTTCGGCCTCGAGGTGGAACCTTCCCTGGAACGAGATCAATCGGACAGTCCCATTCTCTATGAGGAGGAAGGATATCAGCAGAAGCTTTACTGAACACATCCGTGAAATCTTGATATGGAGGAGGTGGAACATCAGACGACCTGGAGGAGGAAGAACAGACAGGCAATACTTTAAACAAACATGTCTCAGCACAGGAGGAACCCCATGCCAGGATTTGCGTAGTCGTCCAATCAATTGTAGGATTGTGAAGACGGAGCCATGGAAGGCCCAGGACCACAGGATGTGTGGCTCTTGGAATCACTAAAAAAGAAATAAGTTCGGAATGAAGAACTCCCACTCTCAGACGAACTGGTAGAGTCCTTAAAGAAATAACTGCATCAAAAATTTTGCTGCCATCCACGGCAGTTAAAGAAATGGACGAAGGAAGTCTCTCGGTGGGTAGGGACCACCGTTTAACATAGGCTTCGGTAATAAAGTTCCCAGCCGCTCCGGAATCAAGGAGGGCAATGACGTTCCGATAACGTTGAGCAACTTGAAGCGAGACTGGGAGATTACAATCTTGAGGAGATGGAGAGGAGATCATTACTCCTAGCCGGCCCTCTCCTTGGCGAGCTAGGATTTGGAGTTTCCCGGACGTTTGGGACAGGCATTAATGGTGTGAGACGGAGCTGCACAATAGAGACAGAGAAACTCGGAGAGACGTCTTCGGCGCTCAGCAGGAGTTAAACGGGAACGGCCAAGTTGCATGGGCTCATCTTTAGATGGTGACAGTTGACGAGGAGGAGGAGCAGAAGATTTTGGAGCAGATGATCTTCCACGCTCAGTTGCTCTCTCTCTGAAACGTAAATCAACTTTCGTGCAGAGTGAGATTAGCTCATCTAACTTAGAAGGTAAGTCTCTGGTAGCTAACTCATCTTTAATACGCTCAGATAAGCCATGCCAGAATGCAGCATACAGGGCCTCGTCGTTCCATGCCAGTTCGGATGCCAGGATCTGGAACTGTATCAGATATTGTCCTACAGTACGTGACCCCTGGCGTAAACAGAGAATCTCGGATGAAGCTGAGGTTACCCGGCCTGGCTCGTCGAAGATGCGCCTGAATGTTGACACGAAGGCAGTGTAGGAAGATAGCAGGGTGTCGGACCTCTCCCATAACGGTGATGCCCAATCAAGGGCTGAGCCACTGAGAAGAGAAATAATGTAGGCAATTTTTGTACGGTCACTGGGAAAATTGCCAGGTTGTAGCTCAAACTGAATCTCACACTGGTTGAGAAATCCCCTGCAGAATCTTGGAGATCCGTCAAATTTTGCTGGCGTTGGAAGATGAAGACGTGGAGCAGAAATGGGTAAGGTGGGTGGGGTTATAGCTGGAGTCACTGTGGTTGACGCACCAGACGCGCCTGATCCACGGAGAGTTGTCTGAATCCCATCCAGCCGAGTAGAGAGATCCTGGAGACAGCGGATGATGTGGCCCTGTGCAGCCTCCTGATGTTCTAGTCGGGCTGCCAGTTCTTGCATCGGCCTGGCCGCTTGATCCTGGTCTCTGGCTGGATTCATTAGGTCAGTGCTTACTGTCACAACTGAGGGCCTGAGCTGACGGGAGGCAGCCTCAGTTGTAGGGGCTGAGATGTACCGGAACCTGGGAGGTTGTATCAGACCCCTGGACATGTAAGTAACATGAATAATAACTGCCCGAAGGCGTGACCACGACAACTTGGATAAAAGTCAATGATGTTTATTATGACAACTCCGCAACACAGCAGCAGTAAAAGAAAACGTAAAAGTCAGCAAAGAATAAATACAGTTCCTGGGTACTACAGGATGGCAGGAGCCACAGGGCACTGGTAGTGTGAGATAGTTCTTATGATCTTCTAGATGGAAAGTCCTTACCAGGCCCGACTGTAGCAATGGAGATAACCCAGGATTGTGCCAGCTGGTGTTCCAGGAAAAGCTGGGTTGCTGAAGATAAAACAGCTGCTGTGGATACTGGCTGGAACCAGACTGTTGTTAGCACGGAGTGGATACTGGCTGGAACCAGTTAAATAATAAATGAACTTGGGAGCGATGAAATATGAACTGAAATGTAGAACTTGAGAGCGGAGAAATAATAATACCGGTGGAGAGTAGTAAAGTGTAGAAAGGACACCGGCCCTTTAAGGGAAGCTGTACTCTGCTGGAAGCTGAGCTGGAAGCAGGTAATGTTGTAGCTGGAAACAGATGAATCCACAATGGATTGGAGAGTCAGGCTACACCGCAGGTGGAATGCTGGTGCGGGTCTCTATGGTGGAAGTCTTGAGACAGGAGCTGGAACCTGGAAGACAATCACAGGAGAGAGACAAACAGGAACTAGGTTTGACAACCAAAGCACTGACGCCTTCCTTGCTCAGGCACAGTGTATTTATACCTGCAGCAAGGAAGGGATTGGCTAGGCAATTATGCAGATTATCAATACTGAGAACAGATTGGTGGAAATGATCAGCTGACAGAATCCAAGATGGCTGCGCCCATGCAGACACTTGGAGGGAAGTTTGGTTTGTAATCCATGTGGTAATGAAAACAGTAATGGCGGCGCCGGCCACCGGAGACAGGAGGCGCCAGGCTGACAGATGCACATCCAACCACGCGGACACAGCGGAGGCCGCGGCTGACGTAATCGCCACTCAGATACTCTGCATGCAGAAGTTCAGGGACGGCGGCGGAGGCCGCGGGAGACGCCATGCCAGGTGTAATATGGCGTTTACTGTGACAGCGTCCCAGAGTGACAGGAGAGGATACAGGAATGTACACATCAGGATAACAGATGGGATCCGGTCCTGGAGCGCTGAGCCAGCCTTAGGAGGCATCTGATGGGTAAGAAATGGCGTCCAGATACCCGGATCGTGACACACTCATGAGATTTTTACTTATCTTTCTACTTTGACAATAACACCCACAGATGGTCACCATCACAAAAAAAACATTCACTGTATTTATCTCTCTCTCCTGCTTCTATTAGCTGGTCACAATCACTTGCCCCACTCACATTCACCTGATTCACGGCAATATAGAAATCCAGCCAACCTCATAAGCGTCACGTGTCTCCATGTACCCTCCAAATCACTAAAATGTGCTTTTTGGATTGCATGCTATCATTGTAACAAATTAACATACATACATGACCTCTTCATATCTAACAACTTCAACCTGCTGGCTATAACAGAAACATGGCTCACACAATCAGATACAGCCTCCCCTGCAGCACTATCACATGGTGGTCTCCACTTCACACACACCTCCAGGCCGGGTAACAGTAAAGGAGGTGGGGTTGGATTATTACTTTCCCAGTCTTTCGCATACACAGTGTTATGATTCCAGCACTCCTGACCGGAGGAGATTTTATGACAAGGACCAGAGCGCTGGAATGGAATGCAGGTAACGGGAGCAGGGAAGACTAGTTGCCCCTGGCGCCCTAACTCTATTGTCTCACCCGTGCTATCGGAAATCCCCTGCGAGACTATGGTTTCTTGAGCCCCTGGCAGCCACGTTTGAAGGGCGGATTATGTCTGCCCAACTCCGGTGCCCCCCGGTCTTAGTGAGAGACAAAGGGAAATCTGAGGCAGGATGATAACAAGAGGACCTCTGACTGACAACAGGCCAGGGGCAACAAGCTAACTAACAAAAACAGAAGTATGTGCGGAAACCCGCCAGGGAAAAGGACAACCAAAATCCACTTGTCCAATACTCCTACCCAGCACCGCCGAATACCAGAGTGGACCTGTGGAAGCGGAACCCTCCGCAAAATGCTCCAAAACACAAATAATAAATAATAAAGCGGACAAGCCGCAACACACGGCAAGGCCGCGACTCACGAACACCACTGGATGTTATATGGTGATTAGTCAGGACTCCAGGAATAAGATGACAAACTTCCGAGTTCAGGACTTCCGAATACTGGAATGACCGGATACAGCAAGACTGGAACAGACTCTCAGCAAACAGAAACAGCATGCAGGAAGCTATTACCGGCGTCTGTGAGAAGCCCTGGGAGTGTATTTAACAAGGAGTCCTCCAATCAGCTGCCAAAAGGCTGATTAGAATAAATGCCGTGCAGCTGCCTTGCTGCATGGCCAGAGAGCAGGAGAATACATTAACTCTTAAAGCCTAGCAACGGGGAACACGGTCCGCCAGTGGCGTCCCCGTTGCTAGGGTCCGTGCGGCTCAGCGCGCCCGGCGTCCAGCGTTGCCAGGGAGCCGGCGGCTGTCCGCGTACGGCGTCCCTGGTTGCTAGGCGCCGGGCCGCACCGACGAGCGGACCCCGGCGCCTAACAGTACCCCCCCCTTGAGGAGGGGTCAAGGAACCCCTAAAGCCAGGCTTCCAAGGAAACTCCCGAAAAAATGCCCTCTTGAGCCTTGGGGCATGAAGATCCTTATCCAGGACCCAGGACCTTTCCTCTGGACCATAACCTCTCCAGTGAACCAGAAAATAAAGCCGGCCCCTGGACAACTTGGAATCGAGAACCTTCTCCACCAGGAACTCCTGTTGTCCCTGTACATCCACTGGAGATCTTCCCTGAGAGATCTTCCGAGGAAATTTATTGGAAGAAATGTATGGCTTCAACAGGGAGCAATGAAACGTATTACCAATCCGAAGAGATTTTGGTAAACGTAACCGGAAAGCAACTGGGTTAACTTTTTTAATGATATGAAATGGTCCAATAAATTTGGGTCCCAACCTAGCTGAAGATTGTCGAAGTCTAATGTTACGAGTCGACAACCATACCCTATCTCCCACCTTAAAATTGCAAGGACGTCGGAGCCGGTCAGAAAATTTTTTTCTCACGAAAGGCCGCTTTTCTGAGAGCAAGGTGCACTTTTTTCCAAATGGCTCTGAGATGGGAGGTTAAGGTTAGCGAGGAAACTGAGGAATGTTGAAAAAAAGAATTAGCTCTGGGGTGAAAACCAAAAACTGAAAAGAATGGAGACACGTTGGTGGAGGAATGACAAGAATTATTGTAAGCAAACTCCGCCAATGGAAGAAACTCGGACCAATCATTCTGGAGTTTGGCTGAGTACAAACGCAAATACTGTTTCAATGATTGGTTAACTCGCTCGGTTTGCCCATTGGACTGTGGGTGGTAACCAGATGTTAATGACAATCTCATCTTTAATGAAGCACAAAAACACTTCCAGAATTGTGCAACGAATTGTGGACCCCGATCAGAAACAATATCAGTGGGCAACCCATGAAGTCTGAAAATATGGCGGAGAAACAACACTGCCAATCCTTGGGCAGATGGCAGTCGGGGAAGGGCAATGAAATGAGCCATCTTGCTAAAACGGTCTACTACCACCCAAATGACTCTGCATCCAGCTGAAAGGGGAAGGTCCACCACAAAATCCATGGAAATATGAGACCATGGCCTGAGAGGGACATTCAAGGGCATAAGTTGCCCGATAGGCAAGGAACGGGGAACCTTATGCTATGCACAAACCTGACATGAAGAAACAAACTCCTTAACGTCTTTAGAAAGACCAGGCCACCATACTGAGCGGGAGACTAACTCCAATGTCTTAGAGATCCCTGGATGCCCGGAAACTTTGTTATCATGGAACTCAGTCAAAACATTAGCTCTCAGGAACTCAGGGACGTAAAGACGACCAGCAGGAGAATTCCAGGAGCTTGGTGTTGAAGCTGTTTTAACTGGGTAAATAAATCTTGTGTGAGGCCTGCCCAAATGACTGAAGATGGAAGTATGGGAGTAACAGGACTGTTATCATGAACCGGAAGAAAACTGCGTGACAGAGCATCTGCCTTGGTATTCTTGGAACCTGGCCTGAAAGTTATAATAAACTTGAAACGAGTAAAGAACAAAGCCCAACGAGCCTGCCGGGCATTCAGCCGCTTAGCTGATTCGATGTATTGCAGATTCTTATGGTCAGTCAATACTGAAATGGTATGTGTTGCTCCCTCCAGCCAATGCCTCCACTCCTCGAAAGCCCATTTTATTGCCAGTAGTTCCCGGTTACCAACGTCATAGTTGGATTCAGCGGAGGAGAATTTCCTAGACATCTAGGCACAAGGATGTAGTTCCTGAGACTCTGGATCCTTTTGAGATAGTATAGCCCCTACTCCAACCTCCGAGGCATCAACTTCCACAACGAAGGGCAATCCTGGATTGGGATGTCTAAGGACTGGAGCCGAGACAAAAGCTTGTTTCAAGGCCCGAAAGGACAACTCCGCTTCACGCGACCAGTTGGTAGGATCCGCTCCTTTCTTTGTCAGGGCCACAATGGGAGCAACCAGGTCGGAGAAGGAATGAATGAACCTCCTGTAATAATTCGCAAACCCTAAAAAGCGCTGAATTGCTTTTAAATTGGTGGGTTGCGCCCAACTAAGGATGGCCTGAAGCTTCTTTGGTTCCATGAAAAATCCCAGAGGGGAAATAATGTATCCTAAAAAAGATACCTCCGTGACATGAAACTCGCATTTCTCCAGTTTGGCATATAGATGATTCTCACGTAACTTTTGAAGAACCTGACGCACCTGGGTAACATGTTGTTCAATAGAGTCAGAATAAATCAGGATGTCGTCTAAGTAAACGACCACGAATTTCCCTAGGAAGTCACGGAGCACATCGTTAATGAGGTCCTGGAAAACTGCTGGAGCGTTAGACAAGCCGAACGGCATCACTAGGTACTCGTAGTGACCCGACTGAGTACTGAAGGCTGTCTTCCACTCATCTCCGGATCTGATTCGGATGAGGTTATACGCTCCTCTTAGATAGATTTTGGAGAAAATCACAGCCGAACGCAGCTGATCAAAGAGGACAGAAATCAGCGGCAGAGGATAAGTATTTTTAACTGAGATTTTATTTAAGGCTCTATAGTCAATGCAAGGTCTGAGCGAGCCATCCTTTTTCTCCACAAAGAAGAAGCCTGCACTTAAAGGAGATTTAGATGACCTAATAAATCCTTTCCCTAGGCTCTCTTTAACATAGTCATTCATGGCCGCAGTTTCTGGCCCGGATAAAGCATATAACCTTCCCTTTGGCAATGCGGCACCAGGAATTAGCTCAATGGCGCAATCATAAGGCCGATGGGGAGGCAGAATGTCTGCATTGCCCTTGGAGAACACATCAGCAAACTCCTGGTACTCCACGGGAATGAGTTCAGGAATTGCAGCAGCTATTCTGACTGGAAATGAAATACATTCCTTATCACAGAAGGCACCCCATTGAGAAATCTCCCCTGACCGCCAATCAATGGTGGGATTGTGAAAGGCCAGCCAAGGGTGACCCAGAACCACTGGAACTGCTGGGCAATGGGTAAGGAAGAACTCGATCTTTTCAGAATGAAGAGCTCCTACCGTAAGTAGTACAGGGGGTGTACAGAGGGAAATAACCCCATTGGACAGTGGACTCCCATCTAAACCATGCATGGTGACACTCCTACCCAAAGATAACTGAGGAATGCCTAAGGCCTTGGCCCAAGTTAAATCCATAAAGTTTCCTGCGGATCCACTGTCGACAAAAGCCGACACCGAGGAACTGAGGCTGCCAAAGGAAACCTTAGCTGGGACTAAAAGGGAGTTATGCGAGGAGATAAGCTGCAGACCTAGGTGAACCCCCTCACAATTCACCTGGTCAAGGCGTTTCCCGACTTATTCGGACAATTACGAGCAAAATGTCCCTTACCCCCACAGTACAAACAAAGACCAGAGTTTTGCCTTCTGACTCTCTCTTCAGGAGACAACCGGGAGAGACCCATCTGCATGGGCTCCTCTATGTCCTCTGGGATGGAATATACACACGGAGATGACCTGACCGATGCTCCTTTTTCAGCCTTCCGCTCTCTGAGACGACGATCAATCTTAATAGAAAGCTCCATGAGTTTATCGAGAGTCTCAGGAGCGGGATACTGGAGGAGACTGTCTTTAATAGATTCTGATAAGCCGAGGCGAAACTGACTGCGCAGGGCTGGGTCATTCCAGCCACAGTCGTTCGACCACCGGCGAAACTCCGTACAATAAACCTCTGCGGGATTCCTACCCTGTCTGAGAGCGCGCAACTGACCTTCAGCGGATGCCTCTCTATCAGGGTCGTCATATAACAGTCCTAAAGACCCAAAAAAAGCGTCTACTGACAACAACACCGGATCATCTGCTTTTAAACCAAATGCCCAAGTCTGGGGATCCCCCTGGAGCAAAGAAATAATAATCCCGACCCGCTGAGATTCAGTACCCGAGGAGATCGGTCTTAAACGAAAATAAAGTTTACAGGATTCTTTAAAATTAAAAAACTCTTTTCTATCCCCAGAAAAACGGTCAGGCAAATGCATTTTTGGTTCAGGAACTACCCTCGGGGAAGTTCGTAAAAGATCTTCCTGCGACTTCACCCGAAGGGAAAGATCCTGAACCATCTGAGTAAGTTCTTGAATCTGACTGACTAAGAGCTGACCAGGATTTGGTCCTAACCCTGTTGGATTCATGAGGCCGACAATTTCTTACAAAAACTGAATAAGAAAAAATTAAACTCCGTTTAATTTTAAGTTTTGGTATGGCCGGTAATAATGTTATGATTCCAGCACTCCTGACCGGAGGAGATTTTATGACAAGGACCAGAGCGCTGGAATGGAATGCAGGTAACGGGAGCAGGGAAGACTAGTTGCCCCTGGCGCCCTAACTCTATTGTCTCACCCGTGCTATCGGAAATCCCCTGCGAGACTATGGTTTCTTGAGCCCCTGGCAGCCACGTTTGAAGGGCGGATTATGTCTGCCCAACTACGGTGCCCCCCGGTCTTAGTGAGAGACAAAGGGAAATCCGAGGCAGGATGATAACAAGAGGACCTCTGACTGACAACAGGCCAGGGGCAACAAGCTAACTAACAAAAACAGAAGTATGTGCGGAAACCCGCCAGGGAAAAGGGACAACCAAAATCCACTTGTCCAATACTCCTACCCAGCACCGCCGGATACCAGAGTGGACCTGTGGAAGCGGAACCCTCCGCAAAATGCTCCAAAACACAAATAATAAATAATAAAGCGGACAAGCCGCAACACACGGCAAGGCCGCGACTCACGAACACCACTGGATGTTATATGGTGATTAGTCAGGACTCCAGGAATAAGATGACAAACTTCCGAGTTCAGGACTTCCGAATACTGGAATGACCGGATACAGCAAGACTGGAACAGACTCTCAGCAAACAGAAACAGCATGCAGGAAGCTATTACCGGCGTCTGTGAGAAGCCCTGGGAGTGTATTTAACAAGGAGTCCTCCAATCAGCTGCCAAAAGGCTGATTAGAATAAATGCCGTGCAGCTGCCTTGCTGCATGGCCAGAGAGCAGGAGAATACATTAACTCTTAAAGCCTAGCAACGGGGAACACGGTCCGCCAGTGGCATCCCCGTTGCTAGGGTCCGTGCGGCTCAGCGCGCCCGGCGTCCAGCGTTGCCAGGGAGCCGGCGGCTGTCCGCGTACGGCGTCCCTGGTTGCTAGGCGCCGGGCCGCACCGACGAGCGGACCCCGGCGCCTAACACACAGTTCTACCACAGGTTCCATCACTCACATTCACATCATTTGAAGTACATTCCATCAGGATTTACACTCCTTTCTCTCTGCGTGTTGCAGCTGTCGCCCACCTGGGCAACACAAACAATTTCTGGAAAATGTTTCTGCCTGGCTCTCTCACTTCCTATCCTCTGGGCCAGGTGTAACACAGTTCCTCCATATGCCTTAGAAGCTACATGCTGTTCTGCAGTGTCCTCCCCTTTCTTTGACACTTGGTTCAATAAATCTAGATGTACAAAAATATATTTTCTTGATTTAAGATCATAGTATCATCTGGCCAAAGAACATTTCCTACTTTGGTAGGAGGTACAGTACCTCACCCTGTGCCTTATTGTTGCACCATTTCACTGATTAACCCAGTGACTGACTGTATAGGAAGCACAATAGAAGTTTGTATAGAAAAAAATCATGGCTGCAGCATTGTAGCACTTCGTATGCAGATTCAGAGACTCAGTCACACACTGATGTACAAGTGTTGCATATCAAATTAATCTGCACACTCTCCTGGTGCATCCTAGTCACACTGCATTGCAGTTTAGATTTTTGGCAAAGATGTCCAACATTAGCAGAGTTGCAGGGACCTCCCATCAGGCATCTCTCAGTGTGGCATATTGAGGCTAGATGAACGAGGTTACATCTGTTATTAAAGTGGGATAGAAGGTTCTGGATTTTGTTCCTACGCAACAGCAACAGGCGGTCTGGGATCCCCTATACTATAGTACAGCGCAATAATAATGTTAGCTATGTGGTGGCCAAGGTGAACGGTCAGCATAAGCGTAAGGCCTATCACATTAAGGGTATGGGGTATATTCAATAACTGTCGGAAGCTGCCATCTTGTTGGAAAGATGGCACTTCCGACAGATTTAGGTCGGAAGGGGTTCCGACCTATTCATTATGGCCCCATTTATTCCGACAAGTCGGGAAACCCGACTTGTCGGAATGATGTCGGAAGGCACGCTGATCGGCGGCTTCAGCCACCGATCAGCGTGCATTGTCGGAAGCGGGGCCAAACCCGACAGGTTTTAGCCCCGTTTCCGACAATCTCAATCCGACCTTAAAAAAAGTCGGATTGAGATAAGTGAGCAGAGAGCAGGAGACGGGGGAGCGGCGGGGAGAGCAGGAACCCAGCGGCAGCGTCCACCCGGCTCCAGCAAGCAACGTCCCGCTTGATGGAGCCCGGTGGATGCAGCCGTGAGCCTCCACTGCTGCAGCCGCTGGTCCCCCATCTCCTCTGCCGCTCGCTCCGTCTCCCCCTGGGTGGCTGCCTTCAACTCCACCCGGCGGCCTGCCTTTATCTTGCCCCAGGGTCGGCACCACCAACACCCCCCGACGGGCCAATACCACCTCCACCCGGCGGCCCGCCTTTACCTTCCCCCCAGGCCTGCGGATAACACATCCTCCCGTCGGGCCGCTAACCCCGGCGCTGCAGACAGCTCCCTCTCCCAGGCGCCGCTGACAGCAGCAGGCAATGACAACGGGAGCGGCCAAATCCGACAGTCGGATTTGCCCGCTCTTGTGAATAGGGGCTGTCGGGTCCATTCCGACAACTGCATGTCGGAATGGACCCGACTCTTATTGAATACACCCCTATGGGTCGTTGGGTCAACACAACTTAGGTCGACAGTCATTGGGTCGACCACGATAGGTCGACATGTGTTAGGTTGACAGGGTAATTAGGTCGATATGGTCGACCTGTACTAGGTCGACAGGTGAAAAGGTCAACATGAGAGTTTGGACTTTTTGGGGTGTCGTTTTCTTCGTAAAGTGACGGGGAACCCCAATTAGTGCACCGTGTCCCTTCGCATGGCTCGCTTCGCTCAGCACAGGTTACCATTCCAATCATAGTCCACGTGGATCCTCAAGTATGGAAAAATCCAAAAAAATATTTTAAAAAAACAACTCATGATCTTTGGACCTAGTACAGGTCGACCTAATGACCATGTCGACCTAAGTTGTGTCGACCTAACGACCGTATCCCCACATTTACATGATTAATGCTTATCATGAAATGGGAGCCTGTGTGATAGCTGTATCTGAGGATGAATATGAACAAGACCCCTTGTTGGATTTAGTAGCTGCTGCAAAGGACAGGGATCCCTAGCACACATAGTGGGTTGATGAAATGCTGCATTTAGGGGTAATTTAAAAACCCTGAAGCTCCTGTGCTGCCCCAGAAGTGCTGACCCTAAAGAAATGTGGGGGCACCTGGTTCTTTGAGGGCCATTGGTGGTTAAATAATGCCGATGGACTCTCAGCAAGGTGAAGGTGTGAACTATCTGGAGACACAAAGTCTCCACAGATGAAGAAGAGCAGAGCAGATACCAGGAAATACCACTGGAAACTAGATCACAGTTTATGACCAGTTATAAAAATTGTGATTAAAGCCAGGAACTAACATGGTATGTACTAAAGAAAAATCCAACCTTTGAAGATCTGTAGATATTCAGTCCTCAAAACTGTATCTGAGGCATCTGTCAGAAACTGACAGATAGAAAAAGTGTTGTCCGCACAGACTTAAAAACGAACCCAAGCAAAAATGACTAAAGATCGAAGGACAATCATTGAATAAATGACACTTATACCCCAATTTCATATATCGGGCACTTTTGTGCTTTTATGTTAATTAGAGACACGGGGGGGGGGGGGGGGGGGTGCTCCCTGAGAGTTAGGTTAAACTATTTCACAAAAATATACCAAAGAAAGGTAGACAATAACTCTCCTAAAATGGGGCACTCAAAAGTGTTATAATGCATGTGCAACAGCATAGGATCAAAAATAGGGGGGGGGGGGGGGGGGGGAGAGAAAAAAAGAGAAAAACAATATATTAAGACTTAACTTTTATTAAAGATCAAAGATTAAAATAAGAATTTACTTACCGATAATTCTATTTCTCGTAGTCCGTAGTGGATGCTGGGGACTCCGTAAGGACCATGGGGAATAGCGGCTCCGCAGGAGACTGGGCACATCTAAAGAAAGCTTTAGGACTATCTGGTGTGCACTGGCTCCTCCCCCTATGACCCTCCTCCAAGCCTCAGTTAGGATACTGTGCCCGGACGAGCGTACACAATAAGGAAGGATTTTGAATCCCGGGTAAGACTCATACCAGCCACACCAATCACACTGTACAACTTGTGATCTGAACCCAGTTAACAGCATGATAACAGAGGAGCCTCTAGAAAAGATGGCTCACTACAGCAATAACCCGATTTTTTTGGTAACAATAACTATGTACCAGTATTGCAGACAATCCGCACTTGGGATGGGCGCCCAGCATCCACTACGGACTACGAGAAATAGAATTATCGGTAAGTAAATTCTTATTTTCTCTAACGTCCTAAGTGGATGCTGGGGACTCCGTAAGGACCATGGGGATTATACCAAAGCTCCCAAACGGGCGGGAGAGTGCGGATGACTCTGCAGCACCAATTGAGAGAACTCCAGGTCCTCCTCAGCCAGGGTATCAATTTTGTAGAATTTTACAAACGTATTTGCTCCTGACCAAGTAGCTGCTCGGCAAAGTTGTAAAGCCGAGACCCCTCGGGCAGCCGCCCAAGATGAGCCCACCTTCCTTGTGGAGTGGGCATTTACAGATTTTTGGCTGTGGCAGGCCTGCCACAGAATGTGCAAGCTGAATTGTACTACAAATCCAACGAGCAATAGTCTGCTTAGAAGCAGGAGCACCCAGCTTGTTGGGTGCATACAGGATAAACAGCGAGTCAGATTTTCTGACTCCAGCCGTCCTGGAAACATATATTTTCAGGGCCCTGACAACGTCTAGCAACTTGGAGTCCTCCAAGTCCCTAGTAGCCGCAGGCACCACCATAGGTTGGTTCAGGTGAAACGCTGAAACCACCTTAGGGAGAAACTGAGGACGAGTCCTCAATTCCGCCCTGTCAGAATGGAAAATCAGATAAGGGCTTTTACAGGATAAAGCCGCCAATTCTGACACGCGCCTGGCCCAGGCCAGGGCCAACAGCATGACCACTTCCCATGTGAGATATTTTAACTCCACAGATTTAAGTGGTTCAAACCAATGTGACTTTTGGAACCCAAAAAACTACATTGAGATCCCAAAGTGCCACTGGAGGCACAAAAGGAGGCTGTATATGCAGTACCCCTTTTACAAACGTCTGAACTTCAGGGACTGAAGCTAGTTCTTTTAGGAAGAAAATTGACAGGGCCGAAATTTGAACCTTAATGGACCCCAATTTCAGGCCCATAGACACTCCTGTTTGCAGGAAATGTAGGAATCGACCCAGTTGAATTTCCTCCGTCGGGCCTTACTGGCCTCGCACCACGCAACATATTTTCGCCAAATGCGGTGATAATGTTTTGCGGTTACATCCTTCCTGGCTTTGATCAGGATAGGGATGACTTCATCCGGAATGCCTTTTTTCCTTCAGGATCCGGCGTTCAACCGCCATGCCGTCAAACGCAGCCGCGGTAAGTCTTGGAAAAGACAGGGTCCTTGTTGGAGCAGGTCCCTTCTTAGAGGTAGAGGCCAAGGATCCTCCGTGAGCATCTCTTGAAGTTCCGGTTACCAAGTCCTTTTTGGCCAATCCGGAGCCACGAATATAGTGCTTACTCCTCTCCATCTTATCAATCTCAGTACCTTGGGTATGAGAGGCAGAGGAGGGAACACATACACTGACTGGTACACCCACGGTGTTACCAGAGCGTCTACAGCTATTGCCTGAGGGTCCCTTGACCTGGCGCAATACCTGTCGAGTTTTTCCCAACTGTTTATAATCATGTGGAAGACTTCTGGGTGAAGTCCCCACTCTCCCGGGTGGAGGTCGTGCTGAGGAAGTCTGCTTCCCAGTTGTCCACTCCCGGAATGAATACTGCTGACAGTGCTATCACATGATTTTCCGCCCAGCGAAGAATCCTTGCAGCTTCTGCCATTGCCCTCCTGCTTCTTGTGCCACCCTGTCTGTTTACGTGGGTGACTGCCGTGATGTTGTCCGACTGGATCAACACCGGCTGACCTTGAAGCAGAGGTCTTGCTAAGCTTAGAGCATTGTAAATGGCCCTTAGCTTCAGGATATTTATGTGAAGTGATGTCTCCAGGCTTGACCATAAGCCCTGGATATTCCTTCCCTGTGTGACTGCTCCCCAGCCTCGCAGGCTGGCATCCGTGGTCACCAGGACCCAGTCCTGAATGCCGAATCTGCGGCCCTCTAGAAGATGAGCACTCTGCAACCACCACAGGAGGGACACCCTTGTCCTTGGTGACAGGGTTATCCGCTGATGCATCTGAAGATGCGACCTGGACCATTTGTCCAGCAGGTCCCACTGGAAAGTTCTTGCGTGGAATCTGCCGAATGGGATTGCTTCGTAGGAAGCCACCATTTTACCCAGAACCCTTGTGCATTGATGCACTGAGACTTGGCTCGGTTTTAGGAGGTTCCTGACTAGCTCGGATAACTCCCTGTCTTTCCCCTCCGGGAGAAACACCTTTTTCTGGACTGTGTCCAGGATCATCCCTAGGAACAGAAGACAAGTCGTCGGAACCAGCTGCGATTTTGGAATATTGAGAATCCAATCGTGCTGCCGCAACACTACCTGAGATAGTGCTACACCGACCTCCAACTGTTCCCTGGATCTTACCCTTATCAGGGAATCGTCCAAGTAAGGGATAACTAAAATTCCCTTCCTTCGAAGGAATATCATCATTTGGGCCATTACCTTGGTAAAGACCCGGGGTGCCGTGGACCATCCATACGGCAGCGTCTGAACTGATAGTGACAGTTCTGTACCATAAACCTGAGGTACCCTTGGTGAGAAGGGTAAATTTTGACATGAAGGTAAGCATCTTTGATGTCCCGAGACATCATGTAGTCCCCTTCTTCCAGGTTCGCAATCACTGCTCTGAGTGACTCAATCTTGAATTTGAACCTCTGTATGTAAGTGTTCAAAGATTTTAGATTTAGAATCGGTCTCACCGAGCCGTCCGGCTTCGGTACCACAACAGTGTGGAATAATACCCCGTTCCCTGTTGCAGGAGGGGTACCTTGATTATCACCTGCTGGGAATACAGCTTGTGAATGGCTTCCAAAACTGTCTCCCTGTCAGAAGGAGACATCGGTAAAGCCGACTTTAGGAAAACGGCGAGGGGGAGACGTCTCGAATTCTAATTTGTACCCCTGAGATATCACCTGAAGGATCCAGGGGTCTACTTGCGAGTGAGCCCACTGCGCGCTGAAATTCATTGAGACGGGCCCCCCACCGTGCCTGATTCTGCTTGTAAAGCCCCAGCGTCATACTGAGGGCTTGGCAGAGGCGGGAGAGGGTTTCTGTTCCTGGGAACTGGCTGATTTCTGCAGCCTTTTTCCTCTCCCTCTGTCACGGGGCAGAAATGAGGAACATTTTGCCCGCTTGTCCACGAAAAGACTGCGCCTGATAATACGGCGTCTTCTCATGTTGAGAGGCGACCTGGGGTACAAACGTGGATTTCCCAGCTGTTGCCGTGGCCACCAGGTCTGAAAGACCGACCCCAAATAACTCCTCCCCTTATTAAGGCAATACTTCCAAATGCCGTTTGGAATACGCATCACCTGACCACTGACGTGTCCATAACCCTCTACTGGTAGAAATGGACAACGCACTTAGACTTGATGCCAGTCGGCAAATATTCCGCTGTGCATCACGCATATATAGAAATGCATCTTTTAAATGCTCTATAGGCAAAAATATACTGTCCCTATCTAGGGTATCAATATTTTCAGTCAGGGAATCCGACCACGCCAACCCAGCACTGCACATCCAGGCTGAGGCGATTGCTGGTCGCAGTATAACACCAGTATGTGTGTAAATACATTTTAGGATACCCTCCTGCTTTCTATCAGCAGGATCCTTAAGGGCGGCCATCTCAGGAGAGGGTAGAGCCCTTACAAGTGTGTGAGCGCTTTATCCACCCTAGGGGGTGTTTCCCAACGCACCCTAACCTCTGGCGGGAAAGGATATAATGCCAATAACATTTTAGAAATTATCAGTTGTTATCGGGGGAAAACCACGCATCATCACACACCTCATTTAATTTCTCAGATTCAGGAAAACTACAGGTAGTTTTTCCTCACCGAACATAATACCCCTTTTTGGTGGTACTCGTATTATCAGAAATGTGTAAAACATTTTTCATTGCCCCAATCATGTAACGTGTGGCCCTACTGGAAGTCACATTTGTCTCTTCACCGTCAACACTGGAGTCAGTATCCGTGTCGGCGTCTATATCTGCCATCTGAGGTAACGGGCGCTTTAGAGCCCCTGACGGCCTATGAGACGTCTGGACAGGCACAAGCTGAGTAGCCGGCTGTCTCATGTCAACCACTGTCTTTTATACAGAGCTGACACTGTCACGTAATTCCTTCCAACAGTTCATCCACTCAGGTGTCGACCCCCTAGGGGGTGACATCACTATTACAGGCAATCTGCTCCGTCTCCACATCATTTTTCTCCTCATACATGTCGACACAAACGTACCGACATACAGCACACACACAGGGAATGCTCTGATAGAGGACAGGACCCCACTAGCCCTTTGGGGAGACAGAGGGAGAGTTTGCCAGCACACACCAAAGCGCTATATATATACACAGGGATAACCTTATATAAGTGTTTTTCCCCTTATAGCTGCTGTATTGTTAATACTGCGCCTAATTAGTGCCCCCCTCTCTTTTTTAACCCTTTCTGTTCTGTCTTCTGGCTCTGTAAGGGGGCCGGCGGCGCGGCTCTGGGACCCATCCAAGCTGGGCCTGTGATCGTCCCTCTGGAGCTAATGTCCAGTAGCCTAAGAAGCCCAATCCACTCTGCACGCAGGTGAGTTCGCTTCTTCTCCCCTTAGTCCCTCGATGCAGTGAGCCTGTTGCCAGCAGGTCTCACTGAAAATAAAAAACCTAAACTAAAACTTTCACTAAGAAGCTCAGGAGAGCCCCTAGTGTGCACCCTTCTCGTTCGGGCACAGAGATCTAACTGAGGCTTGGAGGAGGGTCATAGGGGGAGGAGCCAGTGCACACCAGATAGTCCTAAAGCTTTCTTTAGATGTGCCCAGTCTCCTGCGGAGCCGCTATTCCCCATGGTCCTTACGGAGTCCCCAGCATCCACTTAGGACGTTAGAGAAAATTGTTTGGAGATTATACTCTCTTCATCTAAAAAGGCGAAATATAGACACAATACATATAATACAACATGTAACAGTTTAAAAGGTACAGGTAATTTATGAACTCCAACGGGCCTTAGCCCTGTCAGTAAGGGAGAGTCAATTTATGAATGATATTCAAAAACGATATTAAGTCAAGACCTTATGGCGTGTTTCATGGTTCTGCTGCCTCGTATATGCTACAGCATTATATACGTGGTGAGAGACCCTTACTTGTGCCAGTCTCTAGAGTCATAGACAGTGCCAGAGCATCCGCGGAGAGTGTCTCATTCACTTCTGCTTTTGGTTGATGACACCAAGGTCAGCGCAGCCAATGAGAGAGCTACTGACACTCTACCTGCTCTGGTGTTGAAAAAGTAGGATGAACTGAAAAAAAGATGACAATATACTCTCAAATTTGAGAGATACAGAAAGTATAGAAGGCAAGACTGTGCAGCCAACTTCGTGGTTCTGCTACCACGCATGTGCTAGTGCATTGTATGCGTGTTGAGAGACCATTACTGATGCTAGTCTATGGAAATATAGACTGAGCCAGATCAATATGCAATGTGTCTCATTCGCCTCCAATATTGGCTGATGATACTGAGATCAGTGCAGCCAGTTGGGGGTTACTGACACTATGCTTTTCTGGTGTTGAAAGAGACAGAGGGCACTATTGAATTCAGTACAGGAAAGAGGGATATCACATTGGCTTACTTTTCATGTGTGTGCTGCGTCATTCATAGCACCCCAACCTCATCTCAATACACAGTGTGAGAAGAATTTGTCCCTTTAACTTGTGCCCTCTAATGTCATATAATGGTTGGTCTCTAAAGAAAGTGTACTTTGTTGTAATATTTCACTTGCTTGAAACACATTACCCACAATAAAGATCAGCATACATTGTTTATCACAGAAAGGATAATTTTCTCTCAACACCCATCATAAGTCATGCTAAGGTTTTGTTTTCTATCAATACAAATAAATGATTCATCATAGTTATAACCTTTTACACAATTAAATGATGATTAGAGTGTAACATGCTGGCTTTAGTATTCCGTTAGCCTCCTATCTTATACTTCTGAATTCTTGTTGCTATACAAACAAATATAGTCATTCATCCAAGAGACAGCAATGAGGTTTTTTTATATATACCCTGACTATGAAGCACGGTGGTTATATGTATATAAGCCAGGTTGTCTGTTGCCCCTGGCAACAGTGCTCAAGAAAGCTAGTGTTTTATACCATATCCTTGGACACAAAAAGAAATGTACAGAGTAAATCCCTCTAGACACATCGTTATTAAAAAGACCCAGGTTTTTTACTTTTTGTACATAATCAAACCTTTTTGCATGAAAAAAATAACGATCTAGTCAGAGAGGGTATTGACAATTATATTCAATCTACCTCCTATCACAGTACTTCAGGATTTTCACTGCTGTATTAAACAAACAGAATCATTCATAAAATATGCAGGGACATAGTGAAATTAAGCATATACAAACTGTGAAACATGCACATATGCAGCCTATAGTGGCCTATCATCCCTGGCAACAGTTATCATGATAGACGATATTCTTGTATCATGCATAGACCGTGCATGTGAAAGCATGCGGTTCGTTATGGCATCTGGCCATCAGATGCCTTTAGCTGGGGGCTTCACAGTTGAACGTATTACTATGTCATACGACTTTTACCGGGGGGTAATACCTCTTTTTGTATTGGGTCCACTAATTAACTCCTGTGAAGGCTCCAAATAAACAGACTTAATACTGGAATAATTAAGCACTCAATTTTTGTGGTTCTTTTGCTTTCACGCTTTATGATAAAACCTCAGTAACTTATACTCAAGCGCACACCAGCGCGGCTGTTACACGGCTATAACGATTAATAACAGGGTAAGCCGTTAGTCAGTTGTTTCATTTTATAAAGGTGATTAAATACATTTGTGAATGAACGATTCCCCCGTGAAAAGAGGACAATAGACCTCACGCCCCTTACGGGGAGGGGATAACGGTTTATAAGGAAATTGGACTGACACCGATCAGAAGCTGTTCCCCCCTTTGTGAACAAGCCACCAGGCGAAACGTACGTTAAAGGAAGGAGCGTTGTGGGCACCCCGCTAAGTGCGCACGGCGGGCTGCCCCCCGGTACAGGTTGTATGACATAGTATTATGTTCAACTGTGAAGCCCCCAGCTAAAGGCATCTGATGGCCAGATGCCATAACGAACCGCATGCTTTCACATGCACGGTCTATGCATGATACAAGAATATCGGCTATCATGACAACTGTTGCCACGGGTGATAGGCCACTATAGGCTGCATATGTGCATGTTTCACAGTTTGTATATGCTTAATTTCACTATGTCCCCGCATATTTTATGAATGATTCTATTTGTTTAATACAGCAGTGAAAATCCTGAAGTACTGTGATAGGAGGTAGATTGGATATAATTGTCAATACCCTCTCTGACTAGATCGTTATTTTTTTCATGCAAAAAGGTTTGATTATGTACAAAAAGTAAAAAACCTGGGTCTTTTTAATAACGATGTGTCTAGAGGGATTTACTCTGAACATTTCTTTTTGTGTCCAAGGATATGGTATAAAACACTAGCTTTCTTGAGCACTGTTGCCAGGGGCAACAGACCACCTGGCTTATATACATATAACCACCGTGCTTCATAGTCAGGGTATATATAAAAAAAACCTCATTGCTGTCTCTTGGATGAATGACTATATTTGTTTGCATAGCAACAAGAATTCAGAAGTATAAGATAGGAGGCTAACGGAATACTAAAGCCAGCATGTTACACTCTAATCATCATTTAATTGTGTAAAAGGTTATAACTATGATGAATCATTTATTTGTATTGATAGAAAACAAAACCTTAGCATGACTTATGATGGGTGTTGAGAGAAAATTATCCTTTCTGTGATAAACAATGTATGCTGATCTTTATTGTGGGTAATGTGTTTCAAGCAAGTGAAATATTGCAACAAAGTACACTTTCTTTAGAGACCAACCATTATATGGCATTAGAGGGCACAAGTTAAAGGGACAAATTCTTCTCACACTATGTATTGAGATGAGGTTGGGGTGCTATGAATGACGCAGCACACACATGAAAAGTAAGCCAATGTGATATCCCTCTTTCCTGTACTGAATTCAATAGTGCCCTCTGTCTCTTTCAACACCAGAAAAGCATAGTGTCAGTAACCCCCAAACTGGCTGCACTGATCTCAGTATCATCAGCCAATATTGGAGGCGAATGAGACACATTGCATATTGATCTGGCTCAGTCTATATTTCCATAGACTAGCATCAGTAATGGTCTCTCAACACGCATACAATGCACTAGCACATGCGTGGTAGCAGAACCACGAAGTTGGCTGCACAGTCTTGCCTTCTATACTTTCTGTATCTCTCAAATTTGAGAGTATATTGTCATCTTTTTTTCAGTTCATCCTACTTTTTCAACACCAGAGCAGGTAGAGTGTCAGTAGCTCTCTCATTGGCTGCGCTGACCGTAGTGTCATCAACCAAAAGCAGAAGTGAATGAGACACTCTCCGCGGATGCTCTGGCACGGCCTATGACTCTAGAGACTGGCACAAGTAAGGGTCTCTCACCACGTATATAATGCTGTAGCATATACGAGGCAGCAGAACCACGAAACACGCCATAAGGTCTTGACTTAATATCGTTTTTGAATATCATTCATAAATTGACTCTCCCTTACTGACAGGGCTAAGGCCCGTTGGAGTTCATAAATTACCTGTACCTTTTAAACTGTTACATGTTGTATTATATGTATTGTGTCTATATTTCGCCTTTTTAGATGAAGAGAGTATAATCTCCAATTTTAATCTTTGATCTTTAATAAAAGTTAAGTCTTAATATATTGTTTTTCTCTTTTTTTCTTCCCCCCCCCCCCCCTATTTTTAATCCTATGCTGTTGCACATGCATTATAACACTTTTGAGTGCCCCATTTTAGGAGAGTTCTTGTCTACCTTTCTTTGGTATATTTTTGTGAAATAGAAACTGACAGATGCCTTAGTGTGCAGGAAGGTATGTGACCCTTCAAAAACCCTCTACCTCATCATCCAGAACTGATAGGACAGTTCCACCTTATACATGAACAACCTTCAAGTTGGAACCGGAAAAATGGGATCTCTTTGGTGCAGGAGAAAATTAAAGGGAAAGGAAACAGTGTACATTATTTATAATATACTGTATATTTTTATTTATTGGAATAGAAAAAACAGGCATTGTTACAAGTGATGACGGGATCAGTATGAGATATGGTTTCCCAGCGTTCGAAATACAGATGCTGGGAAACCGAATTGTAAAATACTGATAGGGGTGAGTTAAGGGTGTTCTAGCCTGTTCCCACCCCCCTACCCGCAGCCTAAACTCCCCTTTATGTGCCTAACCCTAACCCTCCGAGAGGGGTGTCTTACCCTAATGCCCCCCTCTTGTCTGTGATACCAGTTGCTGAAGTGAGTCAAGCTGTGTTTAGTTAATTCTTAATGGAAACTAGTGGAATGTAAGATGATGGACAATTTCAACAATTATTCATAAACTGAGTTGTCCAAAAACAAACAATAATTATTGCTGGGAATTGTTCATCCAAGTTAGTCCTGCTGACAATCTGCATGTCAGGAAACCTTGGCCAGTGATTCAGTAGGTGCACCACCACAAATGGCCAATGCACTGTTGTTGTGTTACCACAGTATATTGTTGTGGGAGTAGGGTTGTGTGTATTAGGGAAATACTGAAACCAGTGTCCTATACCCATAAAGTTATCCTGATATGCATACTTTAATAAGAAAAGACCAGTCATATATTATATCTTTCACTTCAATCATCAATGGACCATCCTTGCATGAAATGAGATTGCTGGTATCTTTGAGCAACTGCAAATAATTCCCAACACCAACAAACACCAGAGAGTATCATACTGTAGTATTGAAAATAAAATAGAATAAAATCTGAACATCATTACAATAATCAATCAACATATGAATTACATAATCATAAAATCAAAGTCCAGTAAAGTCAAAGTTAACAACATCACATATTGCACTCAGAGTGGGAGCTCCACATCCAGGCATCCATTCTCCAAAAAGTGATGTCCAGTGCGTTTCGTTCAATGACTTTCTTCAGGGATTTGTTGCGGCAGTAATCCAATTGAACGGAGTATCTATGTGTTACTAGACAGGCGTCTCACACATATATCATTATTTATTTTATAATCTAACATCCACTGTGAATATTTTAATAATTCATACATTTTCTAAATATCTAAGAATTATACAAGTTTTATTGGAGTATAATAAAAAAGAAAAAGAAAAATATGCTTGTGTGGGTTGGGCATGCTTTGTAATTTCCAGTTGCTTCAATACCATTTCAGAGTTGGCGACACTGGTGGAATAAATTAGAGCACAGGTTCTCAAACTCGGTCCTCAGGACCCCACACAGTGCATGTTTTGCAGGTCTCCTCACAGAATCACAAGTGAAATAATTAGCTCCACCTGTGGACTTTTTAAATGTGCCTGTGAGTAATTAATACACCTGTGCACTTGCTGGGTTACCTGCAAAACATGTACTGTGTGGGGTCCTGAGGACCGAGTTTGAGAACCCCTGAATTAGAGGCTACATACTGTGTATAGTGTATCCACCGAGTTATTTTTGTCACCAAAAAACGAGATTGGGGGAAAAAAAAGCTTCAACTTGCATGTAAAGTTTCTATTCACTGTATCATTATTAAGCAAAGCAAGGTTCTGACTGTAAGCTGCATCTCTATAGTAAGGAACACGCCCGCTACCTGATGGTTCTCTCATACATCCATAGGTTACTTTCTGCCCATAGGACATTCCCCACTAGGAACATGAATATGGGGTATCTCTATAGTAAGGAACACGCCCGCTGCCTGTGGGGTCTCTGTCAATGATGTTGATTCCAGTTGTTTTTTCAGACCTGTGTGTGTGTAACTTTAACAGACTTTCCATGTAAGAATATTGGTTATATTGATAATCTTTTGCGATAAATGTAAAACCATTTACAACATTCAGATCAACATTAGTTTTTCTCCTGTACAACTTGTTTTATATACTTTCACATTTGACTGAAACTTTTCCCACTTTAAGAGCTAGAACATGGTTCCTGTTTCCTATGGATCTTCTGATGTCTTTTCAGACCTGAACTACGGTTACAACATTTCCCACATTCAGAGCATGGAATGGCTTCTTACTTGTGTGAATTCTCTGATGTATAACAAGATCTGATTTCTGTGTAAAACATTTCCCGCACTCAGAACATGGAAATGGCTTCTCACCTGTGTGACTTCTCTGATGTTTAACAAGATCTGATTTCTGAGTAAAACATTTCCCGCACTCAGAACATGGAAATGGCTTCTCACCTGTGTGAAATCTCTGATGTTTAACAAGATCTGATTTAATTGTAAAACATTTCCCACACTCAGAGCAGGGAAATGGCTTCTCACCTGTGTGACTTCTATGATGTGTAACAAGATGTGACTTGTGTGTAAAACATTTCCCACACTCAGAACATGGAAATGGTTTCTCACCTGTGTGACTTCTCTGATGCTGAACTACATGGCATTTCCGTCTAAAATATTTCCCACACTCGGAGCATGGAAACGGTTTCTCACCAGTGTGATTTCTATGATGTATAACAAGTTCTGATTTCTGTCTAAAACATTTCCCACATTCAGAGCAGGTATATGGTTTTTCTTCTGTGTGACTTCTCAGATGTGTAACAAGAGTTGATTTCATTGTAAAACTTTTCCCACACTCAGAGCATGGAAACGGCTTCTCACCTGTGTGACTTCTGTGATGTATAACAAGATTTGATATACGTGTAAAAAATTTCCCACACTCAGAGCATGGAAATGGTTTCTCACCCGAGTGACTTTTCTGATGTCTAACGAGATCTGATTTCTGTGTAAAACATTTCCCACAGTGAGAACATGGAAATGGCCTCTCACCTGTGTGACTTCGCTGATGTACAACAAGATCTGATTTCTGTCTAAAATATTTACCACATTCAGAGCAGGAATATGGATTTTGTCCTGTGTGACTCTTCTGATGCCTATTAAGTGATGTTTTACTAGCAAGGCATTTCCCACATTCAGGACAGGACCAAGATTTGTCTCTATTTTGATTTTTTTCCCTCTGGTGTCCAACATGACTAAACCTGTTACTAAAACATAATTCACCACTGAAAGATCCTAGTTTCTCGTCAGTATGAGTAGATGTACATTGCGTACGATCTGTAGGAAAATAAATGTCATTGTCTGTGAGGGTTCCTCCATCACATGAAACTGGTTCCTCCCTAATATGAGAAGCTGTATACGGTGTATGACCTGTGAGTGTATACATGTCAGTGTGTGTGAGGTCTCCTCCATTACATGAGACTGGTTCCTCTTTAATACGAGAAGCTGTATACGGTGTATGACCTGTGGGTGTATACATGTCAGTGTGTGTGAGGTCTCCTCCATCACATGAGACTGGTTCCTCCTTAATAAGAGTAGATGTATACATATCAGTGTGTTTGAGGTCTCCTCCGTCACATGAGACTGGTTCCTCCTTAATATGAGTAGATGTATACTGTGTATGATATGTAGGAACATAAATGTCAGTGTCTGACGCAACATCACATAACGCTGATTCCTGCTCAATGCCAGGATGTAGATTTTCATTAGGGATAGCTTCTTCTTTAATTTGAACAGATGGATCTTCATGCAATTCTGTTGGGAAAAATGGACATTGGATTTAATATCAGGATTGTTTTGTTACTCACTGTAAAATTGGTTTCTTGCAATCCACCTGAGGAATACTGTTTACTAAGAGTATAGAGGCTGGGTACTTGCAGCAGGACCTTGAGTTAACTTACTAAACTGATGCACTCTCCACTATATTTCCCACCCAACTCCAACAGGATCTCAGTGTACTTCTTACCAACGCTCAAGTGGAGAAAACCTCAAAGGTTAATTGAAAAGGGCAGGAACAAGTGGAACACAACATATCAGAACATAAGGGAGGAAACGGAGGATATCTTGCTGCAGATTGTTTTGCTGCTGGCCAACACCGTTTGTGAGCATAGTAGAGAACAAGACGACAAACTGCTCTATGAATGTTCAAAGTCAAATAATTGTAAATCCATGAAGCTCAGACCACATATAGGAGATGGAAAATTCACTGGACTAGAAGAGATGTTCCTGTTGTAAAGCAGACAGAACTATTTCCTGATGTAAATGGAACCTTGACATAATTTTAGGCTGATAGGACGGACGAGTTTGAAGGACCACCTTGTCAGGATGGGAAATCAGTAAGGGAAATTTCATGACAGGGCTGCATGCCTGACCGAGGATAATGTAAGAAGGAATGCAATCTTCAAGCTAAGGAAGTGTATCTCTACTGAGTGCAGAGGCTCACAAGGGCCCTTCTGTAGAGCCTACAGAACCAAATGAAAGGTTCAAGGAGGCACAGGCGTGACCTAAGGTGGTTAAATATGAATAAACCCCCGAATAAAGGTCTGAATCTCGGATCAGGTTCAGCTGAAGCAGAACTGAAAGGACAGAGATCTGACCCTGGATAGACAAAAGGCAAAGCCCCTGATCCAAGCCAACCTGCAAAAATTAAAGGAGGCGCGGAAGTCTGAACTATGAAGCATAGACTCCCCCTGTGTATACACCAGATAATTTATATCTTGCATAACCCATGATAGATCTTAGTCACAGCAGTTTGTATGTGTGTCAGTCATGATTCTGAACCTGCAGAACCGGCTATGCTGAGCTATTCCCTTTCCTGGAACTGCCAGTGTTCGGTGGTTCTCATGTGCTCCGAGGACTTACGAGTAGTGCAGGCTCAAGATCACTGCCACATGTGATTTTGGGAACTGGACACTGCAGGTATCAACATACACTCAGTAAACAATTACTCCTCTGACTGCAGCCAGCAAGGAGGGAGTTTGTGTCCGTATACACACCCCAGGGTCCGGGCTGCCAATGAATAATAGGACAGACAGATATGGATCAGAATCCTGGAAGCTAGCCAAGGTAGAGTTGTAGAGAGAACATAGTCTAGAAACTAGCCAAGGTCAAACACAGAAAACCCCAACAAGAGCAGTATCCAAGTGTTCACTAGCACAGACAAGAGCAGACCGATTACAACTAGCACAAGAGAGCCAGGGAGAAAATCTAACAGAGAAGGAGCAGCAAACCACTACTAGTCCCTGATTAGCTAAGCACAGCTGCAAGAAGCCCCCTAATCAGGAGTCAGAGTGCAGCACAGAATGGTGATTCTGAGTTTTCACAACTGTTTGCCAGAAGATGTAATAATGCCATGTGTTTCTGAGATGTGTTTTCTCCAGATTCTAACAACAGTCTTATGAACCTTAATCATAGCCTGGATAACTGAACTACAAATACCCCTGGCCTTAAGAATCTAGGCTTCAAGTGCTATGCCATCAAAGCTGAGTGATTCAAATCTGTGTGAAGAAATGGGACTTTGCTTACAAGATTTCTTCCTAGAGGAAATCATCCAGGAGGATCTACGTGGCTTGAAGGACCACATACTACATCTTCCTTGCCCAGTCTGGTGATGGCTTGAAGGACCACATATAACATCCTCTTGGGCCAGTCTGGTGATGGCTTGAAGAGCCACATATCACATTTTTCTGGGCCAGTCTGCTCATGGCATGAAGTATCACATACCACCTCCTTTTGGGCCAGTCTGGTGATGGCTTGAAGAACCACATATCACATCCTCCTGGGCCAGTCTGCTCATGGCATGAAGTACCACATACCACCTCCTTTTGGGCCAGTCTGGTGATGGCTTGAAGAACCACATATCACATCATCCTGGGCCAATCTGGTGTTATCATAGGAACTTACTGGAATTCCCTAACAAGATCTACCAATGCCAAGTCCATTCCCCCAGATGAATTGGGTGGCGACTGAGGAACTGGCCTCACAGTTGTCCAACTAGAGGATCAATACTACTATGATTGCCAGGATATACTTCTCCAGCTTCGAGATGAAGTGAGTGGCTTCCTTCCTGGCCCTCCAACTTCATGTTTGATTGAATCCTAACTAGCCTTATTCTTCCCAGCAACAGTCTAATAAGCAGAATAGACTACACGTATGTACAGATGTCGCACATCAACTTGATCAGTGTAATTTAGTAGTAGTATTGCTACTAGTTATTTATGAGAAGATGCACATTTTGGGCGGGATGTATTAACATACATCGCCGCCCCCCGCAGCGATGTTCGATCAACATCGCAATGCGGTGACGGAGGCCCCCCTGCGATACCTGTGAGGTGGTGTGCAGGGGGTCTCCGTCACCTCCCTGGGCTTTACACACTTCACCCATGCCAGGAAGCAGCAACAGGCTGTCCCCAGCGCCTCCCCCTGCAGCCGGAAGGACCTCCGGCTGCGTTGCTAGGGGGAGTAGGAGTTTACCTTCCGGGTCCAGGCTGCCTAGAGGAAGGTATGCCGGGGAGGAGGTCGGCATCTGCAGTAGGGGCGATAGGAAGCCCATAAGTTTCTACAGGGTATTGCCATCCAAAGATGGCGATACCCTGGGTGGCGAAAACCCAGCGGCCGGGTCTTAGTACATTTGAAAATGCGGTAAAACCCCCGAAAACGGGAGTTTTACCGCATTTTTCCCTTTGACTTTCTCACACAAAGGGTGGGCTATACTGACACTTGGTGGGTCCAAGTGGCCCGGGAGATGGTGCCCTGAGAGGGACTGTTTGGGGTGAGTGAAGCCACAGTGTATGAGGAAACATCTGTAAGTTCATCTGAATCAAAATGACTGAAAAAAAAATTAAGGAAAGCCAGTCTGCTTTCTCTTGCAGTAATATAATCATATAAGGGTTAGCAATGCCAGAACTTTACAAGAAGATTTAGGGTTCGTTTCAAGTGCGCAACCAATACTAGAGCTGCCTGCACAGATTTGTACAATAATAGGGTGTCCCCACACCCACAATGGAACATATAATACAGAAAGAATATACAAATCACGTCAAGGCGTTTCTACAGTGCAATATAATTTCAACAAAATCTCTAAAAACCACAAACTCATTAAAATATTAATACTATAGTTACATTCCTGTAATAAACTTGTCAGCTTGCGTGTAATGGCATCTTTCATCTATTCTTCTCCTCACAGTGGTTCTCCTCTCAATATCCAATAATGGTTTTCATGCAAGAAAAAGGATTGCCAATATCTCATGCAATACGTCTTTTAATCTTTGTACATTAAAATTCCAATTTATGAATCATATAAAACATACATAAAATTCCAACTTTATAAATAACACACTTCGGGCAGAGAAAAATCCGGACTTAGTGTGAATAAGATAATTACCAAATCATTTGAGAACATTAGTTCTCAAATAGATGTTTACGCAGTCAAATGGCCACCCGGGAGGCACAGTCCTGCAAAAGGCAATCAGGTCACCCACACGCCGCAACGGAAGTCTCTGCACCAGACCAACGCGTTTCAAACCTGTTCTAGGTTCTTTTTCAAGGTAAGTGTGCTCTCTTGTACTCTAGAGGGCTTTAAATACCCATATCCACCAGTGAGAAAACAAATTAACAATCAGCAACACCTGTATAAACATGGCAGCTTCCATGTGTTGATACTTGTTGCCATAACAACCGTATTTTAATAGAGCTTAACACAGAATAAAACTTTAGTCAATTTCCAGCTACCTCAACACTGCTAAAGTCTCTTTAATAATCACAATAAATATTGCTAGAATGAGTCTCTTGTACTATTCAGCGGAGACCCGCTGATCACGGCGTCCCAACGTCTCCATGGCAACGGATTGTGCCGCAACGTCATATCCGGGGGCGGCAGACAGCGGTGATTCCGCTCGTTCCGGCGTCCCCTCCGACGTTGCCACGGCGACACACCATGCCGTGGAGTCATTTCCGGGGGTGGTGAACAGCGGTGAACCCGCTCGCTCCAACACCCCTTCCGACGTTACCACGGCAACTGGCCATGCCGTAACGTCATGTCCGGAGATAGATCGCTTCTAATAGTGTGTTGCCTAGCAACATCTAACATTAAATGGAACACTGCAAAATCAATTTTAACAGTGTCAATGATCTTTCTATTTTCCAAAGTAGAGATTAAATAAACAAATCAGATATTGTATATAACTCGATAACGATGTTGCAAAGTAACAAGATACCAGCCCTTAATCAGTGTTGAGGTGCTATAACCAGAAATATGGTGACAATTTTAAATAATGTTTCAGTTCGACATATAAAAATAGCATTAAAACCAAACAGATGAGTAATTAAACCAAATAGAATAGTTTGGAAATGTCCGAAAACCCCATCAAAGACAAAGTTCAAATAGATCATCTTGTTATTTCTGTACATAGTGTCCTTAATCTCTCTTTTCAATCCTGTTTCCAAGTCCTTTTTATAAAATTCCTTCTTGATGATACAGTATTGAAAGACTTGTTAGCACTCCAGTTATAGATCATAGTCCACATGAAAAAATGGATCAGTTCCATAAAATTCCATAGGATACTCTTCATAAATCTTCACCTCTGTCACTTCTTCATGTAGGTCACAGAGTTCCTAATAAATATATATACCATTTGAGAACAAGAAAATATATCCAAACGACACAAAAATGTACCTAAATATCAAATAAACCATTTGAGCTCAAAATCTATATTGATGCCCCCTGGTGTTAGAGTATTATATTTATATATCATTTCCATTTCAGTTTTTGCCAATAATTTCGGAAGATTTCTTTGCCGGTGGTTGCATTCCACTTTTCTTAAGCCTACAAACCGTACAATAAGTCGGGGATCACAGTTATGATACAACCTAAAATGGTTTGCTAGAGCGTGAGTCTCAACTCCCTTCCTTATATTTCTAACGTTTTCAGCAGTACGTACTTTCAGTGCCCTAGATGTACGCCCTATATAAAAGAGATTACATGGGTACTCTATTGCATAGATTACATTCTTTACGTTACATGTGATGCAGTCTTGTATATCATGGACATGGCCATTGATCTCTATATTTTCTAATTTTCTACCTATATCCATCCTAATTTCTTTGCACCCGATACAACAGCCGCACCTATGAAACCCCTTCGTATTAATTTTACCCACTTTCTTTGTGGACGGAAGATCACTGTGAACCAACTTGTTCCTCAGATTGGGGGCCTTCCTATATATAAATATTGGTTGTTCAGGTAGAACTCCCTTTAAGATCGGATCTTTCTTTATAATTGTTAGGAATGTCTGTTTGTTTTGCCATGCATTCTCATTCCTGCCTCTAGAGGTCTCACTTGCTGCCTCAGGTCCGAATGGCAGTTGCACACTGCCTCTGCAGGGTAATTACCTGATTGTGTGCACCTGGAGCCCAACACCTGGTGCTGCTATTTAACTCCAGCTCACCAGCATCTAGGTGCAGATCATTGTGGTTCCGTCTGGAGTGAGACTGGGCTCTCTCCAGTAATCCTGTCCAGATTCTGCCTTATATGCATCTTGGAGACTTCCCTGCAGTTTGCTAATTCATGTGCCTTGTTTCTGGACTTCTTACCCTGCCGGTTCAGCATCTACATTCCTGGACTATTATTTGCAGTTTGTTTCCATTCCTGCCTGATCACTTCGTTTTTGGTATGTTATTTTGCCCCTGCTTGATTTAAACCCGGATATCTTCATGTTTATTTTGCATCTATGTTTAACCTGAAATATTCCATTATTCAAGCATAACCTTCCTCCTTGTTTATTTTACCTGCCATTTCCATTATTGGGAAATATCGTGTTTTGTTCCATGTAATCAAGGATCCAGTTTATATTTATTTTTACTATCACTTTTTCCACAATAAACTTTACTTAATTTTCACCTGGCTTCAGCTGACATCTTTCCAAGTACGCACACACAGAGAACCCTAGAAATCGTTACAGAATGATCTGCCCAAATAAACGTGTGCAGGAGTTTTGTTGTACAGCTGAATCTCATAAAATGGCTTCACTTCAGAAAGATTCCCTGCCTCTCAAGTTTTTGCCCTTTTTGAGTTCTACTTTGCTGGTGGATTTCAGAGAGAAACTGGAGGGTATTCAAATCCTGTCTTCAGAGATACTGTCTGCTCTGCCTGAAGGTTCAGTAAGATTACCTGTTCCCTTTAAGGAGACGCAGGGAAAAAGGGGAAAAGATCAGTCTGGTGCTCTCAATTCTGGCTGCTGTTTTTCTAGCATAAGCAAAGGCAAGTTTTGGAGCTTTCCACGACCCAGCCTCTCTGAGGAAGAAAGGAGACATAGAAGGGATAAGAAGCTCTGTTTTTATTGCGGCAGGTCGGGACATTTTATTCAGTTATGTCCTGTTCGCAAACATAAAAAGAGCTTTCCTCATTCTGCCATAATGCCAAATTCTGTTCAGTTATGCCACTGTGGTGCTCAAATTTCGAAAGGAGGGGTGTCCGGCCAAGCGACCCCAGGAGGGGTGTCCGGCCCAGCGACTCCAGGAGGGGTGTCCGGCCCAGCGACTCCAGGAGGGGTGTCCGCCCCAGCGACCCCAGGAGGGGTGTCCGCCCCAGCGACCCCAGGAGGGGTGTCCGCCCCAGCGACCCCAGGAGGGGTGTCCGGCCCTGCGACCCCAGGAGGGGTGTCCGGCCCTGCGACCCCAGGAGGGGTGTCCGGCCCTGCGACCCCAGGGAGGGTGTCCGGCCCTGCGACCCCAGGGAGGGTGTCCGGCCCTGCGACCCCAGGAGGGGTGTCCGGCCCTGCGACCCCAGGAGGGGTGTCCGGCCCTGCGACCCCAGGAGGGGTGTCCGGCCCTGCGACCCCAGGAGGGGTGTCCGGCCCTGCGACCCCAGGAGGGGTGTCCGGCCCTGCGACCCCAGGAGGGGTGTCCGGCCCTGCGACCCCAGGAGGGGTGTCCGGCCCTGCGACCCCAGGAGGGGTGTCCGGCCCAGCGACCCCAGGAGGGGAGTCCGTCCCTGCTGCCCTTGGCTTCGGGCATGAGGTCCCTGCTGCCCTTGGCTTCGGGCATGAGGTCCCTGCTGCCCTTGCCTTTGGGCATGAGGTCCCTGCTGCCCTTGCCTTTGGGCATGAGGTCCCTGCTGCCCTTGCCTCACGGCATGAGGTCCCTGCTGCCCTTGCCTCACGGCATGAGGTCCCTGCTGCCCTTGCCTCACGGCATGAGGTCCCTGCTGCCATTGCCTCACGGCATGAGGTCCCTGCTGCCCTTGCCTCACGGCATGAGGTCCCTGTTGCCCTTGCCTCACGGCATGAGGTCCCTGTTGCCCTTGCCTCACGGCATGAGGTCCCTGTTGCCCTTGCCTCACGGCATGAGGTCCCTGTTGCCCTTGCCTCACGGCATGAGGTCCCTGTTGCCCTTGCCTCACGGCATGAGGTCCCTGTTGCCCTTGCCTCATGGGTCACTCAGTCATCCAAGTCCGCCTTGCCAGAGGTCCGAGAGGTGTCCGCTTCGCCAGAGGTCCGAGAGGTGTCCGCTTCGCCAGAGGTCCGAGAGGTGTCCGCTTCGCCAGAGGTCCGAGAGGTGTCCGCTTCGCCAGAGGTCCGAGAGGTGTCCGCTTCGCCAGAGGTCCGAGAGGTGTCCGCTTCGCCAGAGGTCCGAGAGGTGTCCGCCTTGCCAGAGGGCCACGCCTTGCCAGAGGTCCGAGAGGTGCCCGCCTTGCCAGAGGTGCCCGCCTTGCCAGAGGTCCGAGAGGTGCCCGCCTTGCCAGAGGTCCGAGAGGTGCCCGCCTTGCCAGAGGTCCGAGAGGTGCCCGCCTTGCCAGAGGTCCGAGAGGTGCCCGCCTTGCCAGAGGTCCGAGAGGTGTCCGCCTTGCCAGAGGTCCGGCCAAAGCCTGTCCAGCCCCAGGAGGGGGTTCCGCCTGCCCAGCCCCAGGAGGGGGTTCCGCCTGCCCAGCCCCAGGAGGGGGTTCCGCCTGCCCAGCCCCAGGAGGGGGTTCCGCCTGCCCAGCCCCAGGAGGGGGTTCCGCCTGTCCAGCCCCAGGAGGGGGTTCCGCCTGTCCAGCCCCAGGAGGGGGTTCCGCCTGTCCAGCACCAGATAGAGGTGCCTGCCATGCCCAAGATCCAAGATTTGCCCGAGGTATCTGCCCAGCCGAGGCCATCTGAGACTTCTCTGTCTAAGGTGCAAGAAGAGTCCGTCTTGTCTGAGAGGCCACAGTTGTCTATCCTCCCTGATGTAAAATCTAATTTGGAAACCCAAGTCGTTGAGGAACTGCCTTACTTTTATGGAAATATCTCTCACTGTTTAGCTCTCTTCAGATATTATCTGAGTTTTGATGACTTGTCCCCTATAGATATCATCGCTAACTTATGTATGAGATTCAGAGGGAGGGCCTTGAAGTGGGTAAATGGTCTTATAGATAAGGGAGATCCAGTGTTACAAGATTTGCCCGCTTTCCTCAAGGCTGTGACCGAAAGATTCAGTCCACCAACTGTCCTCACTCTCCTAGATGAGTCTACTTAGGTGTGCCCCTCTGAGAACCTGCCTTTGCAGTCTGGGGAGCACCCTCAGTTTTTCAGATGTGGGCAGGTATCTCTAGGTGTTCACGCAGATTGCTCGGCAAGTTTAACATCTACAAGTTTACCATCCGCTCTTGATTCCATCCAGGAAAATAAGAGGTCAGTTCTACCGCTGGGTGGTGGCTCCGACTCTGAGAGCGAGCTTCTGGATGATCCGAGACTCATTATTGATGGACCTGTATTGCCTAATAGTGTCTTTGTGACACCTTCAAATAGGGTTAGGCAACCCATAAAGAAAAAAGGAAAAAAGAAGAGAAGGTGAACTTTGAGGCGTCTGGAATCCGCCTGTTTAAGGGGGGGATAATGTTAGGAATGTCTGTTTGTTTTGCCATGCATTCTCATTCCTGCCTCTAGAGGTCTCACTTGCTGCCTCAGGTCCGAATGGCAGTTGCACACTGCCTCTGCAGGGTAATTACCTGATTGTGTGCACCTGGAGCCCAACACCTGGTGCTGCTATTTAACTCCAGCTCACCAGCATCTAGGTGCAGATCATTGTGGTTCCGTCTGGAGTGAGACTGGGCTCTCTCCAGTAATCCTGTCCAGATTCTGCCTTATATGCATCTTGGAGACTTCCCTGCAGTTTGCTAATTCATGTGCCTTGTTTCTGGACTTCTTACCCTGCCGGTTCAGCATCTACATTCCTGGACTATTATTTGCAGTTTGTTTCCATTCCTGCCTGATCACTTCGTTTTTGGTATGTTATTTTGCCCCTGCTTGATTTAAACCCGGATATCTTCATGTTTATTTTGCATCTATGTTTAACCTGAAATATTCCATTATTCAAGCATAACCTTCCTCCTTGTTTATTTTACCTGCCATTTCCATTATTGGGAAATATCGTGTTTTGTTCCATGTAATCAAGGATCCAGTTTATATTTATTTTTACTATCACTTTTTCCACAATAAACTTTACTTAATTTTCACCTGGCTTCAGCTGACATCTTTCCAAGTACGCACACACAGAGAACCCTAGAAATCGTTACAATAATGGCCCAATGTTTCCTAAATGATCGTTCCAAAATCTTGTGTTGTGTGTTGTAACCTGTTATAAATGCGAATTCAAAGCGGTTGGTACTTTTCTCATTCGGGACTTTCGTCTCCAGAAGGGAGTTTCTATCTAATCTGGCCACTTCTTCTTTAGTTGTTCTAACTGAGGATTCTTCATAACCGATCATTGAACCTTTCTTCCAGAATATCTGCCTGTTGTCTATATATTACATCTTCCGAACAGTTCCTTTTAACTCTTTTGAATTGGCTGTTGGGTATTGAGTTCAGCCAATTTTTATGGTGGCAACTGTTCCTATAGGTCTGACAGTCAGAAGGTTTATCCATTTCCAAAACAGAATTAATTATTTTCCCACCAGCTAAGGTAGTTACCAACCTGATATTGCCATAACTGTTGACAATGCAACAATCCACCCTACCCCACAAGCTCGCTGCCTAGGTGTCATCCTTGACTCTGAACTCTCCTTTGTTCCACACATTCAATCTGTCTCTAAATCATGTTACATGCACCTTAAAAACATATCCAAAATACGCCCTTATCTTACACAAGACACTGCAAAAACTCTGATCCATGCACTCATCATCTCCCGCATTGATTATTGTAATAGTCTCCTTACTGGTCTTCCCAAACATAGGCTCGCACCACTTCAATCCATTTTAAATGCAGCTGCGAGGCTAATCTTCTTCGCCAGACATTCTTTGTCTGCTGATCCGCTCTGTCAGTCCCTCCATTGGTTACCGGTATTCTACCGTGTCAAATATAAAATACTTTTACTTACATACAAGGCTATTACCCAAACTGCACCATCATACATCTCCTCACTCATCTCAAAATATCTCCCTACCAGACCCCTCCGCTCTGCACAAGATCTGCGTCTCTCATCCAGATGTATTACCTGTTCCCACTCAAAATTACAGGACTTTATCCGGGCTTCACCCACTCTATGGAATGCCCTCCCACGCACAAGAAGATTCTCCACTAGTCTCCAAACCTTTAAACGTTCCCTGAAAACTCATCTCTTCAGACAAGCCTACCAAATTCCTGACCCACACACATAACCTTTAATGCTTCCCTATCCAGTTACATTCCCTCTGCACAGTCCCCATAACCTCACATTTTGTCTTCCAACATTGCTGGGTGATCATATCATACAACCCACTAAGAAGCTAGCAATCTGGGGAAACATTATGTAACAGGTAGCATCTATCCTTGTGTATCAATACCTATTTCCCTCTAGACTGTAAGCTTGCGAGCAGGGCCTTCCTACCGCTATGTCTGTCTTTTCCCTGTTTTGTTCTATAACTGTTGTTCTAATTGTAAAGCGCAACGGCATATGCTGCGCTATATAAGAAACTGCTAATAAATACATTTAGTATATGTCTTCGTACAGTTTACCTTCCTGAGTATATATAGTTAAATCTAGGAAGTCCACCATTTCTGTACTGATTTTGAACCTAAACTCTATATTTAGACTGTTGGTGTTGAGATAGGTACAAAATTCTTCCAGAAGTGATCCCTCTCCCCTCCATATAAAGATCACGTCATCTATGTAACATCTCCATGACACCAGGTTCGCACCAAACCTGGTGTCTCCGGTATCAATTCCCCTACAGCCAATCTGTCAGCAATGATAGATCATTTTTTGCAACCTTTAGTGATCAATAATAGATCACATTTAAAGGACACTAAGGATCTCCTTACTTATTTGCCAACAATTCCATGGGAAGAAGGTATACATTTAGTTACAGCGGACGACAGGTCTTTATATACTATCATTAATCATGAGGCCGGTTGCCTAGCGGTGACAGAATTTTTGAATAAAAGCGATTTAGATGACCTGTTCAGAAATGTATTATTGATGGAGTAAAACTTATTCTTTCAAATAATTACTTCAAATTCAATGGAGATTTTTTTCTTCAAAAGATAGGAACAGCTATGGGCACCAGGTTCGCCCCTAGCTATGCCAACATCTTCAGAGGCAAATGGGAAAATGATTTAATTTGGGAATCTAACCCATTTGGGGCGAACCTGGTGTCATGGAGATGTTACATAGATGACGCGATCTTTATATGGAGGGGAGAGGGATCAGTCTTGGAAGAATTTTGTACCTATCTCAACACCAACAGTTTAAATATAGAGTTCAGCTTCAAAATCAGTACAGAAATGGTGGACTTCCTAGATTTAACTATATATACTCAGGAAGGTAAACTCTGTACGAAGACATATACTAAACCTACTGACTGTCAGACCTATAGGAACAGTTGCCACCATAAAAATTGGCTGAACTCAATACCTAACAGCCAATTCAAAAGAGTTAAAAGGAACTGTTCGGAAGATGTAATATATAGACAACAGGCAGATATTCTGGAAGAAAGGTTCAATAGATTGGTTATGAAGAATCCTTAGTTAGAAGAACTAAAAAAGAAGTGGCCAGATTAGATAGAAACTCCCTTCTGGAGACGAAAGTCCCAAATGAGAAAAGTACCAACCACTTTGAATTCGCATTTATAACAGGTTACAACACACAACACAAGATTTTGGAACGATCATTTAGGAAACATTGGGCCATTATAAAGAAAGATCCGATCTTAAAGGGAATTCTACCTGAACAACCAATATTTATATATAGGAAGGCCCCCAATTTGAGGAACAAGTTGGTTCACAGTGATCTTCCGTCCACAAAGAAAGTGGGTAAAATTAATACGAAGGGGTTTCATAGGTGCTGCTGTTGTATCGGGTGCAAAGAAATTAGTACGGATATAGGTAGAAAATTAGAAAATATAGAGATCAATGGCCATGTCCATGATATACAAGACTTCATCACATGTAACGTAAAGAATGTAATCTATGCAGTAGAGCGCCCATGTCATCTCTTTTATATAGGGTGTACATCTAGGGCACTGAAAGTAGGTATTGCTGAAAACGTTAGAAATATAAGGAAGGGAGTTGAGACTCATGCTCTAGCAAACCATTTTAGGTTGTATCATAACTGTGATCCCCGACTTATTGTACGGTTTGTAGGCTTAAGAAAAGTGGAATGCAACCAACGGCAAAGAAATCTCCCGAAATTATTGGCAAAAACTGAAATGGAAATTATCTATAAATATAATACTCTAACACCAGGGGGCATCAATATAGATTTTGAGCTCACATGGTTTATTTGATATTTAGGTACATTTTTGTGTCGTTTTGTATATATTTTCTTGTTCTCAAATGGTATATATATTTATTAGGAACTCTGTGACCTACATAAAGAAGTGACAGAGGTGAAGATTTATGAAGAGTATCCTATGGAATTTTATGGAACTGATCCATTTTTTTCATGTGGACTATGATCTATATCTGGAGTGCTAACAAGTCTTTCAATACTGTATCATCAAGAAGGAATTTTATAAAAAGGACTTGGAAACAGGATTGAAAAGAGAGATTAAGGACACTCTGCACAGAAATAACAAGATGTCCCATGTCAACCTAAGTTTAACCTATATGGATCTATTTGAACTTTGTCTTTGATGGGGTTTTCGGACATTTCCAAACTATTCTATTTGGTTTAATTACTCATCTGTTTGATTTTAATGCTATTTTTATATGTCGAATTGAAACATTATTTAAAATTGTCACCATATTTCTGGTTCTAGCACCTCAACACTGATTAAGGGCTGGTATCTTGTTACTTTGCAACATCGTTATCGAGTTATATACAATATCTGATTTGTTTATTTAATCTCTACTTTGGAAAATAGAAAGATCATTGACACTGTTAAAATTGATTTTGCAGTGTTCCATTTAATGTTAGATGTTGCTAGGCAACACACTATTAGAAGCGATCTATCTCCGGACATGACGTTACGGCATGGCCAGTTGCCGTGGTAACGTCGGAAGGGGTGTTGGAGCGAGCGGGTTTACCGCTGTTCACCACCCCCGGAAATGACTCCACGGCATGGTGCGTCGCCGTGGCAACATCGGAGGGGACGCCGGAGCGAGCGGAATCACCGCTGTCTGCCGCCCCCGGATATGACGTTGCGGCACAATCCGTTGCCATGGAGACGTTGGGACGCCGTGATCAGCGGGTCTCCGCTGAATAGTACAAGAGAAACATTCTAGCAATATTTATTGTGATTATTAAAGAGACTTTAGCAGTGTTGAGGTAGCTGGAAATTGACTAAAGTTTTAGTCTGTGTTAAGCTCTGTTAAAATACGGTTGTTATGGCAACAAGTATCAACACATAGAAGCTTCCATGTTTATACAGGTGTTGCTGATTGTTAATTTGTTTTCTCACTGGTGGATATGGGTATTTAAAGCCCTCTAGAGTACAAGAGAGCACACTTACCTTGAAAAAGAACCTAGAACAGGTTTGAAACGCGTTGGTCTGGTGCAGAGACTTCCGTTGCGGCGTGTGGGTGACCTGATTGCCTTTTGCAGGACTGTGCCATTTGAGGGTGGCCATTTGACTGCGTAAACACCTATTTGAGAACTAATGTTCTCAAATGATTTGGTAATTATCTTATTCACACTAAGTCCGGATTTTCCTCTGCCCGAAGTGTGTTATTTATAAAGTTGGAATTTTATGTATGTTTTATATGATTCATAAATTGGAATTTTAATGTACAAAGATTAAAAGACGTATTGCATGAGATATTGGCAATCCTTTTTCTTGCATGAAAACCATTATTGGATATTGAGAGGAGAACCACTGTGAGGAGAAGAATAGAGGAAAGAAGCCATTACACGCAAGCTGACAAGTTTATTACAGGAATGTAACTATAGTATCAATATTTTAATGAGTTTGTGGTTTTTAGAGATTTTGTTGAAATTATATTGCACTGTAGAAGCACCTTGACGTGATTTGTATAAGGGTTAGTAATGCGTCACAGCAACCATAGCATCCCTACTCTCTCATAGGCACTTTATCTAATACTAAGGTCCTGCTGGAGGTGGGAGGTGTATATAACAGAGGGGGCATCAGTTTATTATGTTACCTAGTGAGTGCCTGCTCCTAGTGCCCCGCCTCTATACCCAGAGTATCTAGTGTCCCCCAGTTAGGGTATAGTGAGTGTCTGCTCCTAGCGCCCCGCCTCTATACCCAGAGTAACCAGTGTCTCCCAGATAGGGTATAGTGAGTGTCTGCTCCTAGTGCCCCGCCTCTATACCCAGAGTAACCAGTGTCCCCCAGATAGGGTATAGTGAGTGTCTGCTCCTAGTGCCCCGCCTCTATACCCAGAGTAACCAGTGTCCCCCAGATAGGGTATAGTGAGTGTCTGCTCCTAGTGCCCCACCTCTATACCCAGAGTAACCAGTGTCCCCCAGATAGGGTATAGTGAGTGTCTGCTCCTAGTGCCCCGCCTCTATACCCAGAGTAACCAGTGTCCCCCAGATAGGGTATAGCGAGTGTCTGCTCCTAGTGCCCCGCCTCTATACCCAGAGTAACCAGTGTCCCCCAGATAGGGTATAGTGAGTGTCTGCTCCTAGTGCCCACCTCTATACCCAGAGTAACCAGTGTCCCCCAGATAGGGTATAGTGAGTGTCTGCTTCTAGTGCCCCGCCTCTATACCCAGAGTATCCAGTGTCCCCCAGATAGGGTATAGTGAGTGTTTGCTCCTAGTGCCCCACCTCTATACCCAGAGTAGCCAGTGTCTCCCAGATAGGGTATAGCGAGTGCCTGCTCCTAGTGCCCCGCCTCTATACCCAGAGTATCCAGTGTCCCCCAGATAGGGTATAGTGAGTGTTTGCTCCTAGTGCCCCACCTCTATACCCAGAGTAACCAGTGTCTCCCAGATAGGGTATAGCGAGTGCCTGCTCCTAGTGCCCCGCCTCTATACCCAGAGTAACCAGTGTCCCCCAGATAGGTATTAAAATCCTATTTTCTCTTATACCCTAACGGTAAATCCTTTTCTCTTAGTCCATAGAGGATGCTGGGGACACCAAAAACACATGTAAGTACATATAATAGGTCACACTTCATGCAATCAGTACGTTAGTGCAGGGTATTCATTGCACTACTGGGTGAGATGTCACATGAGATAATCCTTTATTATCACATGCCAGGCACTGTCACCACAGATGGGGTCACTATGAGCTTATGGAAACACATTTTGGGAAGACTTTGACAGATGGACATGTGGCCGAGATGTTCTCATTAATACACAATATTCCAATCAGCAGTAAGGTGGGAGAGGCTGGGAACATGCATCTATCCAAGATGGTTCCGCATTCCTTTGGTTCTTCCCAAAATGTTTCCCTCTGCCTTGCCACACTGCTAGAGATGTGGAGTCCCTAGAAATACATTTCTCATACGTCCTAGAGGGTGCTGGGGACTCCGTAAGGACCATGGGGTATAGACGGGATCCGCAGGAGACATGGGCACACTATAAGACTTTGAATGGGTGTGAACTGGCTCCTCCCTCTATGCCCCTCCTCCAGACTCCAGTTAGAGAACTGTGCCCAGGGAGACGGACATTTCGAGGAAAGAATTTATTGTTTAAACACGGTAAGTGTCATACCAGCTCACACCTCGAACATGCCGCAGAACGTGGCATTCAAAAGAACACCAGCCAATGGCATTGAAAATATACAGCAATATGCTGACCGAAAATGTAACACAACCTGTGTGTAAACACGACCAATAATAGCATACCACATGCCCAGTGGCGTAACTAGAAATTTTTCTCCCCCAAGCCAAAAAATTCTTCGGTGCCCCCCCCCCCCCCATACCCCCCATAATTGGCACTAGTAAAGGGACAAATATGCGCGCGCCGTAGTCGTGCGCCACCAAAAAGGGGGGGTGGCTTCATTTATATGGGCATGGCTTCACGTAAAGGGGCGTGGCATTGCAGGAAAAGACTACCTTATACCCCAGTTTTGCAACCTGCACGCCCAGACGTTAGCCACCACAGGAAAGAAAAATAATCCTGATTCATGCCCCTTACATTATTTGTCATTTTTCCTCCTTATAGTATTGCCCAGTATACATTATTCCACATACTGCAATGGCCTTAGCCATTATGCCACACACAATAATGCACATGACACAATATGCACACACTGTAATGCCCCCGACACATTATGCCACACACTGTAATGCCTGTGACACATTATGACAGGAATCGCAATGCCCGTTATACATTATGCTACACACTGCAATGCCCCTGATACATTATTTATTATTATTATCCTTTATTTATATGGCGCCACAAGGGTTCCGCAGCGCCCAATTACAGAGTACATAAACAAATAATCAAATAGGAAAACAGCAATTTACAGTTGATGACAGTATAGGACAAGTACAGGGTAAATAAACATAGTTACATCAGCAGATGACACTGGAATAAGTATCAGGTGGCAGAAGACTGATGGAATTGGTGCAGTTGAAGATTATTAAAGTAAGAAAGGATAAGCACATGAGGGAAGAGGGCCCTGCTCGTGAGAGCTTACATTCTAAAGGGGAGGGGTAGACAGACAGGGGTGACACAGTTGGGGTACATAGAGAGCGTAGAACAGAGGGTTAGGATGAGATTTGGCTGGGTTTGGTGAAGAAGTGGGTCTTGAGAGCCCGTTTGAAGTTTTGTAGAGAGGTGGAAAGTCTGAGGGGGAGAGGTAGGGAATTCCAAAGAAGTGGTGCAGCACGTGAAAAATCTTGGAGGTAGGAGTGGGAGGAAGTAATCCGTAGGCAGGAGAGTCGGCGTGCATTAGCAGAGCGAAGAGGACGGGTGGGAGTGTAAAGGGAGATGAGGTCAGAGATGTAGATGGGAGAGGAGTGGGTGAGGGCTTTGTAAGCGAGTGTGAGAAGCTTGAGGAAAGAAAGGAAGTAAGACGGTTGTAGACAATACACTCAAGGAGTTTGGAGGCAAAATGGAGGAGAGAGATGGGTCTGTAGTTGGAGAGAGTGTTTGGATCAAGTGTAGGTTTTTTAAGAATAGGAGAGATGAGTGCATGCTTGAAGGCAGAGGGGACAGTGCCTGATGAGAGGGATAGATTGAGAAGGTGTGAAAGATGGGAACAAGCAGAAGGAGAGAGGTAGCGGAGGAGGCGGGAGGGGATAGGGTCAAGTGGGGAGGTGGTGAGGGGAGAGGAACGAATGAGGGCCATGACTTCCTCTCCAGATGCATGGGAGAAATATGACAGAGTAGGTGCGAGGGATGGGGAGGGTTGGTAAGGGATAGGAGAAAGCTGGTTACTGATGGACTGGTGTGATGTGATGTCCTGACGTATGGAGTCAATTTTGGATGTGAAGTAAGTGGCAAAGTCAAGAGCAGAGAGTGAGGAGGGGAGACTCGGTGGAGGTGGGCAGAGGAGTGAGTTAAGAGTGGCAAAGAGGCGCCGGGGGTTGGAAGACTGGAAGGAGATGAGGTTCTTGAAGTATGACTGTTTAGCAAGAGAAAGGGCAGCACTGAAGGATGAGTTTGAAATGGAGGAAGTCTGCCTTAGAGCGTGATTTCCTCCAGTGTCGCTCAGCAGTACGTGAGCATTTTTGCAGATATCTGGTGCATTTGGTGTGCCAGGGTTGAGGTGTTAATTTGCGAGGGTGAATTGGTTGGTGGAGCAACAGAGTCAAGAGCAGAAGTAAGGGATGCATTGTATGTGGAAGTGGCTTGTTCAGGGCATGAGAGAGAGAGAGAATAGGAGAGAGAAGCGAGTCAAACAGGGAGGAAAGGAATGTAGTGTCAATAGCTTCAATGTTACGCTTAGTGATGGTAGCCTTAGGAGGTAGAGATGGGGAAGTCGAGAGAGATAGGTTAAAGGAGAGCAGGTGGTGGTCAGAGAGGGGAAATGGGGAGTTGGAAAAATCAGAAATATCACAGCAGTGAGTGAAGACCAGATCCAGTGAGCTCCCATTCACATGGGAGGGTGAGGAGGTCCACTGGGAGAGACCAAGTGAAGAGGTGAGGTTAAGGAGTTTAGAGGTAGGTGATTGTGTGGGGATGTCAATAGGGATGTTGAAATCGCCTAGGATAATGGAGGAAATGTCAGAAGAGAGGAAGCGAGGAAGCCAGGAAGCAAAGTTGTCGATGAATTTGGAAGCAGTGCCAGGGGGGCGGTAAATGACAGCTACTCTAAGATGTACTGGTTGGAAGAGGCGTATGACATGGACCTCAAATGTCGAGAATGTAAGGGATGGTTCTGGTGGTATGAGTTGGTAGGAGTAACTAGAAGGTAAAAGGATCCCAACACCACCCCCAGGGCAACCCCCAGGTCGGGGTGTGTGAATGTGAGGCCCCCAGCAGAGAGAGCAGCAGGAGAAGTAGTGTCAGAGGGCGTAATCCAAGTTTCAGTAATGGCTAGTAGGCGTAGGGAGTTGGAAATGAAATGGTCATGAGTGGGGACCAGTTTGTTACAAACAGATCTGGCATTCCAGAGGGCACAGGATAGGGGGTATGAGTTTGTGGGAGAGATGTGAATGAGATTATCAGGGTTGCTGTAGCGATGAGGTGAGATTAACTTTGAGGGCAGGGATGATGAGAGAGTAGTGATGGTACGGGTGCCTGAGCTAGGAGGGGAAACTGCAGGAGGTGGGCAGGGAGGGAGGTCAGTGTGATGTGGATGGGGATATGGGCAGGTGACGGAAGGGAGAGAGGGAGCAGGGCTGAGTTGTGGGGTAGCAGGACCATGGGGCAGAGGTAAATGAATGTGGGGTAACAGGAAAGGAGGGGGAAGGAGACAGAGGAGGAGGTGTAGGAGACTAGGGGGGAAGGATAAAGATACATTATTAGGTAGACACTGAGTGATGTGGGGAGTATAAGAAAGCCTTGACATAGTGTTAAGTAGGTAAATAGGTTGAGGGAAAGTGGAAGTAGGAGTGGAGACTGTAAGGGAATCAGAGCAGAAGAATTGCAGAAATGCAGGTGAGAAAAGCAGTGTAGTCTCAATGGGTGTAGATTTAGTATGGAATGAGTCAAAAGCGTAGATAAAGTGGGTGCAGAAATGTATTTGCGCTGTAAGAAATGAAAGGATTGTGAGAGGGGTAAGAAGCAAGGATAATTTTGTTAGATTTTTCAAGTGTTTTTAGATGAGTAGATAAACTCTCAATTGTTCCAAAGAAGATCTTTGTAATCCTGATTATGGATGGAAACCAGATCTTACTAATGTTCTTTCCTGCAAGTGGGTTGCATAGTGTTCACAGAGTGAAAGTTGGAGGGTGATAATTTTGCATATGCAGTTGATATTGTTAAGTAGTTCATCTGTTGTTGTTTGTGTTTTTTTGTCCAGTTTAAGTCCAGGCTAAGTCCAGGCTTTGATATTAAAATTATATATCTGCTCCCTTTGAGCCTCCTCCCTTAGAGTCCTACACCCTGGATTAATCAGCCAGGCTTAATCAGCCAAGTAAACTCACATTATAGCACATACAATGTCTGTGACACAGTATGACACCACAATGATCCTGAGACATTATACCACATAGCCTGTGATATAGTATACGACACACCGTAATGCCTGACACATTATGACACACACCGCAATGTCCGTGATACATTATGCCACACACCGTAATGCCCATTACACATTAAGTTCTACAGTAAGGCTTCTAATTACTTTTAAATTACCTGCTCATTGCCAGGGGTTTCATACTCTTGGTTCCATGCACGGTGCCAGGGGTTTTCATGCTCAGGGTGTCATGCTCGTTGCCAGGGGTTTCATGCACTGGGTGTCATGCTCGTTGCCAGGGGTTTCATGCACTGGGTGTCATGCTCGTTGCTAGGGGGTAGTGCTTGTTGCTAGCGCCGTGCTCCCAGTGCCACATATGCCCCCAGTGCCAGATATTCCCCCACAGTGCCAGGTATATGCCCCTAGTGCCAGATATTCCTCCACAGTGCCAGGTACATGCCCGCAGTGCCAAATATACCCCCCCTCCCAGTGCCACATATGCCCCCTCAGTGCCTGCTCCCCCAGTGCCAAATATTCCCTCACAGTACCACATATGCCCCATCAGTGCCTGCTTCCCCAGTGCCAGTTATTCCCCCACAGTGCCAGGTATATGCCCCCAGTGCCAGATATTCCCCCACAGTGCCACATATGCCCCCTCAGTGCCTGCTCCCCCCAGTGCCAAATATTCCCCCACAGTGCCAGGCATATGCGCCCCGTGCCAGATATTCCCCCACAGTGCCAGGTATATGCCCACAGTGCCACATATGCCCCCTCAGTGCCTGCTCCCCCCAGTGCCAAATATTCCCCCACAGTGCAAGGTATATGCCCCCAGTGCCAGATATTCCCCCACAGTGCCAGGTATATGCCCCCAGTGCCAGGTATTCCCCCACAGTGCCAGGTATATGCCCCCAGTGCCAGATATCCCCCCCCCCCTCCCGCTCCTTTGTGTTCGGGGACACGGAGCGCACAGCGCACGCCTCTCCAGTGTCCCTCCTGGCTCTCCGGCCGCTCTAATAAAGGAAGTGCCAGTTCGTGAGCCAATCAGAGCTCACGAACCGGCACTTCCTTTATTAGACAGCCGGAGAGCCAGGGAGGGACACAGGAGAGGCGCGCGCTGTGCGCTCCGTGTCCCTCCTTATAGCAGCGGAGGGAAGGAGACCGCAGATTGACATGCGGATGCTCGTCCGCATGTCAATCTGTGCAAAGTCAGTGGCGCCCCCGCAGCCCCTCGCCCCCAAGCCACCGCGAGGACTGCGGGGGCAGTAGTTACGCCACTGCACATGCCATAGTATGAACAACTTCAGCAACAGCCTTGACCGAAAAGAAACACCACCTGAGCGTAACCACCAATAGCTGCAGATACAGTACGCACTGGGACGGGTGCCCAGCATCCTCTACCGACTAAGAGAAAAGGATTTACCGGTAGGTATTAAAATCCTATTTTCTCATACGTCCTAGAGGATGCTGGGGACACCAAAAGGACCATGGGGTTTATACCAAAGCTCCAGACCACTCTGTAGCACCGATTGAGCAAACATGAGGTCCTCATCTGCCAGGGTATCAAACTTGTAGAATTTAGCAAAAGTATTTGAACCCGACAAATTAGCTGCTCGGCAAAGTTGAACCGCCGAGACCCCACGGGCATTTGCCCAAGAAGAGCCCACTTTCCTGGTAGAATGGGCCTTCACAGACTTCGGTAACGGCAATCCAGCTGTAGAATGAGCCTGCTGAATCGTATCACAGATCCAGCGTGCAATAGTCTGCTTAGAAGCAGGAGTCCCAATTTTGCTGGGAGCATACAGGATAAACAGAGCCTCTGTTTCCTCAATCTGAGCCATTCTGGCGACATAAATATTCAAAACTCTGACTACATCGAGAGACTTCGAATCAGCCAAAGCTTTAGTAGCCACAGGCACCACAGTAGGTTGGTTCACGTGAAATTGTTGCCGAGTTCTCAATTCCGCCCTACCCACATGGAAGATCAAATAGGGCTCTTGTGAGACAAAGTCGCTAATTCCAACAGCCGCAATAGCATGACCACTTTCCAAGTGAGAAATTTTAACTCAACCTTTCGCAAAGGTCCCAACTAGTGTGACATAAGAAACTGCAACACAACGTTAAGGTCCCATGGTGCCACTGGGGGCACAAAGGGAGGTTGGATGTGCAGCACTCCTTTCACGTAAATCTGAACTTCTGGAAGGGTGGCCAATTCTTTTTGAAAGAAAATTGATAAGGCCGAAAACTGCACTTTAATGGAGCCTAACTTTAGGCCTACTTGCAAAAGATGGAGAAAACGACCCAGCTGAAATTCTTCCATAGGAGCCTACTTGGATTCACACCAAGACACATACTTCCTCCAAATACAGTGGTAAATCTTCGCCGTTACTCCTTTCCTAGTCTGAAGCACTGTGGGAATTACTTCACCGGAAACACCATTTCGGGCTAGGATATGGCGTTCAACCGCCATGCCGTCAAACGCAGCCGTAGGAAGTTTTGATACACGCTCAGTCCTTGCTGTAACAGGTCCTCTCGTAGAGGAAGAGGCCCGGGATCTTCTTTGAGTAAGTCTTGAAGATCTGGATACCAAGCCCTCCTTGGCTAGATCGGAACAATGAGGATCGCCTGAACCTTTGTTCTACTTATGTTTATCACCTTCGGAAAGAGTGATAGGGAACACTGCTAAAGCCTAATATTTATCTTACTTAAAACCCTCTAAAAGGTTAAAGAACACAGTACGCAATTGGCGTATGGAATACCGTAAGAGTACGCACGTAGCGTAACAAACGTTTAGCCGTGGTCGAGACGCACGTTCGCTCACGGCTTAAAGCGTACAGGCAAGCACGCTATAGGCTGCCGACTAACGTAATGATACGCTATCAGCGTAGCGGACGCTCGAGACCACGAGGAGATCACAAGCGGCGCTGACGCTCACAGAGTTAAACCTTTATAACTATACCATAAACTATGTACTTATACTGTAAACCTTTGTGCAGTGATAAGGTGTAAATGCAGCACAGTGTAACCCTGTTAGTTTAAAAGCTGTATGAGCGACTGTGACGCTCTGAGAACCCCTTTGCAATATAATAAACACTCTAATACCGGTCTGAGGTTCTAACGCCTTTAAGGAAGAGAATGAACGTTCACTTTGCAAAAGAATACACAATACAAGTTATACACTACCAAAATAACATAGAATACCTAACCGAATCACTACACATAAAATACAATAGCGGCACAATTACATTTAAGGGAAAAGAGAGAGAGAGAGAGAGAGAATGGCTTACAATAACAATAAAGACAATATGGTTGCAGAGAAACTTACGCACCAGGGGAAACAATCGCAAGCGCCTTTCTGGATATCCAGCTCCCGATTATCAGTTATGAGAACCGTTGAAGAGAATAGAGAGCTGGCCCAGATCGGCTTGTCCTTTTATACACTACACACAATACAGTACAATGGTCCCTATATTCTTATTGTTCATTGGACACAGGAATTCGTCTTCGCATTATAACAAAAGGTCATAGGTTGGTTCATACAGGTGGGCTGTGACTATTCCTAACTGCTCAGGTGGGTGGGAAACTGGGTTTCACACCGCATGGGTAATAAAGTGCAAATATAGTAAATGTCCATAAACTTCTTATGTCCATAACTATACGCACAAGCGATTAATCCGCTTCAAACCAACACCGGAATATTGCTAATTAAATACTCTTCCGATGGATACTAAACACCACTGTGTAACCCCTGTCTGACCCTTCGTATCAAACAAAGAGGGATCTCTTTGTCCCCGAACATACTACGTTAACTAAACTTTCAGATTCTATCAAAGGGACCATAATCTACAAAAGACATTATATGACTAAAATATGTTACGATTGAGTCGCCCGCTAGACGTACACAAACTCTACCGTAAATGCGCATACCGTGCGCCTGCGGGTGCACGCAACTGAGAGTATGCGCACGCACGGGAGGGCTCATGCACGCGCAGCAGGCACTCGCATGAGGTGCATATATGGCAGTGTGTAGCGTGATATTTTTCTGACTTTGACAGTCCACCCTTTGGCAGTCACCAATAACTGCCACTTTCTAAAACATTTCAAACAGAGAAAAATATATATGTCATGTGTAAATACATTTCTATGGTCGGGTAGGGGAGGAGAGAAGAAGGTGAGAAAAGGGTATGACCTAGTGAGATAGCAAAAGCATGTGTGTATGAATCCATGTTTGGGGGGTCATGTATCATCGTGCCGTACGTGTTTTAAATCAAGCTTCGAGGTATTGCGAAGTATACATTTGAATTCCTTCTTATCCCGTATTAAGGGTCTGTGAATGGGCTGTCAAACTTTACCGAGCTCTTTTCGGCTTTTGGTTGCAACAAAATGGGGGAGCACATTTTAGTTGATGATACATGAGTAGGGGGGATATGTGAGTGCTGATATCTGTGCCTGTATTCCCTATCGACTATGTGTGTCATTACCTGAAGGTTGTAGAGATGAAGATAAAGAACAATTATGGTAAATGCAGTGATAAACTATGTGAGTTTAATATACATTTGCCGATTGAGGTCTTGACTTGTCTTGTCTCGATGTACATGTTGACTGTAGTCTCTTTGGGCTTTTGCTAACAATGCGAGCAAAGCTTTATCAATGTCCATAGACTTACAAAAAATGTTGGGCTAGCGTAAAATTAAAGTCACTAGGGATATGGGGGGTCTATGGCATAGTCCATCAGTTGTCTGTGTAAAAGGTTGTCAAATTCTTCTTCCAAGCAGATGTCTTTTTACCTTGGAGGAAAACAAAGGAGAAACGGGTGAAAGAAACGGACCGTGGAATCACATTTTCATCACAACATTGTCTCTATCGTTGGGTCATAAATCAAATCCATTGGAATTATAATGTCTTCACTCCTTAGACTCATCACCCGAGTACTTCGTTTACACTTCGTCAAAGCCTGAACGCATCTAAATATCAAACCAATCGATATGACGATACCCAAGATACACAGAAGAAATTTCCCTACATCCATTATAATTCCTTGGGCCCATTCTCCTAAACCAGAGAACCAATTTCGCGGGTTCAACCATGACACCCAACCGGTCAACTCATTACCCACAGCAGCAAGGGTGAGATTGTGTCTCCTGCGGAATTCCCACTTTAATTGGAGAATGTCGTCCATCTTTTGGTCTATGACCTCGACCGGGTCCTCGGTGCTATTCGTAATATAAGTGCAGCATTTTACGCCGTACTGCGTTGCCAGTGTGACACAATATCCGCCTGTCACTGCTGTGAGATAATTAAGAACCATCCTATGCTGAACCAGTTCTGTTTTATAAGCTTGGAGCTCCCTTCCAGTATACCTAAAAGTGTCGTCATACATTTCAGTGATATTGTCTAATAAATTTGCAAGCGCAGATATATATTTATAGTTCAACACTCCTCTGGCGGTGCGAGTGATGTCTAACGCAAGTAGAACCTGAATCCCGGTGGATTCATGGATCAGGTCAGAGGCCGGATGCTCTGTTCTTTCTATTAGGTGACGTTTAACGATGTGCTCGTGATGAGTGTGAGTATAAGGAGCTTGGGCACCGCGGTGAATATCTTTCATTTTAGTATGTGATACCGTCATTACCTCAGGCAGTATTTTTCCAATATAACACAATCCTTCTGAGTTTGGGGCAAGCCACTTATACGCCTTCCTCCCGCATATGAAATGTGCATCATCGGGGAGAACATATGTGTCACGATCCGGGTATCTGGATGCCATTTCTTACCTATCAGATGCCTCCTAAGGCTGGCTCAGCGCTCCAGGACCGGATCCCATCTGTTATCCTGATGTGCACATTCCCGCATCCTCTCCTGTCTCTCTGGACGCAGTCACAGTAACGCCTTATACATCTGGCATGACGTCTCCCGCGGCCTCCGCCGCCGTCCCTGAGCTTCTGCATTCAGAGTGGCGATTACGTCAGCCGCGGCCTCCGCTGTGTCCGCGTGGTCGGATGTGCATCTGTCAGCCTGGCGTCTCCTGTCTCCGGTGGCCGGCGCCGCCATTACTGTTTTCCAGACCACATGGATTACAATCCAAACTTCCCTCCAAGTGTCTGCATGGGCGCAGCCATCTTGGATTCTGTCAGCTGATCTTTCCTACCAATCCGTTGTCAGTATTATTAATTTGCATAATTGCCTAGCCAATGCCTTCCTTGCTGCAGGTATAAATAGGTTGTGCCTGAGCAAGGAAGGCGTCAGTGCTTTGGTTGTCAAACCTAGTTCCAGTTTGTCTCTCTCCTGTGATTGTCTTCCAGGTTCCAGCTCCTGTCTCCAGACTTCTGCTATAGAGACCCGCACCAGCATTCCATCTGCGGTGTAGCCTGACTCTCCGATCCATTCTGGACTCACCTGTTTCCAGCTACAACATCACCTGCTTCCAGCTCAGCTTCCAGCAGTGTACAGCTTCTCTTAAAGGGCCGGTGTCCTTTCTGCAGTTTACCACTCTCCACCGGTATTATTATTTCTCTGCTCTCAAATTCTACATTTCATCTATATTGCATCGCTCTCAAGCTTTATTTATTATTTAACTGGTTCCAGCCAGTATCCACTCCGTGCCAACACCTGTCTGGTTCTAACCAGTACCCACAGCAGCATTTTATCTACAGCAGTCCAGCTTTCCCTGGAACACCAGCTGGTACGACCCTGGGCTTTCCTCATTGCTACAGTTGAGCCTGGTAAGGACTTTCCAACTTGCAGATAATAAGAACTGTCTCATACCACCAGAGCTCTGTGGCCCCTGCCACCCTGTAGTACCCAGGAACTGTATTATTATTTCTCTGCTGATTTTTATGTTTCTTTTTACTGCTACTGTGATGCATGGAGTTTGTCATAAATAAATATCATTGACTTTTACTCAAGTTGTCGTGGTCACGCCTTCGGGCGGTTTCTCTTCATGTTACTTACATGTCCAGGGGTCTGATACAACCTCCCAGGTTCCGGTACATCTCAGCCCCTACAACTGAGGCTGCCTTCCGTCAGCTCAGGCCCTCAGTTGTGACAGTAAGCACTGACCAAATGAATCCAGCCGGAGACCAGGATCAAGCGGCCAGGCCGATGCAAGAACTGGCAGCCCGACTTGAACATCAGGAGGCTGCACAGGGCCACATCATCCGCTGTCTCCAGGATCTCTCTACTCGGCTGGATGGGATTCAGACAACTCTCCGTGGATCAGGCGCATCTGGGGCGTCAACCACAGTGACTCCAACTATAACCCCACCCACCTTACCCGTTCTTGCTCCACGTCTTCATCTTCCAACGCCAGCAAAATTTGACGGATCTCCAAGATTCTGCAGGGGATTTCTCAACCAGTGTGAGATTCAGTTTGAGCTACAACCTGGCAATTTTCCCAGTGACCGTACAAAAATTGCCTACATCATCTCTCTTCTCAGTGGCTCAGCCCTCGACTGGGCATCACCGTTATGGGAGAGGTCCGACACCCTGCTATCTTCTTACACTGCATTCGTGTCAACATTCAGGCGCATCTTCGACGAGCCAGGCCGGGTAACTTCAGCTTCGTCTGAGATTCTCCGTTTACGCCAGGGATCACGTACTGTAGGACAATATCTTATACAGTTCCAGATTCTGGCATCTGAACTGGCATGGAACGACGAGGCCCTGTATGCTGCATTCTGGCATGGTTTATCCGAGCGTATTAAAGATGAGTTAGCTACCAGAGACTTACCCTCCAAGTTAGATGAGCTAATCTCACTTTGTACGAAAGTTGACTTACGTTTCAGAGAGAGAGCAACTGAGCGTGGAAGATCATCTGCTCCAAAATCTTCTGCTCCTCCTCCTCGCCAACTGTCACCAACTAAAGATGAACCCATGCAAATTGGCCGTTCCCGTTTAACTCCTGCTGAGCGCCGAAGACGTCTCTCTGAGTCTCTCTGTCTGTATTGTGCAGCTCCGTCTCACACTATTAATGCCTGTCCCAAACGTCCGGGAAACTCCAAATCCTAGCTCGCCAAGGAGAGGGCCGGCTAGGAGTAATGATCTCCTCTCCATCTCCTCAAGATTGTAATCTCCCAGTCTCGCTTCAAGTTGCTCAACGTTATCAGAACGTCATTGCCCTCCTGGATTCCGGAGCAGCTGGGAACTTTATTACCGAAGCCTATGTTAAACGGTGGTCCCTACCCACCGAGAGACTTCCTTCCTCCTTTTCCTTAACTGCCGTGGATGGCAGTACAATTTTTGATACAGTTATTGCTCTAAGGACTCTACCAGTTCGTCTGAGAGTGGGAGTTCTTCATTCCGAACTTATTTCACTTTTAGTGATTCCAAGAGCCACACATCCTGTGGTCCTGGGCCTTCCATGGCTCCGTCTTCACAATCCTACAATTGATTGGACGACTACGCAAATTCTGGCATGGGGTCCCTCCTGTGCTGAGACATGTTTGTTTAAAGTGTTGCCTGTCTGTTCTTCCTCCCCCAGGTCGTCTGATGTTCCACCTCCTCCATATCAAGATTTCACGGATGTGTTCAGTAAAGCTTCTGCTGATATCCTTCCTCCTCATAGAGAATGGGACTGCCCGATTGATCTCGTTCCAGGGAAGGTTCCACCTCGAGGCCGAACTTATCCGTTGTCTCTGCCTGAGACGCATTCTATGGAGGAATACATTAAAGAGAACCTAGCAAAGGGGTTCATTCGACCTTCTTCTTCTCCAGCCGGCGCAGGCTTCTTTTTTGTAAAAAAGAAAGATGGTGGTCTGCGGCCGTGCATCGACTACAGAGGTTTGAACGACATTACCATCAAGAACCGCTGTCCTTTACCCCTGATTACTGAGCTCTTTGACAGAGTTAGCGGAGCTACCATCTTTACAAAGCAGGACTTGAGAGGTGCATACAATCTCATCCGGATCCGTGAGGGTGACGAGTGGAAGACCGCATTTAACACCCGTGACGGACATTATGAGTACCTCGTCATGCCCTTCGGATTGAGCAATGCTCCAGCTGTCTTCCAGCATTTCGTCAATGAGATTTTCAGAGACATTCTATACCGTCATGTCGTGGTCTATCTAGATGATATCCTCATTTTTGCCAACAATTTAGAGGAACATCGTTTTTGGGTAAAGGAGGTTCTGTCCCGTCTCCGTGTCAATCATCTCTATTGCAAATTAGAGAAATGCGTCTTTGAAGTCAAGTCCATTCCGTTTCTAGGGTACATTGTGTCCGGTTCCGGACTAGAGATGGATCCTGAGAAACTACAAGCAATCCAGAATTGGCCGGTACCCTTAACCCTCAAAGGGGTCCAGAGGTTCTTAGGGTTCGCCAATTATTACCGAAAGTTTATACGAGACTTTTCCACCATTGTGGCGCCTATTACTGCTTTCACCAAGAAGGGTGCTAACCCATCCAAGTGGTCTGAAGAAGCCATGCAAGCTTTTCATCTTTTAAAACAGAGGTTCATCTCTGCGCCTGTCCTGAAGCAGCCTGACATCGACTCTCCTTTCATCTTAGAGGTGGATGCCTCCTCCGTTGGAGTAGGAGCGGTGTTATCTCAGAGGGCTAAAGATGGCCATTTACATCCTTGCAGTTTCTTCTCATGGAAGTTCTCCCCAGCGGAGCGCAACTATGCCATTGGCGACCAGGAGTTGCTAGCCATCAAGCTCGCTCTAGAGGAGTGGAGATATCTGTTGGAGGGAGCTTCTCATTCAATCACCATCCTTACAGACCACAAGAACCTTCTATATCTAAAAGGCGCACAATGTCTCAACCCTCGTCAGGCCAGATGGGCACTTTTCTTTTCCAGGTTCGACTTTAAACTCCAGTTCTGTCCGGGCTCTCAGAATCGCAAGGCCGATGCCCTTTCCCGCTCATGGGAGCAAGAAAATGAGTCAGAGTCTTCAGACAAGCATCCTATTATAAATCCGTTGGCATTCTCCACGGTAGGGATGGACTCTACGCCCCCATCAGGGAAAAGTTTTGTGAAGCCGACACTAAGGAAGAAGCTCATGCATTGGGCCCATGCTTCCCGCTTTGCCGGACATACAGGTATCCAAAAAACCCTGGAGTTTATCTCTAGGTCCTATTGGTGGCCAACTCTGAAAAAGGACGTTTTGGAGTTTATTGCATCTTGTGTGCTCAACATAAAGTATCCCGCCAGTCGCCTGCGGGGCAACTGGTTCCACTATCTGTTCCCCGTCGACCATGGACCCATTTGTCGATGGATTTTATTACAGATTTGCCCATGTGCAACAAGTTTAATACCATCTGGGTGGTAGTTGACCGGTTCACCAAGATGGCACACTTCATTCCTCTTACCGGTCTTCCGTCAGCTTCCAAGTTGGCTCAAGTATTCATACAAGAGATCTTTCGACTCCACGGTCTTCCAGAAGAAATTATCTCAGATCGAGGAGTTCAATTCACAGCCAAATTCTGGCGAAGTTTATGTCAAGTCCTCCAAGTCAAGCTAAAGTTTTCCACGGCTTACCATCCTCAGACCAATGGTCAAACTGAGAGGGTGAATCAGGACTTGGAGTCCTTCCTCCGCATCTATGTGTCCTCCTCTCAAGATGACTGGGTTCAATTACTTCCCTGGGCCAAGTTCTGTCATAACAACCAGTATCATTCTTCATCTTCTTCAACACCATTCTTCACCAACTTTGGATTCCACCCTAAAGTCCCTGAGTTCCAACCGCTTCCAGCAACTTCTGTTCCCGCAGTGGATATCACCTTGCATCAGTTTGCCAATATCTGGAAGAGCGTACGATCAGCTCTGCTCAAGGCATCGTTCAGGTACAAGAAGTTTGCGGATAAGAAGCGTCGAGCAGTTCCTGCTCTCAAGGTGGGTGATCGGGTATGGTTATCCACGAAGAATTTGAGGTTAAGAGTTCCCAGTATGAAGTTTGCACCTCGCTACATCGGTCCTTTTAAAATTGATCAAGTCATCAATCCTGTTGCTTACAGACTCCAGTTGCCTCCCTTCTTAAAAATACCCAGGACATTCCATGTTTCCCTGTTGAAACCGCTAATCTTGAATCGGTTTCATTCCTCACTTCCTCCAACTCCGAAAGTCCAAACTCAACGAGGCGTTGAGTATGAAGTAGCCAAGATCCTGGACTCACGTCACCGTTACGGTCAACTTCAGTATCTTATTGACTGGAAGGGTTATGGCCCTGAGGAACGTTCATGGACCAATGCTTCTGATGTTCCTGCTCCTGCCTGGGTCCGGAGATTCCATTCCAAGTTTCCTCAAAAGCCAAAGAAGTGTCCTGGGGCCACTCCTAAAGGGGGGGGGGGGGGGGTGCTGTCACGATCCGGGTATCTGGACGCCATTTCTTACCTATCAGATGCCTCCTAAGGCTGGCTCAGCGCTCCAGGACCGGATCCCATCTGTTATCCTGATGTGCACATTCCCGCATCCTCTCCTGTCTCTCTGGACGCAGTCACAGTAACGCCTTATACATCTGGCATGACGTCTCCCGCGGCCTCCGCCGCCGTCCCTGAGCTTCTGCATTCAGAGTGGCGATTACGTCAGCCGCGGCCTCCGCTGTGTCCGCGTGGTCGGATGTGCATCTGTCAGCCTGGCGTCTCCTGTCTCCGGCGCCGCCATTACTGTTTTCCAGACCACATGGATTACAATCCAAACTTCCCTCCAAGTGTCTGCATGGGCGCAGCCATCTTGGATTCTGTCAGCTGATCTTTCCTACCAATCCGTTGTCAGTATTATTAATTTGCATAATTGCCTAGCCAATGCCTTCCTTGCTGCAGGTATAAATAGGTTGTGCCTGAGCAAGGAAGGCGTCAGTGCTTTGGTTGTCAAACCTAGTTCCAGTTTGTCTCTCTCCTGTGATTGTCTTCCAGGTTCCAGCTCCTGTCTCCAGACTTCTGCTATAGAGACCCGCACCAGCATTCCATCTGCGGTGTAGCCTGACTCTCCGATCCATTCTGGACTCACCTGTTTCCAGCTACAACATCACCTGCTTCCAGCTCAGCTTCCAGCAGTGTACAGCTTCTCTTAAAGGGCCGGTGTCCTTTCTGCAGTTTACCACTCTCCACCGGTATTATTATTTCTCCGCTCTCAAATTCTACATTTCATCTATATTGCATCGCTCTCAAGCTTTATTTATTATTTAACTGGTTCCAGCCAGTATCCACTCCGTGCCAACACCTGTCTGGTTCTAACCAGTACCCACAGCAGCATTTTATCTACAGCAGTCCAGCTTTCCCTGGAACACCAGCTGGTACGACCCTGGGCTTTCCTCATTGCTACAGTTGAGCCTGGTAAGGACTTTCCAACTTGCAGATAATAAGAACTGTCTCATACCACCAGAGCTCTGTGGCCCCTGCCACCCTGTAGTACCCAGGAACTGTATTGTTATTTCTCTGCTGATTTTTATGTTTCTTTTTACTGCTACTGTGATGCATGGAGTTTGTCATAAATAAATATCATTGACTTTTACTCAAGTTGTCGTGGTCACGCCTTCGGGCGGTTTCTCTTCATGTTACTTACATGTCCAGGGGTCTGATACAACCTCCCAGGTTCCGGTACATCTCAGCCCCTACAACTGAGGCTGCCTTCCGTCAGCTCAGGCCCTCAGTTGTGACAATATGGGACGGAGTAGGACATAACCATATTACACATTTTCCATATGAAATCTCCTAACCCTAATTCTCCCATCTGTTTAGTACACGTATCTGTTTGTACGACATGTGCACAGTATCCTGGTGATACCTCTCCAACTCTCATGGTCCTACTTCCTAGGGTATACCTATATCGGAAATATCTTCCACTACCGGCTAAGTGGCGTATAAGTTCTGTATCTGTTGGCAATCCGTCGGCTCTATGTGAGAATGTCATGGTTTTGTTATTCCATGACACTTCCCAATTTCCCGGCTTTCGGGGATTGGAAATGTTAAAGCACACTAAAGACCTATCCACATGGTATTGGTGGAGCTTCAAACTAGGAGGACTAGAGATATTAAACCTCTTGTCCACCGGCCTCCCACCACTTAACTCAAGTACCTCCCCTATCGTTAAAGGAAATGGTACTAGTCCTGACTTGCTGTGACCTTGAGGTACTTGAGAGCATACCCAACAGTCTGTCTGATTTAGTACTTTACCCACTAAGGAGTGATAGTCACTCAATGGATGCCTATCCATATGGATATTAAAACTGGATTGGCATTTCTTGATGCACCCATCCTCAACTACATTGTCACAATGCCTACAGATACAATTTTCTTCAGCTAACAATCCTTCACAATTCCTTCTATGGTCAATGCTATCGAATCGTTTTCTGATACTCGCCTTTGCTTGTTGATTATGTTGTTCTTGGAAAACTACGCCTCCATCTTTGTCATCAGAACCCATTCCAGAACCTCTCTCGACCTCCATGGTACTCTCGCCGGAACAGACTGCTCTGGTCAACATCATGGTCAACAGGAAAATCCGGATCACAGTCTCTTGGGGCAAGTCCATCTTATAGGAGGAAACAGAGAAGAATGAGAAGGGGGAAAGAAATAATTGAGGGAGATGGGATAGGAAGTGGAGAAAAACAATAAAAGGGAACAGGGAATCGACAACTGCCTCCGATCTTATTGTTTTCAATGCTCAGGTGCCGTCTCAGTCCTCCTGAAACAGACACTCCAGTGATACAACTTCCTCTACCGTCTGTTCTTTATCACGGGACCTCTCTGGATCAGCAACCTTCTTACAATGGGATGAATGAACCCAAGTCTCTCTCTCGGCAACCTTCAATGCTGTCGTGCTAATCAATAAGACTTGGTATGGTCCTTCCCATCTGTCAATAAGGCAACCTGAGCGTAGAAAATTCCGTATCATTACATAATCCCCAGGTTCAATGTCATGACAATTACTATCTGGCAGATCAGGAATCACTAACTTCAGATTGTCATTCTGATTCCTTAGCTGTTTACTCATGTTAACCAGGTATTTTACAGTCACTTCATTGTTACACTTCAAATCATCCTGAGGGTTAATCATAACATGCGGTTGTCGACCAAACAAAATTTCAAAGGGGGACAGATTAAGAGGGGACCTGGGAGTGGTTCTGATGCTGTATAGTACAATGGGTAAAGCTTCTGGCCATGTCAATCCTGTTTCTGCCATAACTTTGCTCAATTTATTTTTAATAGTGCTGTTCACTCTTTCTACTTTCGCACTCGCCTGGGGGCGGTACGGAGTGTGCAGCTTACTATCAATTCCCATCAACTTACACATTCCTTGAAAAACATCACCTGTAAAATGGGTACCCCTATCACTTTCAATTATTCTAGGGATACCGTATCTACACACAAATTCCTGCACAATTTTCTTAGCAGTAAACATAGCGGTATTTGTGGCCGCAGGAAATGCTTCTACCCAATTTGAAAACACATCTATACAAACTAGTACATACTTCAAATTTCGACAAGGGGGTAATTGTATAAAATCAATCTGTATTACCTGAAAAGGGCCGCCTGTAGGTGGGATATGAGATGGTTCTGTTGGTATTGCCTTTCCGATATTCTTCCTTAAGCAGGTGAGGCATGACATTGCTCTTTTTCCCGCATGGGAAGAAAATCCTGGGGCGCACCAATATGCTCTTACCAACTTGCACATCCCTTCCTTGCCCAGATGAGTCAGCCATGTGCTGCTTCCGCTAAACTTGGAAGGTATGCTCTGGGTGCCACTGGTTTACCCTGCCCATCTGTCCAGAGTCCTGAGGACTCCAGGCCATATCCTTTTGGACTCCAAACTGCCTTTTCCTGAGTGGAACACAAATCTTGCATTTCGTACAATTTCTGTGTGTTGACAGTATTAAATACCATCAGTTGTGTGGTGTCTGTCTGTCTGGGGGTACCGGCTGCTAACTTAGCAGCTTCGTCTGCTCGGCTGTTACCAAGTGATAATGGGTCTTGGCTATATGTATGTGCTTTACATTTGATAACAGCCACTCTGTCGGGTTCCTGTATCGCTGTTAGAAGCCTTTTGATGTGAGTTGCATGCGCTATCGGTGTACCAGCTGCCGTCATGAAATTTCTGAGGCACCATAGGGCTCCGAAATCATGGACTACCCCGAAGGCGTATCTAGAATCGGTGTAGATATTGGCTGACTTTCCCTTAGCCAATTCACATACTCTGGTTAGGGCAACCAGTTCAGCAACCTGGGCTGAGTGAGGTGGGCCTAGCGGTTCTGCTTCTATGGTGCCTTGGTCATCTACGACTGCGTATCCAGTACACAAGTCTCCCGAGTCCGTCTGTCTGTGACAACTACCGTCAGTGTAGAAAGTAAAATCTACATCTTCCAGTGGGTTGTCACTGATGTCAGGCCTTGCCGTGAAATTTTGGGTCAAATATTCCATACAATCATGTGTGTCATCCCTTGTATTAAATCCTCCTTCACCCTCACTCTCATCCTCCACCCTTTGTGCCTGTCCAGGCACACCTGGGAGATATGTTGCAGGATTTAATGCACTGCATCTCCTTATGGTGATGTTTACGGGGGCCATTAATGCCAATTCCCATCTTGTAAACCGCGCTGATGAGACGTGCCTGGTTTGGGCAGAATTCAGCAAGGCTGACACTGCATGTAGTGTATGAATTGTGAGGTTGTGTCCTAGCACTACATCTTCGCTTTTTGTAACTAGCAATGCTATCGCAGCGACACTTCGCAAGCATGTGGGGAGGGATCGCGCTACCGTATCTAGCTGAGCGCTGTAGTATGCTACCGGCCTGCTGGCATCACCGTGCTTTTGGGTTAGGACTCCTGCCGCGCAACCAGCACTTTCTGTTCCGTACAGCTCAAAGGGTTTCCCATAGTCTGGCATACCTAATGCTGGCGCCTGCGTTAGGCACTGTTTAAGTCTCTCAAATGCCATCTCGGATTCGTCTGTATGCGAAATCCGATCAGGTTTGTTTGATGAGACCATCTCCTGCAAAGGTAATGCTAGAATGGAAAAACCTGGGATCCAGTTACGGCAATACCCACACATTCCTAAAAATGTTCTGATCTGTTGCTGGGTTTGTGGCAGAGTCATGTCTCTAATTGCTTGAATTCTATCAGCGGTCAGGTGTCTCAGTCCTTGTGTCAGACAGTGTCCCAAATATTTCACTTTAGGCTGGCATAATTGCAACTTGTCTTTGGAAACCTTGTGTCCTGTGTCTGAAAGATGAAACAGGAGCTGTTTCGTATCTTTCAGGGACGCTTCCAGTGAATCTGAACACAGGAGTAAATCATCCACATACTGTATCAATATTGATCCACTCTCTGGTTGAAAAGACTGTAAACAATCATGCAAAGCCTGTGAAAATATACTGGGACTGTCTATGAAACCTTGTGGTAATCGAGACCATGTGTATTGGACTCCTCTATATGTAAATGCAAACAAATATTGGCTGTCAGGGTGCAGAGGTACCGAGAAAAAGGCGGAGCAGAGGTCAATAACAGTGAAAAATTTTGCAGTGGGAGGGATCTGCATAAGGATGACAGCTGGATTTGGCACTACGGGGAACTGACTCTCAACTATTTTGTTAATCCCCCTTAGATCCTGTACTAGCCTGTAACCCCTCCCCCCACTCTTTTTCACAGGAAAGATGGGACTATTGGCAGTGCTGGATGTTCTTACCAGAATGCCCTGTTGTAGCAAGCGCTCTATTACGGGATACACTCCTAATTCCACCTCTGGCTTCAGAGGGTATTGTGGGATTTTTGGAGCTATCCTGCCATCTTTTACTTGCACAACTACTGGAGCTACGTTTGCCATTAATCCAGTGTCTTGTCCATCTTTAGTCCAAAGTGACTCTGGTATGTGAGATGTCATTTCTTCTACTTGGGATGGAGTCCTATTTGTCATAACAGTATGTGACATTAATTTTGATGGGGAGTCTAGCATGTCTCGTACTTCCTGAGCGTTATTCTCAGGTATGTCTAAGAATACACCTTCAGGAGTACAATAAATGACGCACCCCATTTTACACAATAAATCTCTTCCCAGGAGATTAGTCGGTGCCGATGCAGCCAGCAAAAAGGAATGCTTGGTATGCAAAGGCCCTATTGTAATCTCTGGTGGTTTGCTAACAGGGTAGTGCTGTACTACTCCCGTTACTCCCATGGCTGGAATTGTCTTACCAGTGGTTCTCATGCCCACTGTCGAATTTATCACTGATTTGGCCGCCCCCGTATCTACAAGGAAGTTTAATGATTTACCAGCTACATCAATTGTGACCTCGGGTTCACTTCCAAGGCTTGCAATCAATTTCACTGGCTGCAGATTACAGGTGTGGCCACACCCCTATTGGGTATGGTGACATCCCTGAATCGCGCTGGCAGCAACTACTTGAGAAGGGGGTAAATGGGAACTACCAGAGACTTGCCAGTCTCTTTTTGGGGGATACCTTTTTGTTTCCCCTGCATGTGGCTCATAACTCCGTCTCTGCGGTCCTTGATCCCAATTTCGTGTGTCATGTCGTTGTATAGGGGGTTGATATGATTTTTGTGTATTTTTCACTCTACAGTCTCGTGCAAAATGTCCCTCTCTATGACAGGAATAACAAGTTACCACATTTGACTTACCCACAGGGTTTGGAGATTTATACAAAGGTTGCCTTGTGGTCAGGGCCTGTATACTTACGGCCATTAACTTATCACTTTGTGACTCCCTGTGTCTGGTGATATTCCGATAATGATCAATAGCGGCCTCTCTCAAAGTAGCCACCGACAGACCTCGCCAACATGGTTGCGTGGTCTGTACCCTTGTCCTCAATACCTCCTTTAAACCATCCATTAACACAGATACTGCTACTTCTCTATGATTTACATTTGTCTTAATGTCTTCTATGCCTGTGTATTTAGCCATTTCCTGTAGTGCTCGATGAAAATACTCAGCAGCTGTTTCCGCCTCTTTCTGTTTAATGGAGAAAATTTTGTTCCATTTGACAACAGCTGGAAAATACTCTTTTAACTGTAAATTTATTCTCTTTACATTGTCTTGGTTGTACACATCCGTAAGGGGTACATCTTCATTTAATTTACAGTCAGCTAAAAACCTTTCTGGGTCGACATTGGAGGGTAAACATGCCCTCAGCAATATCTGCCAGTCTTTGTTATTGGGCTCCACAGTATTCCCTAGCTCTCTAATGTATTTCTGGCTAGCAACTAGATCTTTCCTAGGATCAGGGAATTCAGACACTATTGCTCTTAATTCCATTCGGCAAAAACGGGCAGTGCATGGCGATGTTTCTGACAGGAGTGACTCCTGAAGTGTCAGTTTTCCCATTCGGCACTGCTATTACCCTAACGGGATTAAGTCTAATAACATCATTCTGAGTAGATTCTACAGCCTGTGGTGAAATGGTTTCAGCATAGTGTATGGTGCCGTACTTACCCGTTGATACGACCTCACCTGTCCCTCCGCTAGGGGCCTTTGATACTAATCTTACGGGTTGGGTCGTGCCCACTGCTGTTTCTGATATGGTGGCTGCTAGAGAGAGTGCCGATAGTGTTGTTGACTCGTCCTCTTGATCACACTCCTGGGAAAAGTTTAAAGCAGGGTACAGCTTGCACGGGTTAATATTTGCATTAATTATCTTATTCACATTATCCTTAACATTTATACAGTTACTAAGTGCCTGTTTATTACACACTAGTGCGTCATTCTCTGCAACCAACTTCTCTCCCGTTATGTATGGTGGCGGTGGCGCCGTAGCTATCAGTTTCCTGATAGGGTTAGATCCAGCCGCCTGAGCCAATCCTCTCTGTATTTCACCCTCCTGTTGCCATAACTGTAAATAGTCATAATGTTTGATCCGTCTCTTTGTTGATTTAATGAGACATATCCTTCTCCTTAGATTTTGTAACACATCTGGGCTAAAGCTGCCTACCCGGGGGAACTTCTCCCCGTCATGCACAGTCATTCTTTCCCATTCATCACATAAAACCTCTGTGTGTGAACCGTATTTCTCACACATTACATACCTTGCCGACCCGATTGGCCGGTTTACTGAATCAACCCGAACCGAGGTTGATCGCCCCCTACCTGAACAACTGGCCCCCATCCTTGCAGGTGTTGCTTTCACTACCTCTGACCTTCAAATCAGGGTCTTCAGCGAACCCTTACAAAACCAAGATGTCCGGGGTAGGCCGACGGTGGCAGTTTACCGAGTACTCCACTCACTCGCCCACGCCGACCAATACGCCCACACACTGCCTTAGCGCTGGCGTACTCGACCTAGGGCCCCTGCGACCTGAACCTCTATTTACTGGAACATGCGAGTGTGATCCGCAGAGCACTTAACCCTTTCCAGTAACTATTGGTTGTTGGATAGTTCCTGAGTGACCAGCGAACCTCCCTTAAAATAAAAAAAATTACACAAATCACGTTAGAATGTACAAATAGCGTTTATGACCCCTTTCGTACGCAAATGGTACTGGGTCAGGTTACTAACTAATGCACACAATTACGTGCGGTACAATCGTTCTGCACATAAGCAACTAATCTTATGTGCGGAGCGACCAGTGGAATCTAAAATTTCGGCTGCGAATTCCTTCAGCCAGAGCTTTAATGGCCTATATGGGTTCCGCACCAACCCTTCCTGGTGTTGTGCTACTTTTCTCTATAGCGGACTTCTTAGTCTGCTGTACCTAGACCTCCTGGTCTGTTCTGGACCTCCTGGTCTGTGCTACAGTAGACCTCCTGGTCTGCTATACTCTAATGCTCAATTTAATGTTTAACAAGGGATGCCTCCCAAGCCACCATGCATGTCACTTACATGTATGTACCTCACGAGAACTCGACTTCCTGTGGTTCAACCCAAAAAAATTGTAGAAACTTATATATACACACACTCACCACATGTACACTTTACTTTTATTTCTGCGCAGAAATTCCTTTCATTCAGTAACAGTCTAGACCAGATGAGTCGCAAATTGGAGAAGGATCTATTAGCTTAAAATTTTGGACACTAAAATTGATTTGCGCTATTTATCGCGTTGCCTCCTTTTCGCCTGTTAAAATAATACTATTGTGTGTTTTGAATTATGTGGGCGTACCCGGACGCTCCGTTGCGTAATATACGCTACGTGCGTTGGCCTTTGTGTTGCGTAAACTAGTCTCACCCTTTTGTTAGAAACCTGTGTATGCCAGCCAGATATGTCCACAGAAATACAATTAACACGTTTATCAATGTAGATGATCTGTAACTGTAATCATCTACCGAGCACCACACAGGTCTCTCCTTGTATCTTAGGCAGAGCTGTGTGCGTGTTTTACAAATTACCCCTTAATGTATTACTTTTACTCTTTAACTACTAATAGCAACAAATCTTTCTTAGCACGTTATCAATTATAAAATGGCAAACAGGAGAGTGATATGTGAAAATACACGAATGAAAAGAAATGCAGATATATGCGTGCGTGCGTACGCATGACAGAAATAAACAGTTTTAAAAGACACTAGCGTATTGTTCTTACCTCTGGTTCCGGATTCCTTCAGCACCCCTTACTAAGCGAAGCAGACGCTTATCTGGTCAGCACTACGAGGAATATTACCTCCCGCCCTTTGCTGACCGATAATGTCTGCTGAAATTACCTAGTGCAGATATGTGAAGGACGGACGAGCCTTCAATTGCTAAAGCCTAATATTTATCTTACTTAAAACCCTCTAAAAGGTTAAAGAACACAGTACGCAATTGGCGTATGGAATACCGTAAGAGTACGCACGTAGCGTAACAAACGTTTAGCCGTGGTCGAGACGCACGAGCGGCACGTTCGCTCACGGCTTAAAGCGTACAGGCAAGCACGCTATAGGCTGCCGACTAACGTAATGATACGCTATCAGCATAGCGGACGCTCGAGACCACGAGGAGATCACAAGCGGCGCTGACGCTCACAGAGTTAAACCTTTATAACTATACCATAAACTATGTACTTATACTGTAAACCTTTGTGCAGTGATAAGGTGTAAATGCAGCACAGTGTAACCCTGTTAGTTTAAAAGCTGTATGAGCGACTGTGACGCTCTGAGAGAACCCCTTTGCAATATAATAAACACTCTAATACCGGTCTGAGGTTCTAACACCTTTAAGGAAGAGAATGAACGTTCACTTTGCAAAAGAATACACAATACAAGTTATACACTACCAAAATAACATAGAATACCTAACCGAATCACTACACATAAAATACAATAGCGGCACAATTACATTTAAGGGAAAAGAGAGAGAGAGAGAGAGAGAGAATGGCTTACAATAACAATAAAGACAATATGGTTGCAGAGAAACTTACGCACCAGGGGAAACAATCGCAAGCGCCTTTCTGGATATCCAGCTCCCGATTATCAGTGATGAGAACCGTTGAAGAGAATAGAGAGCTGGCCCAGATCGGCTTGTCCTTTTATACACTACACACAATACAGTACAATGGTCCCTATATTCTTATTGTTCATTGGACACAGGAATTCGTCTTCGCATTATAACAAAAGGTCATAGGTTGGTTCATACAGGTGGGCTGTGACTATTCCTAACTGCTCAGGTGGGTGGGAAACTGGGTTTCCCGCCGCATGGGTAATAAAGTGCAAATATAGTAAATGTCCATAAACTTCTTATGTCCATAACTATACGCACGAGCGATTAATCCGCTTCAAACCAACACCGGAATATTGCTAATTAAATACTCTTCCGATGGATACTAAACACCACTGTGTAACCCCTGTCTGACCCTTCGTATCAAACAAAGAGGGATCTCTTTGTCCCCGAACATACTACGTTAACTAAACTTTCAGATTCTATCAAAGGGACCATAATCTACAAAATACATTATATGACTAAAATATGTTACGATTGAGTCGCCCGCTAGACGTACACAAACTCTACCGTAAATGCGCATACCGTGCGCCTGCGGGTGCACGCAACTGAGAGTATGCGCACGCACGGGAGGGCTCATGCACGCGCAGCAGGCACTCGCATGAGGTGCATATATGGCAGTGTGTAGCGTGATATTTTTCTGACTTTGACAACACATAGACCGACTGAAAACACCCACGGTGTCACAAGGCCGTCCACTGCGATTGCTTGAGTGTCCCTTGACCCGGAACAATAACCCTGAAGTTTCTTGTTGAGGCGAGACACCATCATGTCTAATTGAGGAATTTCCCCAAAGACTTGTCCCTTCTGTGAAAACTTCTTGATGAAGACCCCACTCTCTCGGATGGAGATCGTGTCTGCTGGGGAAGTCTATTTCTCCGTTGTCTACACCCGGAACGAAGCCCGCTAATAGAGCGTTTACATGCCTTTCCGCCCAGCGGAAAACTTTTGAGGCTTCTGCCATTGCCACTTTACTCCTCGTTCCGCCCTAGCGGCTTACTTACGCCACTGCTGTTAAGTCGTCCGACAGAATTAAGATGGGCAGATTGCAAAGAAGATGTTCTGTTGTAAATAGCTCTTAATATAAGAATGCTTATTGCAGACAAGCTTCCCGGCTTGACCTTTTCCCCTGGAAAGACTGCTCCCCCGCCTCGGAGACTGGTATCCATGGACACCAGGATCTAATCCTGGATCCCAAACCTTCGTCCCTCTAGGAGGTGAGAACTGTGCAGCCACCACAGGGAAGATATCCTGGTCCTGGAAAATAGGATTATTTTCTGGTGTATGTGCAGGTGATACCCGGACCACCTGTCCAACTGGTCCCGCAAAAACCACTCTGGCATTTGGCCTGCTCACCGAATGGCCTCCTAGGCCGCAACCATCTTCTTCATCAACGGAACGTAGTGATGGGTTTACACTGTTGCAAATCTGATCCGACTCTGGATCCTCAAATCTCTTTCTACAGGAAAAAACAAACTCTCAACAGTGCAGTATCTAATCTTATTCCCAACTCCGACATCTGCGTAATTTGGATCAACAGTGATTCTTTGTGTTGAAGAACTGCCAGAGAGAAACAACGATTTGTACCACTTCTTTCTATACCTCGCCGTAGTCAGAAGAGCGTCCCAGTACAGAAAAATGGCTCTTACTATTGAAGGAAAACCATTATACTGCCATCACTCCGGTTGAATGACAATGACAATCCTGAATAGCAAAACCAGGTAAGCTTAATGCGGATGAAACCGCATTTAAACCCTCTTTCTTTTACAGGCTGGAGATCCCTGCCCTGAGAGTTCCATCTTGTAGTTCAACTTCTTAAGTAGAAATCTTTTTGGGATTATTCTGACCAAGCTGTCCGGGCTCAGAAGCACGAAAAAGCTTGAATAACAGCTTTTTTTTGTGTGTGACAGGGACAGCAGGCCAATGTCCTGATCCCGAACCAACTCTTGTATGGCGTCGCATACTACCTCCCCGTCCAGAGGAGAATCGGTAAGATCTACTTGAAAAATCAGTAAGGGGAATCATCTGGAAAACTTGAGTATGTCCCCTTTTGGACTCTATTCTTAACTCACTGTGTCAAGTCCATTCCAGGACTGACTGAAGAGTAGTAGACGAGTTCCCACCGGTGTGGGCTCCAGCAAGATAGACCCAGCGGTGGATGTGGTAGAAACAAAGGACGATATCTGGTTCTACGAAGCTGAAAAGGCTCTACCTACAAAGAAGGGGAATAAAAACGGTATCCAACCGGTCAAAATGACTGCATCCCACAAAAAATGCGTCACCAACCGTTGTGATGGAACATAGCACAAGAAGGTAGACTTACCAGTGGTATCTGCCGAGATCAATTTAACCAAGCCATCCCCAATCCAGATTATCCCTTGATAGGGAAGATACTCCAGTATTTCTCAGAGTTAGTGCATACCTCCTGTAGCCGCACGGCAGCAAGCTGCAATGTTCTAGATAAGACCCAAGGAATATCCCATCTCTCCCCAGGGTAATTATATCAGATAACAAGGTAACCAACCATTTCTGAATACAAGCACTCCCCCATGCGTATGTAATGCAAATATCATCAAAGCATATAATTAAAATATCACTTAGCTTCCTGTATACAATCCTTTGTGATGGGGCCCTGTGCCGACCAGGGGTTGACTTTCACTTTATTCTATCCACGGCGGGAAAAGAATAAACACTCGGACACCTTGTGAGGATTCGAGACCATCTTGTCACGGCTGACCTAGAGCTTCATCAACAGAGCGACCAGCACATGAGAAGGAATAACTTTACTTCAGCATTCATAATAAATTGTAATACAAATATACACACTTAATTACACATATATCTATATATACACATCTTATATATATATATATATATATATATAAAATCTGTCAGGAACAGCAGGGTCCCTAGTGACATTAATGTGTTCTGAATGTGTATGAACATGTACTGAACGCCAATGTTGTGGATCTAATCGGGAAACATTACGCCGACATAAAACATAGCATTCGTGTCGACAACAGGAAGTAGTAACTGGGCAGAATAACATTTTTTTGTCCCCAAGGGGTCTGAGGGAAATATATACCTAATTTCACTAGGATTTCCCACAAATACTACCACGTCTGTGCTCGAGCTACAGCTCAATGCAAATGTACCATACATATATATATATATACACCTACAGGTATAGGTTTTTTACATTATTTTACACCCAGTCATAATAGTTGGTGCCGACAGGGTCACCCACATACATCTGTGTCTCCCAAACAGTGTTTACTTTGGAAAAGCTTACACTACTGACCTGCTGACACTTAATCTCATGAATCAAGTACCATCTGGAGTCGGCAATGCCGACAGAGGGATTCCCATATCTGTTTGTGGTAGAGCACTCACACATGTCGACACCCGTGCACTAAACACCCACCGACATTGCTAAAATGGGCAGATTTCTGACAGGGAAAACACAGAAACTTTAACCAACTCATTTTACACACGCTCATTATATATATATATATATATATATATATATATGTAGTGCTTCATGGTTGAACCTATTATTGCACTAAATAACTGTGCCCCCCCCATCCCTTCATTTTACACTGTTAGTTGTTTGACAGTGTTTTGGCGGGCCCAGCATATCTGTGGAGAAAATGGCGCTGTATAGAGTTGTGAGGGCTAAGCCACGCCCCCTTCTCGGCGCGCTTCAGTCCCGTTATTTTTGTACATTTTTATTCTGGTGGGGGTCAGTATACAGTGCCTATGCACTGTATATCACTTTGCCAGGTCATATCTAAGAGGTATATTGCTGCCCAGGGCACCCATGTAGTACTGCTTGTTTGTGGGAGCAATGGCGCACAGCGCGACCGCTGCGTGGTACCTCAGAGACCCTGATGTCTTCTGCCATCACTGAAGTCTTCTGTTCTTCTAATACTCACCCGGCTTCTTTCTTCTGGCTCTGTGAGGGTGGTGACGGCGCGGCTCCGGGAACAAGCAGCTAGGCGAACCAAGTGATCAGACCCTCTGGAGCTAATGATGTCCAGTAGCCTAAGAAGCAGAGCCCTTGAACTCAGAAGAAGTAGGTCTGCTTCTCTCCCCTCAGTCCCACGATGCAGGGAGCCTGTAGCCAGCAGGTCTCCCTGAAAATAATAAACCTAACAAAGTCTTTTCAGAGAAACTCAGTAGAGCTCCCCTAGTGTGTGTCCAGTCTCTCTGGGCACAGAATCTAACTGAGGTCTGGAGGAGGGACATAGAGGGAGGAGCCAGTTCACACCCATTCAAAGTCTTATAGTGTGCCCATGTCTCCTGCGGATCCCGTCTATACCCCATGGTCCTTTTGGTGTCCCCAGCATGCTCTAGGACGTATGAGAAATGTTACTTTATCCGCACTACTAATCTTGTCTCATAACAGTATAAATCCTCCTGTCTATTAATATCTACACATTAAAAACTTCAGCGTGTGAATATTATATACAGATGTGTTGTCATACACACCTCTCATGGGCATGGATCTGGTGTTACACAAAAACCATGTTACAGAATAAATATGTGTGATGCGTGTGTGCACAGGACAGACAAAGGCGTATGCAGAGCATTTTATTAGAGAGCGCACCATCGGAGGGGCGTGTGAAGCAACGATAATTGGCACTCACTGCAATATACGTCTCTCATCCACACCATCATCTCCTCCCAGCGACGACTCTCAGCAACACCATCATCTCCTCCCTGCGACGTCTCTCAGCCACACCATCATCTCCTCCCTGCGACGTTTCTCAGCCACACCATCATGTCCTCCCTGCATCGTCTCTCAGCTACACCATCATCTCCTCCCTGCGACGTCTCTCAGTCACACCATCATCTCCTCCCTGCGACGTCTCTCAGCCGCACCATCATCTCCTCCCTGCGACGTCTCTCAGCCACACCATCATCTCCCTGCATTGTCTCTCAGCTACACCATCATCTCCTCCCTGCGACGTCTCTCAGTCACACCATCATCTCCTCCCTGCACCGTCTCACAGCCACACCATCATCTCCTCCCTGTGACGTCTCTCAGCCACACCATCATCTCCTCCCTGCATCGTCTCTCAGCTACACCATCATCTCCTCCCTGCGACGTTTCTCAGTCACACCATCATCTCCTCCCTGCACCGTCTCATAGCCGCACCATCATCTCCTCCCTGCGACGTCTCTCAGCCACACCATCATCTCCTTCCTGTGACGTCTCTCAGCCACACCATCATCTCCTCCCTGCATTGTCTCTCAGCTACACCATCATCTCCTCCCTGCGACGTCTCACAGCCACACCATCATCTCCTCCCTGCGACGTCTCTCAGCCACACCATCATCTCCTCCCTGCGACGTCTCTCATCCACACCATCATCTCCTCCCAGTGACGACTCTCAGCCACACCATCATCTCCTCCCTGCGACGTCTCTCAGCCACACCATCATCTCCTCCCTGCAACGTTTCTCAGCCACACCATCATGTCCTCCCTGCATCGTCTCTCAGCCACACCATCATCTCCTCCCTGCGACATCTCTCAGCCACACCATCATCTCCTTCCTGTGACGTCTCTCAGCCACACCATCATCTCCTCCCTGCATCGTCTCTCAGCTACACCATCATCTCCTCCCTGCGACGTCTCACAGCCACACCATCATCTCCTCCCTGCGATGTCTCTCAGCCACACCATCATCTCCTCCCTGCGATGTCTCACAGCCACACCATCATCTTCTCCCTGTGACGTCTCACAGCCACACCATCATCTCCTCCCTGCGATGTCTCACAGCCACACCATCATCTCCTCCCTGCGACGTCTCACAGCCACACCATCATCTCCTCCCTGCGACGTCTCTCAGCCACACCATCATCTCCTCCCTGCGACGTCTCTCAGCCACACCATCATCTCCTCCATGCGTCGTCTCTCATCCGCACCATCATCTCCTCCCTGCATCGTCTCACAGCCACACCATCATCTCCTCCCTGCGACGTCTCTCAGCCACACCATCATCTCCTCCCTGCGTCGTCTCTCATCCGCATTATCATCTCCTCCCTGCGACGTCTCACAGCCGCGCCATCATCTCCTCCCTGTGACGTCTCACAGCCACACCATCATCTCCTCCCTGCGATGTCTCACAGCCACACCATCATCTCATCACTGCGACGTCTCAACCACACTATCATCTCCTCCCTGCGACGTATCTCAGCAACACCATTATCTCCTCCTTGAGCCGTCTCTTAGCCACACCATCTCCTCTCTGCGTTGTCTTTCAGCCACACCATCATCTCTTCCCTGCACCCTCTCTCAGCCACACCATCATCTCCTCCCTGCGACGTCTCACAGCCGCACCATCATCTCCTCCCTGCAACGTCTCACAGCCACACCATCATCTCCTCCCTGCGACGTCTCACAGCCACACCATCATCTCCTCCCTGCGACGTCTCACAGCCACACCATCATCTCCTCCCTGCGATGTCTCACAGCCACACCATCATCTTCTCCCTGTGACGTCTCACAGCCACACCATCATCTCCTCCCTGCGATGTCTCACAGCCACACCATCATCTCATCACTGCGACGTCTCACAGCCACACTATCATCTCCTCCTGCGACGTTTCACAGCCACACCATCATCTCCTCCCTGCAACGTCTCACAGCCACACCATCATCTCCTCCCTGCGACGTCTCACAGGCACACCATCATCTCCTCCCTGCGACGTCTCACAGCCACACCATCATCTCCTCCCTGCGATGTCTCACAGCCACACCATCATCTCATCACTGCGACGTCTCAACCACACCATCATCTCCTCCCTGCAAAGTCTCTCATCCACACCATTATCTCCTCCTTGAGCCATCTTTTAGCCACACCATCTCCTCTCCGCGTTGTCTCTCAGCCACATCATCTCGTCCCTGCACCCTCTCTCAGCCACACTATCATCTCCTCCCTGCGTTGTCTCTCATCCTCACCATCATCTACTCCCTGCGATGTCTCTCAGCCACACCATCACTTCCTCCCTGCGAGGTCTCTCAGCCACACCATCATCTCCTCCCTGCGACGTCTCAGCCACACCATCATCTCCTCCCTCCATCATCTCTCAGCTACACCATCATCTCCTCCCTGCATCATCTTTCAGCCACACCATCATCTCCTCCTTGCGTTGTCGCTCAGCAACAAATCGCCTCCTCCCTGCGTCGTCGCTCAGCCACACCATCTCCCGTCTGCATTTTTTACCACCCCCTAACATTGTGTCCCTCAACCTGCCCCCCTTCATTCTGTGTCTCTCAGCCTCATACCCTTCAGTGTCTCTCAGCCTGACCCTCCTTCACCTTTATGTCTCTCTGCACCCCCCGTCCCACACTTATGCTCTCACCTGAATGTCAGTGTGAGCCACGGACGGTGAGGCCAAGTGATGCAGTCAGACAGTAAGGGAGTGTGATGTAATGTCAGCGCCGCGCTCCGTGCCTCTAAGCATAATGTGGTGGCGGTAAAGGCAAGCCGGGTCACAGGTGCAAATTGTGCGGCGGGTGGTACGACGTACCCGCTACAAAATTTTTAAGGGTTCGCTGTACCCGGCTACATAATAACGTGTAAGATACTGATGTGTGAAGCGTGTGTGTACAGGATACAAATGTATGATGCGTGTGTGTGTACAGGATACAAATGTATGATGCGTGTGTGTACAGGATACAGATGTGTGATGTAGCACTATGTATGATTTGTGTATAGTGTAATTACACACAGTGATACTATACACACACAGGACTGTGATTACACCACCACTTACCCAGTGACACGGGGACCCCGTCATTCTCCATCATCTCCTCTGTCACCGACCCTTCTGTCTCTGGATCAGGAAATGACACATTTACTGCAATATACAGATAGGTTTCATACAATGAAATGTAAGTCACATGGTAATGACCGTTTCCTGATGCCCATTATTAACGATATACTTTAAGAGAGGCTCTCTCTTTTTTTATACACAGCTGGTCTATTGGAGATAGCAGCTTGCCAGCTGTAGAGAAATAATACACTTATGGGCTGGCAGAGGGCTGGGACAGAGACGTAACGGAGAGACGCCCTTTATTATCCACCCAAGATAGCTAGTCTTCATGAGGTACTTACTGCAGGTTCCCTGCTGCAGCCTGAGCACTTGGGGGAGGCTCAGTGGCCACCCTCCGGGATGCAGGTACCTGGTGCTGCCGTGGATCCTTATAGTACACCAGCCCCACAGCACCATGGGAGCTGCACCAGGTGTAAGGGAGGGAGCGCTGCATCCCCTGTGTATCAGGCAAACTGGGGGTTACAACTCCTGATGCACTACGGGATCTCTATGCCTCGAATGACTTCCCCGCCTTGTGCACAAGCCAAAAGCAAGAGAACATTGGGTTTGGTCCTAAAGGAGTATAGGGCGGGATGTAATGGTGTCCAAGTTCACTGGATGTGTAGGATGCCGTCCGAAACGCAAACGTTTTTTTTAAAGGGTCAGTCATTTACAAGGCAAAACCACGCCTTGTAAGTGAATGCTCCTTTAAAAAAAAAACTTCGGAGTTCATCCGGCATCCCGTACGTCCCTGCGAACTCGGACTCCATTACATTCTGCTCACAGTGAGCGTTTTGGTGGCTGGTACAGTAATCCAGGGACAGGGATAATCCAGGGATTATAGCCCCTGTAAAATAGTGGGTAGGATAGAGCTACTGGTTCCTGTAAGATAGTGGGTAGGATAGAGCTACGGGTTCCTGTAAGATAGTGGGTAGGATAGAGCTACGGGTTCCTGTAAGATAGTGGGTAGGATAGCGCTACGGATCCCTGTAAGATAGTGGGTAGTAGTGTTCACTCTAGGAGTGAAAAGGGGCAGGGCACCGGACTCTGGGGGCGCGGCCACGCAAATTAGGGGATTTGGCCACGCCTACGTCATTTTAGAGGGCGGTGCGGCCCACAGACGCTACTATAGAGAGTGTCTGTGGCCGGCGACGTCACTGTTGGGGGTGTACCCAGCACCTCCGTCGGTGCTGGGCTTCCCCCAGCCCTCTCCCAATGCGTGAATGGATGCCGCGCACATGCGCACGGCATCTATACACGCCAATAGGGCAGGAAGCGGGCGGCTGTTTTAGCAGGGTGCCGCAAAAAGGGCAGGGCGGGTTTTGCCTGCTAAAAAACGGGCAGGGCGCGGCGCCCTGCTAAAACAGCCTAGAGTGAACACTAGGTAGGATAGACTTAAGGGTCCCTGTAAGATAGTGGGTAGGATAGCACTACGGGTCCCTGTAAGATAGTGGGTAGAATAGCACTACAGCTCCCTGTAAGATAGCGGGTAGGATAGCACTACGGGTCCCTGTAAGATAGCGGGTAGGATAGCACTACGGGTCCCTGTAAGATAGTGGGTAGGATAGCACTACAGGTCCCTGTAAGATAGTGGTTAGGATAATGAGTCCCTGTAAGATAGTGGGTAGGATAGCACTACGGGTCCCTGTAAAATAGCGGGTAGGATAGCACTACGGGTCCCTGTAAGATAGTGGGTTGGATAGAGCTAAGGGTGCCTGTAAGATAGTGGGTAGGATAGAGCTACGTATCCCTGTAAGATAGTCGCACGCAGCCGAATAAGCAAGGACTGAGATCCCAACTGTGTGTGCCCGTGTCTCCGTCTGACCATGGCCTCCTGTGCTGCCTGAAGTGACATACGAACGGCCCATGTTTAAGCCACCATATCTAACACCGTCTGCCCCAATCCCAACAGAAGAAGTGTGCGTGTGAAAAAAGTCTGATGGCCTAAGTTCCTGTACCTATGGGTTAACACGGTCACGGCCACCTAAAAAACTGTAAGACTATACGTCGGGGATTACTGTCCAAGCTCAGGCTAAAAAAAAAACAACAAAAAAAATAAGATTTTACTTACCGGTAAATCTTATACTCGTAGTCCGTAGTGGATGCTGGGGACTCCGTAAGGACTATGGGAATAGACGGGCTCCGCAGGAGACATGGGCACTTTAAGAAAGAATTTAGATTCTGGTGTGCTCTGGCTCCTCCCTCTATGTCCCTCCTCCAGACCTCAGTTAGAGAAACTGTGCCCGGAAGAGCGGACAGTACAAGGAAAGGATTTTGGAAATCCAGGGCAAGACTCATACCAGTCACACCAATCACACCGTATAACTTGTGATAAACGTACCCAGTCAACAGTATGAACAACAACAGAGCATCAGTTCAAGCCTGATGCAACAATAACATAGCCCTTATTGCAGCAATAACTATATACAAGTATTGCAGAAGAAGTACGCACTTGGGACGGGCGCCCAGCATCCACTGCAGACTACGAGAAATAGATTCACCGGTAAGTAAAATCTTATTTTTTCTAACGTCCTAGTGGATGCTGGGGACTCCGTAAGGACCATGGGGATTATACCAAAGCTCCCAAACGGGCGGGAGAGTGCGGATGACTCTGCAGCACCGAATGAGCAAACACAAGGTCCATCTCAGCCAGGGTATCAAACTTGTAGAACTTTGCAAAAGTGTTTGAACCTGACCAAGTAACCGCTCGGCACAGCTGTAATGCCGAGACCCCTCGGGCAGCCGCTCAAGAGGAGCCCACCTTCCTAGTGGAATGGGCCTTAACTGATTTTGGCAAAGGCAATCCAGCCGCAGAATGAGCCTGCTGAATCGTGTTACAGATCCAGCGAGCAATAGTTTGCTTTGAAGCAGGAGCACCCAGCTTGTTGGATGCATACAGGATAAACAGTGACTCCGTTTTCCCGACTCTAGCCGTTCTGGCTACATAAACCTACAAAGCCCTGACCACATCCAGTAACTCGGAATCCTCCAAGTCACGAGTAGCCACAGGCACCACAATAGGTTGGTTCATATGAAAAAATGACACCACTTTTGACAGAACTTGTGGACGGGTCCACAATTCTGCTCTATCCATATGGAAAACCAGATAGGGGCTTTAATGTGACAAAGCCGCTAATTCTGACACACGCCTAGCCGAAGCCAAGGCTAATAGCACAACCACTTTCCACGTGAGATATTTTAACTCCACTGCTTTAAGTGGTTCAAACCAGTGTGATTTCAGGAAACTTAACACCACGTTAAGATCCCAAGGTTCCACTGGAGGCACAAAAGGAGGCTGAATATGCAGCACTCCCTTTACAAATGTCTGAACTTCTGGTAGAGATGCCAACTCTTTTTGAAAGAAAATGGATAGGGCCGAAATCTGGACCTTAATGGAACCCAATTTTAGGCCCAAATTCACTCCTGACTGTAGGAAGTGAAGGAAACTGCCCAGCTGGAATTCCTCTGTAGAAGCATTCCTGGCCTCACACCAAGCAACATATTTTCGCCATATACGGTGATAATGTTTAGCCAGCAATCACGTCCTTCCTAGCATTTATCCGCGTAGGAATGACCTCTTCTGGAATGCCCTTTTCTGCTAGGATACAGCGTTCAACCGCCATGCCGTCAAACGCAGCCGCAGTAAGTCTTGGAACAGACAGGGCCCCTGTTGCAACAAGTCCTGTCTTAGAGGCAGAGGCCATGGGTCCTCTGTGAGCATTTCTTGCAGATCTGGATACCAAGTCCTTCGTGGCCAATCCGGGACAATGAGGATTGTTCTCAATACTCTTTTTCTTATTATCCTCAGCACCTTGGGTATGAGAGGAAGAGGAGGAAATACATAGACCGACTGGAACACCCACGGTGTCACCAGTGCGTCCACAGCTATCGCCTGAGGGTCTCATGACCTGGCTCAAAACCTCTGTAGCTTTTTGTTGAGGTGGGATGCCATCATGTCCACCTGTGGCAGTTCCCACCGACTTGCACTCTGCGTGAAGACTTCTTTATGAAGTCCCCACTCTCCCGGGTGGAAGTCGTGCCTGCTGAGGAAGACTGCTTCCCAGTTGTCCACTCCCGGGATGAACACTGCTGACAGTACGCTTACGTGATTCTCCGCCCAGCGAAGAATTCTGGTGGCTTCTGACTGAATCAGAACCGGTTGGTCGCGAAGCAGGGTCTCCATTTGACATAGGGCGTTGTATACGGCCCTTAGTTCCAGGATGTTGATGTGAAGGCAAGTCTCCTGACTTGCCCACAGACCTTGGAACTTTTTTCCCTGTGTGACTGCTCCCCACCCCCGGAGGCTTGCATCCATGGTCACCAGGATCCAGTCCTGAATGCCGAATCTGCGGCCCTCGAGAAGGTGAGCACTCTGCAGCCACCACAGGCGAGACACCCTGGCACTGGGAGATAGGGTAATTAACCGATGCATCTGAAGATGTGATCCGGACCACTTGTCCAGTAAGTCCCATTGAAAGGTCCTCGCATGGAACCTGCCGAAGGGAATGGCCTCGTATGATGCCACCATCCTTCCCAGGACTCGAGTGCAGTGATGCACTGACACCTGTTTTGGTTTTAACAGGTTCCTGACCAGTGTCATGAGCTCCTGAGCTCTCTCTATTGGGAGATAAACTTTTCTGGTCTGTGTCTAGAAACAAGTCTAGGAAAGACAGATGAGCCGTAGGAACCAACTGCGACTTTGGAATATTTAGAATCCAGCCGTGTTGCCGTTACACTTCCAGAGAAAGTGATACGCTGTTCAGCAACTGCTCTCTTGATCTCGCTTTTATGAGGAGATCGTCCCAGTACGGGATAATTGTGACACCTTGCTTCCGCAGGAACAACATCATTTTCGCCATTACCTTGGTGAATATTCTCGGGGCCGTGGAGAGACCAAACGACAACGTCTGAAATTGGTAATGACAATCCTGTACTGCAAATTTGAGGTACGCCTGATGAGGTGGATAAATGGGGACATGAAGGTATGCCTCCTTTATGTCCAGAGACCCCATAAAATCTCCCCCTTTCAGGCTTGCGATGACAGCTCTTAGTGATTCCATCTTGAACTTGAACCCTTTCAAGTATATGTTCAGGGATTTTAAATTCAATATGGGTCTGACCGAACCGTCCGGTTTCGGGACTACAACATGGTCGAATAATAACCCCCTCCTTGTTGATGGAGGGGAACCTTGACCACCACCTGTTGAAGATACAATTTGTGAATTGCAGTTAACACTATTTCCCTCTCGTGGGGGGAAGCCGGCAGGGCCGTCGGTGAGGGGTCATCTCCTCAAAGTCCAGCTAGTATCCCTGAGACACAATATCTATTGCCCACGGATTCAACAGGGAGTGAACCCACTTGTGGCTGAAATTACGAAGACATGCCCCCACCGGGCCTAGCTCCGCCTATGGAGCCCCAGCAACATGCAGTGGATTTTGTAGAGGCCGGGGAGGACTTCTGTTCCTGGGAACTAGCTGTGTTGTGCAGCTTCTTTCCGTACCTCGGACTTTCTTGTGTCTTTGTAATCGAAAGGCTGCATTTGATAATGTCATGCTTTCCTAGGCTGTGCAGGAATATAAGGCAAAAGATCAGAATTGCCAGCCATAGCTGTGGAGACCAGGTCCGAGATCCCTTCTCCACAAAATCCTCAGCCTTCCATATGCCTCTTAAGTCGGCATCACCTGTCCATTGCATATCTACAGGACACATCAAGCAGAAACCGACATAGCGTTGACTCTAGAACCCAGTAGACTAATGCCTCTTTGGGCATGTTTTATATATATATATATATCTATATCTATATCAAGACAGCATCATTAATATATCTATCTATATATATACACACACATATATATATATATATATATATATACATACATACATACTAGGGTCTCAATCTCTGCTGAGAAGGTACCTGTCCACGCTGCTACAGCGCTATAAACCCATGCCGACACAATCGCCGGTCTGAGTAGTGTACCAGAATGTGTACGCTATCTGCAGGATCCCTGAGGATAGCTGTTAAGTCAGGGCTATTTTTTGGGCAAACTTGACACCCTAGGGGAAGATTCCCATCGTATCCTGGCCCTAGTAGGGAAAGGATACTCCCTGAGAATTCTTTGTGGGAAGCTGCAGCTTCTTGTCTGGAGATTCTCGCTCTTTTTCCTCATGAGAGAAGGGAAATTTACCTCAGCTTTCTTCCCCTTAAACATGTGTACCCTTGTGTCAGGGACAGATGAGTCATCAGTGATATGCAAATCATCTTTTATTACAATAATCATATATTGAATATCTTTTAGCCATTTTGGCTGTAACTTTGCATTATCGTAGTCGACACTGGAGTCAGACTCCGTGTCGATATCAGTGTCTATTATTTTGGATAGTGAGCATTGAGAGACTCTGAAGATTTCTGCGACATAGGGACAGACATGGGTAGATTCCCTGTCTGTTCTCTAATCTTTTGTGCAATAAATTCACCTTAGCACTTAATTACACATATCCAAACAGGTATCGGCGTTGTCGACGGAGACACCCCTCACACACATATTTGCTCCATCTCCTCCATAGGGGAGCCTTTTACCTCAGACATGTCGACACACACGTACCGACACACCACACACTCAGGGAATGCTCATCTGAAGACAATTCCCGCACAAGGCCCTTAGGAGAGACAGAGAGAGAGTATGCCAGCACACACCCCAGTGCTATTAACCCAGGAATAACACAGTAACTTAATGTTACATAGAAACATAGAATTTGTCGGCAGATAAGAACCACTTAGCCCATCTAGTCTGCCCCTTTTTTTTTTATATTATTTTTTTATCTCTAACCTTATTTGATCCTTATTTCTTTGTAAGGATATCCTTATGTCTATCCCATGCATGTTTAAATTGCTCTACTGTTTTAGACTCTACCACCTCTGATGGGAGGCTATTCCACTTGTCCACTACCCTTTCTGTGAATTAATTTTTCCGCAAATTTCCCCTGAACCTCCTCCCCTCCAGTTTCAGTGCATATCCTCGTGTCCTATTGCTTCTCTTCATTTGGAGAATGTTTCCCTCCTGGACCTTGGTAAAACCCTTGATATATGTGAAAGTTTCTATCATGTTCCCCCTTTCCCTTCTCTGCTCCAAACTATACATATTAAGATTTCTTAGTCTTTCTGGGTATGTTTTGTGATGTAGGCTATGCACCATTTTAGTTGCCCTCCTTTGTACAGTTTATAATGTATTAATATCCTTTTGAAGATATGGCCTCCAGAACTGAATACAGTATTCTAGATGAGGCCGTCTGTTGCCAGCAGAGCTCCCTGAAAATAAAAAACCTAACAAAATACTTTCTTACAGCAAGCTCAGGAGAGCTCACTGAACAGCACCCAGCTCGTCCGGGCACATATTCAAACTGAGGTCTGGAGGAGGGACATAGAGGGAGGAGCCAGAGCACACCAGAATCTAAATTCTTTCTTAAAGTGCCCATGTCTCCTGCGGAGCCCGTCTATTCCCATGGTCCTTACGGAGTCCCCAGCATCCACTAGGACGTTAGAGAAAAAAAAATTAACTGCAGCCTGTGAGCTGCCTTCAGGACTAATTGAATAGCTCAGATACTTCAATAAGCTTTAGGTAAATAACCACTGCTAATTGAATTCCCCCGTAAGTCTAAGTGTGAACATGCAGCATATATTTACATGTGATCCAAAACTAGGGGCTCATTATAGAAGCATGTGAGCCTGCACTATTACAGGTAGAGGAGGCTCAATAAATAATACCACCTATAGATTAATACTATAAAATATATAGAGAGCACATTACCTGGCTCCTGATAAGGATGCAATGGCTATGACAAAATGGCAGCTGAAGCCTATGCGGCTCGGAGTATAAGGTATGAGGACAGATTTATGTTACTCTAGTGATAGGGGCGGGGCTGATACACGCTGCGGTTAGTCGTAGAACGTCCTCACTGTGCGCTACCGCCTGATTGGCTCGCCGGTGCGCCAATCATAGCTCTGAGGGGGATAAGAGGGGCGATCACTGTGAAAAGGGGATGTAACAGACGGTAGGCATCGCCACTCGGGATTGAAATAGACGGGGGGTTTCCGCTTGCATGCGCAACTTCCGGTTGCCAGCAGTAGAAGGAGGAAGTAGAGAGCGGCCATTGCTGTGTCTGGCAGCAAGTAATGATATGACCTAGCTCACTTGGTTTTAGCATCTGCCATAACATATTGTACAGGAGGAGCAGCCTGTGGTGCTGTGTAATCATTATTCAGGTAGTGCAGGCTGTAGTGATATATTTAATACAAGTTGAGTAGCCTGTGATGCTGCATCATCTGTGTACAGGTAGAGCAGTCTTTAGTGTTAAATATATAGGGCAGGTCAGGAGGAGTAGCTTTTGGAACTTCATTATCATTATATATGTAGAGCATGGTATATTGGTGGTCATTCCGAGTTGTTCGCTCAGTAAATTTTTTCGCATCGCAGCGATTTTCTGCTTAGTGCACATGCGCAATGTCCGCACTGCGACTGCGCCAAGTAAATTTGCTATGCAGTTAGGATTTTTACTCACGGCATTACAAGGTTTTTTCTTCGTTCTGTTGATCGTAATGTGATTGACAGGAAGTGGGTGTTTCTGGGCGGAAACAGGCCATTTTATGGGCGTGTGGGAAAAAACGCTACCGTTTCTGGGAAAAACGCGGGAGTGGCTGAAGAAACGGAGGAGTGTCTGGGCGAACGCTGGGTGTGTTTGTGACGTCAAACCAGGAACGACAAGCACTGAACTGATCGCACTGGCAGAGTAAGTCTCGAGCTACTCAGAAACTGCACAGAGATGTCTTTTCGCAATATTGCGAATCTTTCGTTCGCAATTTTAAGAAGCTAAGATTCACTCCCAGTAGGCGGCGGCTTAGCGTGTGCAAAGCTGCTAAAAGCAGCTTGCGAGCGAACAACTCGGAATGAGGGCCATTGTTATATACAATACAGAAGGAGATGCCTGTGGTTATGTGTTGTCATACAGGTAAAGGAGGCTTTAGTGGTAAATACATAGCACAGTAGGAGCAGCCTTTGGTACTGCATTTTCATTATACAGGTAGAAGGCTGTAGTACAGTGGTTCCCAAACTTTTTTGAATCACGGCGCTCTAGAGTATCAGAATTTTTTTCACGGCACCCCTTCGCCAAAACTTTTTTATTGAGAGATTTAGAATTATTATTAAATGCAGTAAATTGTGTTTATATGTCATCCTTAGGTTCAATTGTATGGTGTGCGACAGGAATTGCTACGGTTTGTCCACATATTATGATTGGCAGCCACCTGCACTGGTTTTGCCTGTTACACTGATCATAAATACTTACATTTGTCCTGGACCACCAATCCAAGGCGCCCCTGCAAGTGTCCTGAGGCACCCCGGGGGGCCTAGGCACACAGTTTGGGAACCACTGCTGTAGTGTTTATATATATATATATATATATATATATATAGTTCAGGGAGAGTTGGCTGTAATGCTGCTCGGTCATCACACAGAGCAAGATATATTGTTTATAATGCAGATGGAGCAGAGTCTGGTGCTGCGTTGTCATACAGTTAGGTCAGTTTCCAGTGTTGGTACAATACAGGTGGGCCAGACTTTATTGGTACTATAATACAGATGGAGCAGTCTCTGGTGCGGTGTTACCATAATGCAGCTAGATCAGATGCCATTGTTGGTATAATACAGGTGGAGCAGACTCTCTTGTTACTATAATGTAACCCCCCCCTCACTTAAACCTTAGAGTGATAATACTCACTGCGCCTCCACGGCTATATGTATGTATTCTTTAGGTCTGCTTGGGTGACCTAGTTTTAGGGATGTGGTCTTCATCGATGGCAAAACTGCGAGTGATCATCGATGGTCACTAATTATGCTATGGGAGACCATCGATGGCCATCCCTCTTATGTCTGTGAATGACCCATGGGCCAATCACAGACCGGGGGCGGGGCTTCCTGGGTGCTGGGGGCAAAGCTATGCTCCGTGTCCCAGCATCTTTAAAAAAAAAACTAGGATTTTAATACCTACCGGTAAATCCTTTTCTCACAGTCCGTAGAGGATGCTGTGGTCCACTTTAGTACCATGGGGTATAGACGGTTCCGTAAGGGTGTGAACTGGCTCCTCTTTCTACGCCCCTCCTCCAGACCTCAGTTATAGGAACTGTGCCCAGGGAGACGGAAAGGATTTACTTATAATTAAATGGTGAGGTTCATACCAGCTCACACCTCAACCATGCTGCACAACATGGCATTCAATATAACACATGCCAACGGGCATGAACAATTGCAGCAACATGCTGAAAATAACCGTAACACAACATTTGTGTAACTACAAACGTAACAACTGCAGGTAAAGTACTGGGTCGGGCACCCAACATCCTCTACGTCCTAGAGGATGCTGGGGTACACTTTAGTACCATGGGGTTATACTAAAGCTCCAGTACGGGCGAGAGAGTGCGTATGACCCTGCAGCACCGATTGACCAAACTTTAGGTTCTCATCGGCCAAGGTGTCAAACTTGTAAAACTTTGCAAACGCGTTTGCCCCTGACCAAGTATCTGCTCGGCAAATTTGTAATGCAGAGACGCCCTGGGCAGCCTTTCTAGTAGAATGGGCATTTACCGGCTTCGGTATCGGCAATCCAGCCGTGGAATGAGCGTGTTGAATCGTCCCTCTGATCCAACGCGCAATGGTCTGCTTAGAAGCAGGACACCCAATCTTGTTGGGAGCATACAGGACAAACAGAGCCTCTGTTTTCCGTACCCGAGCTGTTCTTGCGACATAAATGTTCAAAGCTCTAACTACATCCAGAGACTTTGACGCAGTGAAGGTGTCAGTAGCCACTGGCACCACAATAGGTTGGTTCATATGGAAAGACGAAACCACCTTTGGAAGAAATTGCTAGCGAGTTCTCAACTTTGCTCTATCTTCACGGAAGATCAGGTAAGGGCTCTTGTGGGACAAGGCCCCCAACTCAGACACCCAACTTGCGGATGCCAAGGCCAATAACATGACCACTTTCCAAGTGAGAAACTTCAGTTCTATCTTCTTCAGAGGTTCAAACCAATCTGATTGCAGAAACTGCAACACCACATTAAGGTACAATGGTGGGGGTACAAATGGAGTTTGGATGTGCAGCACACCTTTCACGAACGTCTAAACTTCTGGAAGGGAGGCCAATGGTCTTTAAAAGACAATTGACAAGGCCGAAATCTGGACCTTGATTGAACCCAATCGTAGGCCCGCATCTACACCTGCCTGTAGAAAATGGAGAAAACGTCCTAACTGAAAATCTTCCGTTGGAGCCTTCTTGGATTCACACCAAGACACATATTTTCTGCAAATACGGTGGTAATGCTTAGACGTTACTCCTTTCCTGGCCTGAATAAGCGTGGGAATGACTTCTTTTGGAATACCCTTTCGGGCTAGGATCCGACGCTCAACAGCCATGCCGTCAAACGTAGCCTCGGTAAGTCTTGATATACGCATGGCCCCTGCTGCAGCAGATCCTCGCAATGAGGAAGAGGCCGAGCATCTTCTAGGAGTAACTCCTGAAGATCTGGATACCAAGCCCTCCTTGGCCAGTGTGGGGCAATGAGGACCACTCAAACCTTTGTTCTTCGTATGAGTGTGAGAACTTTTGGTATCAGTGGAAATGGAGGGAAGACATATACCGACCAAAACACCCACTGGGTCACCAGTGCATCCACTGCTATTGCTTGAGGGTCTCTCGACCTGGAACAATATCTCTGAAGCTTCTTGTTGAGATGAGATGCCATCATGTCTACTTGAGGAACTCCCCAAAGACTTGTCACCTCTGCTAAGACTTCTTGGTGGAGGCCCCACTCTCCTGGATGGAGATCGTGTCTGCTGAGGAAGTCTTTTCCCAGTTGTCCACTCCCGGAATGAAAATTGCCGACAGAGCTCTTGCATGTCTTTCTGTCCAGAGGAGGATCTTTGTCACCTCTGCCATTGCTGCTCTGCTTTTTGTTCCGCCCTGACGGTTTATATATGCGACTGCTGTTACATTGTCCGACAGGATCTGTACGGGTTAATCTTGAAGAAGATGCACCGCTTGCAGAAGGCCGTTGTAAATGGCTCTCAATTCCAGAACGTTTATGTGAAGACAGGTTTCCAGACTTGGCCATCTTCCTTGGAAGCTTTTTCCCTGTGTGACTGCTCCCCAGCCTTGGAGACTTGCATCCATGGTTACTAGGACCCAGTCCTGAATGCCGAACCTGCGTCCCTCTAATAGGTGAGAACTGTGCAGCCACCACAGGAGCAAAATCCTGGCTTTGGAGGACAGGATTATCTTCTGGTGCATGTGCAGGTGGGATCCGGACCACTTGTCTAACAGGTCTCACTGGAACACTCTGGCATGGAATCGGCCAAACTGCTACCATCTTTCCCAACAACCGAATGTATTGATGTATCGACACTCTTGTTGGTTTCAAAATTTGCTTGACCAGTCTCTGGATTTCCAGAGCCTTTCCACTGGAAGAAATACCCTCTGTACTTTCGTGTCCAGTATCATCCCCAGAAAGGACAACCTTGTTTTCGGTTCCAATTGTGACTTTGGAAAATTCATGATCCAACCGTGTCGTTGGAGTACTGACAGGGAAAGTGCAATATTCTGCACCAACCGTTCCTTGGATCTCGCTTTTATCAGGAGATCGTCCAGGTAAGGAATTATATTGACTCCTTGTTGTCGAAGGATGACCATCATCTCTGCAATCACGTTGGTGAATACCCTCTGTGGCGTGGAGAGTCCGAACTGCAACATCTGGAACTGGTAATGGCAATCCTGTAGCGCGAATCTCAGATAAGCTTGATGATGAGGATAAATGGGAACATGTAAGTAAGCATCTTTTATGTCCACTGACACCATGAAGTCCCCTTCCTCCAGACTGGAAATCACTGCCCTCAGAGATTCCATCTTGAACTTGAATCTTTTCATGTAAAGATTCAGCGATTTCAGGTTCAAAATAGGTCTGATCGAGCCGTCCAGCTTCGGAACTACGAAGAGGCTTGAATAAAACCCTTCTCCCTGTTGTGACACGGGAACCAGGACAATGACTTGATCCTGACATAATTTTTGAATTGCAGCTGTTACAACTACTCTGGCAAGGTCGATTTGAAAAATCGGCACAGGGGGACGTCTTGAAACTCTAGTTTTTATCCATGGGACACTATTTGCAAGACCCATGGGTCCAGGACAGATTGACCCCAGAAAATATGGAAAACGGTGTTGTATGTGCACACTCTTTTTGTCAGATAGAAATTTGGAACATAAGTTCCATAACGGACCCCTATTAAGTTTTTGGTAATTACCATTAACTACGGGGGTGCTACCAACTACAGCTATGGTAAGCGCAAAAGGAAGAAGAAGGAAAGGGCTGTATTATCGGTGCACATAGGGAGGATTATACCTGATAATCACATCCACCTAATTTGAATTAAAATTTAACTTTTATTTATATCCTCTTAAAAATGGTGTGAAAATAGTTACACACAACCTGGGAGTATAGGCGAAACATAGAGGTTAAAATAATGACATAGACAAAACATACAAAGTGCAATGAAATGTAATAAAGGTGATTTAAGATTAAAAAGTGTGTCCGCGTGTTTATTCTATTGTCTAGATATATATAATATATTTCTCCTTAATTGGATCATTAATTAATTGTTTAGTCAATAAGCGATTCCTGAAAAAGGTATTGGAGGATATTTAGGATCAACTCTAATACAGGTTGAGTATCCCATATCCAAATATTCCGAAATACGGAATATTCCGAAATACGGACTTTTTTGAGTGAGAGTGAGATAGTGAAACCTTTGTTTTTTGATGGCTCAATGTACACAAACTTTGTTTAATACACAAAGTTATTAAAAATATTGTATTAAATGACCTCCCGGCTGTGTGTATAAGGTGCGTATGAAACATAAATGAATTGTGTGAATGTAGACACACTTTGTTTAATGCACAAAGTTATAAAAAAATATTGGCTAAAATGACCTTCAGGCTATGTGTATAAGGTGTATATGTAACATAAATGCATTCTGTGCTTAGATTTAGGTCCCATCGCCATGATATCTCATTATGGTAAGCAATTATTCCAAAATACGGAAAAATCCCATATCCAAAATACCACTGGTCCCAAGCATTTTGGATAAGGGAGACTCAACCTGTATATTGATGTAATTGTCACGATATCCTATTGAGACAAGTATAGATGATATACTGTACTATCAAATGTACGACACTGTTATGATGTTCAAGTGTATACTCTATTATTATCCCAAGAAGGAAGGCACCTTCTTTATTAGGGATTATTGACACCTTGAAGCTGTTCAGAATCAGCTTAGATATACTGAGAAATTCGCCACACTATACTATCAAGTTAAATATAAGCAGTATATTGTCCAGCATGTGACAATCCGTTATAATATTCAGGTGTTAACAATATATAACATTCAGGTATGTATATTACTTTTATCCCTAGAAGAAAAGCACCTTCTTTATTAGGGACTGATGACACCTTAAAGCTATTCAGGATCAACTCGAATATACTGAGATATTGATCACAATATGCAGTCAAATAAAATTTAGGTAATACATTGTCAGGTATATGACACTCTATTAAAATGCCCAGATGTTCACACTATTCTAGTATTTAACACTCAATTGTGATATTCAGGTGTGCACACTATTTTTATCCCTAGAACAGAAATACCTTCTTTATCTGGGACTGGTGACACTTTGAAGTCATTTAGAATCAGCTCAAGTGTATTGAAACATTCATCACAGTATATTATCAGGTTGAATATGGGTAACACATTGTCATGTATTTGACAATCAGTTGTGATGTTCTGGTGTACACACTATTGTTATCCCTAGAAGGAAAGCCCCTTCATTATTGAGGACTGGTGACACCTTCCCAAAATTCAATTCACTCCCTTTTCCAGTTCCTAATTATCTGCAATATAGTTTATTTAAATACTTTACTCTATTCGAGTTTCTTATATCAAATACCCGATGAATATATAATAATCAATTCTGATGTTCACAGTATTTCTGCCATTAGAAGGAAAACACCTTCATTATTAAACAGCAGTAGCATCTCAAGTAATAATATATATTTGAGCCAATAGATCATGGGTCTTCAACCTGCGGCCCTCCAGCTGCTGTGGAACTACACATCCCAGCATGCCCTGCCTCAGTTTTAGCATACCTTAATAGCAAAACTGTGTCAGGGCATGCTGGGATGTGTAGTTTCACAGCAGCTGGAGGGCCACAGGTTGAAGACCCATGCAATAGATTATATACAGGTTGAGTATCCCATATCCAAATATTCCGAAATACGGAATATTCCGAAATACGGACTTTTTTGAGTGAGAGTGAGTTAGTGAAATCTTAGTTTTTTGATGGCTCAATGTACACAAACTTTGTTTAATACACAAAGTTATTAAATATATTGTATTAAATGACCTTCAGGCTGTGTGTATAAGGTGTATATGAAACATAAATGAATGTGAATGTACACACACTTTGTTTAATGCACAAATTTACCAAAAATATTGGCTAAAATTACCTTCAGGCTGTGTGTATAAGGTGTATATGAAACATAAATGCATTCTGTGCTTAGATTTAGGTCCTATCCCCATAATATCTCATTATGGTATGCAATTATTCCAAAATACGGAAAAATCCGATATCCAAAATACCTCTGGTCCCAAGCATTTTGGATAAGGGATACTCAACCTGTATCACCACCCAACATCTCACTGAGTTTTTATGAAAGAAATACAAATATTCTTTTGATTGGTATTCACAAATAGCATAAGTTTTAGACGAAGATTTTATTATTGTGGCTCATAAATACCACGTAGCATCAGTATATATTTCCTGAGCAGCTTGAAGTATTGATGTGGAAGCAAGAATTATCTCTGTATCCTGTTTAATTATACCCTGAATATTTTTGTATGTTTATTAAATAACTTGCAGAGTGTATTCTGAAACATTTGTTGCAGTCATCACTGCTAAATTGTATCACAGGTGTCTCATAACATTCCTATACTTGTCACATATAGATAGAATGTATCTTCTCTCAACTCCACAGAACTGCCTGTTATTTCTTGTCCAGCGTAAAAGACACAAAAAGTATATAATTCCGGACAGGTAGTTCTCATAGAAACACGCCTACAAACTTAGGAAGCACAATTATGATCAGAATCATCAGCAGAATGTGCAGCCCCATCCGCCTCTTTATTGAGAAAGGCCTCTGCGTCTGCCGCTGAAAGGAAATCATGATGCGTAAATGAGCTGGATATAGCAAGGAGAATTTCCTATTTCTGCTGCGGGGTACACTGGGCTCCACAAGGAATGATCTTGATCCGAAGCAAAAGCTTTGACCTTCTTCCCAAGATGCATAGCGCCGCCTCCTACATCACCCCGCCTCTGTGCACAGGAGCTCAGTTTGTAGTTGGTGCTTGCAGTGAGCAGGCACATAACAGGGGGGCTGCTCCAGCAGCCCTACAGAAAAGCTTTTTCTGAGGAAAAAAGAAGACTTCAAGGGCTGCAGCAGAGAAACTGTATGTGCTGGATGTCAGTCTGACATCTCCTGCTGTAGCTCCATCTCTGCCCCAACGGCGCTGTACACTCCCGGGCCCTGGTTTCCGGGTACCTACAGCGGAGGCTCCGGTTTTCTTCTGGTCAGTCACACACACAACCGCTGCTCTCCTGGATCACGTGGCCACACATAGGGAGGAGTTAAGTGGGTCCCGCACGCTGGACCCGCGCTTTATCACAATCTGGCGCAGCCGGTGGGAAGCGGGACGCGCGCGCTGGCGTGGACATTGTGGTAGTACAGGGACCCCACTAGACCACCAGGGCAAGGGCGCAGATCGGGTTTCTCTCAAAAAAACGTTTATTATAGCCCGCAGTACCGGTGGTGAAGTCCAGCAGGGGGATAAGGCTTTGACCTGTAGCCCTTCCCCCAGCCCCAGGGCACCATTTAGAGTAAATGTTCCCTCCCTGGAGCTGCATATCTCTCTCCCTCACTCCCAGTCAGTGTTTGGGCACCATTACACACAGCAACACTTCCTGGGACTGATTGGGCAAATCCTCCTCTGTAAAGCCGCCTGCATGTCAGCGCTGTGCATTTTACAGGACACTTAAGTATTCTACATGTCTGCTGACAGCGTTAGTTAAGAAAAAGTGCATTTAGTCAGGGTTATTTAGTACAAGTACCCTGTGATATACATCCAGTCTTAACTGTGCATTGTTATATCTATTAAGTGTATAGCTATATCTCTTTGTGTAGCTAGTCCAGTGCAGTATTATTGGCTGTCATAACTTCTGCATTGTATAACTGTGACTATATGTGTGTGCATTTAGCTACTGTGTGACCTCCATTTCGTGTTTTTCACTCATATTTCTATCCCTATATTCTATAACCTGAGGGGGCTAGGTGCGTCAGGTTTATCATTAATATAGGTAGTTCACATGATAAACTCAGTGTGTATTTTTCTCTGTGATTTTAGTCACCATATCTCTCCTGAATTCCTGTTTGTGCTGACTACACTGCACAGGGGTTCTGGTCAGGTATTGTGCTGCTGATATTGTACTGTGTTGCCTTATATTGAGCTTTATAATATGTCTGCTACAAAGGGCAACGGTGCTGCGGCTGATCCCACGGTGAGTGGTGGTGACGCTGCAAACACATTTGAGGAAATCATAGCAGCTGAGGGTTCTGGGGGTTCCTTGACCCCCAGTGTGACTGTAGCAACGGGGGTTCAGACTGACCCACCTTGGGCTACCTTCTCCACGCTACTGTATACGCTAGATACTAAACTAACGCCCCCTATGGGACCGTTCATGGTCCCCGTGGTTAATCCGCCGTGGGCAGATCACTTGTCCACTCAGTTACAGCAATTGAACCAATCACTGACTACTAAGAAGTCTAACCCTCGCTCGCCTAAGTCTAAAGAGTCCTCTAAGCGGGCCATTACGTCCTCACAATCCACCACTGTCCCTGACACCTCGTCTGATGAGGATGGCGTTTATACTGACCCCACAGATTCCGATCCTGATGCTTCTGATGGGGAAGTAGTCTCACAGGTGGATGTTCCTGATTTATTGGAGGCTATCAGGCTCATTCTTCAGGTTACTGATGACCCGGAGCCTACCGTTGCTCCTAAGAAACCGGATAGGTTTAAACGTCAGAAGGTGGTTAAACAAGTTTTACCTCATTCTGATCATCTGACTGACATAGTCAGGAATCCTGGGAAAATCCAGTAAAGAAGTTCAGGCATCACGAGAAGATGCTAGCTCGCTATCCCCTCGCGCCGGAGCGGAGTAAAAATTGGAAGACACCCCCTCCGGTGGATTAACATGTGGCGCAGATGGTGATCTCATCAGCTCTACCTGTCACTACCGTCACGTCTCTGAAAGAGCTTACAGATAAGTGTGTGGAGGGTTGTCTAAAAGCGATTTACACCCTATCAGGTGCTGCGCATCGGCCCACTATTGCAGCGACATTGGCTGCAGAAGCTATTGAAGCGTGGGCCCAGGAGTTGGAAGCTGAAATCTCTTCTGACCATGCTCGACTTGTCATATATTGTCACAGCATCTCATTATGTTAAGGAGGCGGCTTCTGATACCGGTATTCTGGCGGCCAAGGCTTCTACTACGTATGTTATGGCCCGCCGGATTTTATGGCTGTGGTCCTGGTCTGTGGATCTGGACTCTAAGAAAACCCTGGAGGTACTCCCTTTTAAGGGAAACCTCTTTTTTGGAGAGGACCTCAACAAGATAGTGGCTGACTTCCTTACTTCCTTTCGCTCCTTTTATCCTTCAGGGAAAGCAAAGGGTCAGGCGTACCCCAAACAGGGATGCACTTCCAAACCTGGTAAGCCCAGGCCCAAAAGGGCCTGGGCAGCTCGTCAGCCTGCTTCCAAGACTGATAACCCTGCCGCATGACGGGGCATGCCTCCCCCTGGGGGATCCCGGGGTGGGGGGCCGACTTCTAGGGTATACCCAGGAATGGTTGAAGACCAGTTCCGATGCCTGGGTACGGGAAGTCGTCACTCGAGGTTACGCCATACCCTTCAAAACTCTTCCCCCTCATTGATTTTGCCTGACAGATGTCCCTTCGGATCAGGAGAAGGCAAGAACTCTTAATTCAGTGGTACAGGCCCTCCTGGATACAGGAGTGGTGATACAGGTGCCTCTTGCTCAGAAAGGCCAGGGGTACTATTCACCGCGGTTCCTAGTCCCGAAACCGAATGGGTCCTCCTGGCCCATTCTCAACCTCAAGGCGTTGAACAAATTTGTGAGAATCTCCAAGTTTCGTATGGAAACTCTTCGCTCTATTGTTCTGGCTTTGGAACCTGGGGATTATATGGTCTCCCTGGACATACAGGATGCTTACCTGCATATTCCTATTGCAATGTCGCATCAGCAATAACTGAGGTTTGCGGTTGGCAACCTCCACAACCAGTTTTGGGCGTTACCTTTTGGTTTGACCCCAGCTCCGCGAGTCTTCACCAAAGTCATGGCGGTAATGACGGCTGTGCTACGCCGTCAAGGGGTTAGGATCCTGCCGTACCTGGACGACTTGTTGATCCTGGCAAATTCCCCAGATATTCTCCTACGTCATCTGGATCTGACTGTCCAGTTTCTGCAAGCCCACGGGTGGCTCATCAACTGGAAGAAATCTTCCCTGATCCCTGCTCAGAGCGTTATTGGACATTCACAACCAACAGTTGTTTCTGTCTCAGGAGAAAGTCCTGAAGCGTCAGGACAGGATTCGATGCTTCCTATCTCGTCCGCGAGTGTCTATACATTCGGCGATGCAACTGCTAGGCCTCATGGTGTCGGCATTCGACTTGGTGGAGTATGCTCAATTTAATTCTCGCCCTCTCCAGAAGCTGATTCTTGCAAGGTGGGACGGCCTGCCTCACCGGATCAGGTCTCACATGATATCCTTGACTCCGGAGGTCCGTCAGTCACTGAGCTGGTAGCTCCAGGACCAACGATTGTGCAGAGGTCATCCCTTCTGGATATCCAACTGAGATTGGGGCGCGGTGTTGGCGCAACACTCCCTTCATGGTCGGTGGACCGAGGAGGAGTCTCTCCTCTCGATCAACATTCTGGACTTGCGGGCGGTGTTCAACTCATTGAACCTGGCCCAGCATTCAATACAGATCAGACCTGTTCAGGTGCAGTCGGACAACGCCACCACGGTGGCATACATACATCATTAAGGCGGCACTCGAAGCCGCTTGGCAATGAGGGAAGTATCACAGATTCTTCAATGGGCGGAACGTCATCTACCGGACATATTAGCAAAATACATTCAGGGGTTCTGAACTGGGAAGAGGACTTTCTCAGTCGTCAGGACATACATGCCAGAGAGTGGGGCCTCCATCCAGAAGTATTTCCTAGTGGACAGGTGGGGCCTTCCAGACGTGGATCTGATGGCGTCTTGACACAATCACAGGGTTCCGGTCTTCAGAGCAAGGAGAAGGGATCCTCAAGCAGCGTTCATGGACGCACTGGCAATTCCATGGAACTTTCGGCCCAGGGTGTGACTCATGCCCAGGGTAATACGGAAGTTCAAGCAGAAAGGAGAAATCCTGCTTCTCATAGCACCAGCGTGGCCCAGACAGCACTGGTTCTCAGACCTCCAGGGCCTCTCGCTAGAGCGTCTCCTTCTACTTCCACAATGACCAGGCCTCCTTGTTCATGGCTCGTGTCTACCATGACTTGGCCCGGCTGGCTGTGATGGCATGGCTCTTGAAGCTTCCGACTTGAGGGCTAAAGGATTTTCTGAGGCGGTCATTCAAACTATGTTGTGGGCCCCGAAACCGGCTTCTGCTCGGATTCACCATAGGGTCTGGAATTCTTACTTTGTTTGGTGCGCATCTAATAATCATGACACTTCCAAGTTTAGTACAGCCAAGCTTTTGGCTTTTCTACAGCAGGGCCTGGACTTAGGCCTGCGTCTGGCATCCATCAAGGTTCATATATCTGCCTTGTCAGTTTGGTTCCAGAAAAAAATTGCGACCTTCCCTGATGTGCATACCTTCACTCAGGGTGTGTTGCGGATTCAACCTTCCTATGTTCCGCCTGTGGCACCATGGGACTTGTCGGTGGTTTTGGAGGCATTACAAGAGTCTCCGTTTGAACCTCTTGAATCGGCAGACCTTAAGTGGCTTTCTCTTAAGGTTGTGTTTCTGCTGGCTATTGCCTCTGCTAGAAAAGTGTCGGATTTGGGTGCCGTGTCTTCTGGGTCCCCATCTCTGATTTTTCACCATGACCGGGCGGTTCTTAGAACCCGTCCCGGTTATTTACCTAAGGTGGTGTTTTCATTCCACCTTAACCAGGAGATCGTGGTTCCGGCCTTTACCTCTCCTGACTTGTCTTCCAAACAGCGGTCTTTGGATGTGGTACGGGCTCTCCGTATCTATGTGAAGAGGACAGCTCCCATCAGGAAGTCTGATTATCTCTTTGTACTGTTTGGTTTTTGCAAACGTGGCTGGCCTGCTATCAAGCAGACCCTGGCCAGATGGATTAGAATGGTGATTGCACATGTTTATGTACAGGCTGGCCTTCCAGCTCCTGCTAACATTAAGGCCCATTCTACTCTGTCTGTTGGACCTTCTTGGGCGGCCCGCTGTTGTGCGACCCTTGATCCCTTGTGCAAGGTGGCTACGTGGTCCTCAGTGAACACGTTCATAAGGTTTTTATGCCTTCAATACTCCGCCTCCCAGGATGCTTCCTTTGGACGCCGGGTTCTTGTGCCCACTACAGCGCGTCCCCTCCCATAAGGAACTGCTTTAGGATATCCCCTATGTCATTCCTTTTGGAGCCCAGTGTACCCCGCAGCAGAAAACAAGATTTATGGTAAGAACTTACCTTTGTTAAATATCTTTCTGCGAGGTACACTGGGCTCCACAAGGCACCCACCCTGACGCACTTAGCTTCTTTGGGTTGGTGTGGCATTAGCCACTGACACCTTCTCCTGTCGTGAGAGTGTAGTGTTTGTGGCAACTTGCAGTTGTTGTCTCTTTTACCTGCTACTGCATTGGGCTGGTTAACAAAACTGAGCTCCCGTGCACGGAGACGGGGTGATGTAGGAGGCGACGCTATGCATCTTGGGAAGAAGGTCAAAGCTTTGAGCCTGTTGGTGCTTCGGATCAAGATCCTACTCTACACCCCTATGTCATTCCTTGTGGAGCCAAGTGTACCTAGCAGAAAGAGATTTAACAAAGGTAAGTTCTCCACTGAGTAATCCTGAAACAGCGAATCTTATGGGAGTCCCAGGGAAGATTACGGATTTTGCGGGAAGCTTTCCAGATCTCTTCCTTATGAAAAAAATGTAGGCACTTAAAGAGCGCCACTCGAGGCGTGCATCCTCATGTGATTTTTGTGGACCCACTCTATGTGCTCTTTCTGTGACTAAGTCACGGCAAGCATCTTAAGAAGCTAGGGTAGAAAGGTATATAATGCCGGGCCTTTAACTGTCTCAGGAAACCAATCACACGTAAATTCATTCTGCAAAACCCGTTCTCCAAGTCATCAAATTTATTCCAGATTTGATAATGTGATTTGGTGACATGTGCAACATCTTTCTTCAACAAGGAAACATCCTGAAATAACTCCCCTGCCCGCTGTTCTGTCTGCAAAACCCTCCGGGAGAGCTGGGCTAGTTGCTTATTAATATCTGCCGTTAGGGCTTGTAAGAGGGGCCCCACTGCTAGTCAAATAGCCCCCACCTGGGATGAGGTGTGAGAGGCAGAAGCAGAGCTTTCCACGTTTGCAGGCAGCGATATGGAGGGGTAGGGCATGTGAGTCTCCGGTGCTTGTCCTTCTCTTTCTTCTGTTCCTTCTTGCTGGGCATGGTCGGAACTAAAAAGATCACCATACAGTCCCGGGATGCTCCTGGACAGGAGGGAGAGGTGTGCGGGTCATGCAGGGAGGCTTAGCGCCTTGTAAAAGTTATGGCTCCAGTGAGCGGCAGCGGAGCTTCTCTCCCATGCAGCCATCCATGCCGCAGCCGGAAGCGCTCACTGTAACATTATTAGGCAAAGCATATCTAGATGCATCTCTAGAGTAAGGAACATGCACGCTACCTGTGGGGTCTCTCATACATCCATAGGTTACTTTCTGCCCACAGGACATTCCCCACTAGGAACATGAATATTGGTTATCTCGGATATAGATATATATAAGTAAAACTTTTCCCACCTTCTGCAGGAGAATATTATGTGGTTTATCACGGACTATGTAATAATTACAAATGCAGATACTGTTTATTGACACACCACATATTTTATTACTATTACATGAAGATGAAAATCCACATAGTGGAGCCATACCGGTAACTGTACCGGGCTCTCACATGTTGTTTCGGTGACTGCAATAAATCTATGTAACAATGCATTTATTTACACTATAAACGGGTCCTAAATCCTCTGGGCAAATTTTTTTTCATCCACTAGGGGTCACTGGAGTACTCTTGAGATATGGACGAGGCGTTAGCAGGGATAGGCACATTTAAAAATTTAAATTAGTAATCCTCCATCCCCTCCATACTCCGAAGATACCTCAGTGTTTTTTTGTGCCTCACTGGGAAGGCACACGTTTGGAGGATTCTCCAGACTTGACTTATTTTTTTACAAGATTTTTTCTGTTTACACTCAATCCCTTCCCAGCTTACTAAATAGCTTGGGTCTGGGATTGTGGGTGCTGCTGACTGCAGCAACGGCTTGTCAGTGCTCAGGAGAGGATCCCCGCCATAGACCAAAATCAGCGTTGGCTGATTTCAGCCTAATGCTGCAAAAGGAGCTGGACAGCACTTGCAAAGAGAAGCCCCGTCATAGCCTCCACTATCCTGAGGTAATGAGTGGGCAGGCAGCTCACACTGCCGCTGCTCCCTTGTACTTTGTATTGCTGGGGGAGCAGAGCGGTCAGCTAATGCTGCCGCCCCGCCATCTGGGGACTTCATGTTTCATGTAGTGCACTGCTTATTGTTTATATCTGCCTGCCCCAGCCCAGCCGCAGTCAGCCACGCTGCCGATGCTGGGTGCCCTCCACTTCTCGGTTTCTTCCCGCTAGCCTCCAGCCACCATCACTGGAGCTGAGGGGGGAAACGGCCACGGACAGCTCCACGGCTCGCCTCTCCCTGCTCTACGCGCCTGTTTCTTCATGGCTGCAGACAGCTCATTGCTGCCACGGCCCGCCAGCTCCACTCGCTGCATACGCTGAGGGGGGAGATCACTGTTACTAATAGCCGGGGGCTTACAGCCATGGCTCATAGGGGACAGCAGTGGCGGTGATGTAAGATCCCTAGTATAAGGGATCTAATGTGTGTGTGTGTATATTGTGACAAGAACACTGGGATAGTGTTTGAGGGCAGGTATATTTGTCCCAGGTTCTTGTCTTACATGTTTTAGAAAATGTTAACTTCTAGGAAAAATGCTTTTTGTTTTGTCTGAACCTTTTCAGTTTGCTGTAAAAGCTGGGTAAAGGCTCTGAGAGAGAGATAAGGCGAGTTCTAGACATTGGGCCCAGTTCGGGTCTTTGGCCTCACAGAGGGCTAATCAGGGTTTCAGCTGTGTAAGTGTGTTATAGTGCTGCTAACCTGATTAGTATGGGCAGACTGCCTGGGAAGGCTGAGGGATCTGTGTGTGAGAGACACGCTTTCTGATGCAAGTAAGCTATACAGTATGTACTGAAGAACTCTGTGTTTTGTTTAGTGACAGTTAGGAATATCTTATGTTTAGTTAGTGCCGGACAGGCAAGGTATTTTTATTTTGGGGTTTGTTTTATTTTCTGTTTCAATAAAACTGGCCGGGGTCAGTTGTACCAGAAACTGGACTTGTGTTGTTCCTCAGCTGCTGCGTGCTACCATATTCCCCAGGAAAAGGCGCCTTGCACCCCTACAGTGTTACAACTTGGTGGAGAATGCGAGCAACCCCGTTCTGCGCATAAGTGAAAGCAGCAGCTTTGTGAGGCCTGAAGAAAACGGTGGTTTATGCAGATACAGCCCAGTGTGAAGTTACTGAGACTCACCCCTGAGGGTTTGATATATGTCTTGGGTGAAAGCAGCTACAAAGCCGCCTGAAAGATCTGTCGACATGGAGGATCTGCTTAAAGCCTTGCTGCAAGCTACAGCGGCTCAGCAGGAGGCCAACCGACAGCAGCAGGTGGCAATGGAGGAAAATAGGAGACAGCAGCAGGTGGCTATTGACGAACTTTACCGGCAACAGCGTCAGGATAGAGAGGCCTTAACAGAAGTGGTGCAGAGCCTTGCAGCCCGGATTGGAGATGTGGCCGTCAGTGCTCCGACCAGCTCTAGTTCTATACGGGCCAGTCACTTCTTGCAGAAAATGACAGAGGCTGACGATGTGGAGGCCTACTTGACCACGTTTGAAAGGACTGCAGAGCGTGAGAACTGGCCAAAAGCACAGTGGGCCAGTCTGCTGGCACCTTTTCTGTCAGGTGAGCCCCAAAAAGCGTACTTTGATTTAAGCCCTGCTGAGGCTCGGGACTATGATAAACTAAAGACTGAGATCCTGACCCGCCTGGGAGTCACGCTGTCAGTACGAGCACAACGGGTGCACCGTTGGGTGTACGCCATGGAGAAGCCTCCGCGCTCTCAGATGCACGACCTTATTCAGCTAACAAAAAAATGGCTACAGCCAGAGACATTAACTGGTCCCCAGATGGTTGAAAGAGTCGTCATGGACCGCTACTTGAGATCTTTGCCCATGGTCCTGCGCAAGTGGGTGAGCCATGGAAACCCGGGTACTGCTGACCAATTAGTAGACATGGTAGAGCGGTATTTGGCAGCAGAGGAACTACTGATGACCACCCAGCAACCCATAGATCCTCGACAGCGCCCTTCAGTAAAGACTGGTAAGACTGTTCCGTGGGAAAACGTTGCTGGGCGGTTAAGAGAACACAAGGCTGGAGAGACTGTAAACACTGGCCCTGGAGACAGGCCAATGGGGCTAGAACGGTCTATGTTGCCCAAACGGGTTGATAATCGTGTGGTTAAATGTTTTAGATGTGGTATGCCAGGTCATGTTGTTGCCAATTGCCCAGTCATGCAAGAACCCATGCAATGTGATGCTGCCTTTGAATGTCGCAGAATGTCTTTCTTTGCTAGGTTAGCCTGTACTGTGGTACCTTCACCTGAGCTGGAAAAACAAATGTGTGATGTGTTCTTAGAGGGTAACCGGGTAGAGTCCTTGCTAGATTCAGGAAGTTTAGTTACCCTCGTGAAAGCTGGGTTAGTGAACCCCTTAAAGGTCCAGCAAATACCTATTGGGGTAACTTGCATACATGGGGATACCCAACATTATGCCACTGCTGAGGTGAATATAGAAACTTGTTGTGGGTCAGCAATGGTTAAAGTGGGACTGGTCCCTACCTTGGTGCATGAGGCCATAATAGGGAGGGATTTTCCTCATTTTTGGAAACTGTGGGAATCACGGTTATCAACAGATGTGAGAAGTAAAAAGCCAGTTGATAATACCGGTGATTTTATGGATGTACGTGGGTCTTCGGAACTTTCTGGCCCTTTGCCTTTTGCTAGTTTGGCTGGGGAAGTGACAGATGGGGAGTCCAGTGAGGACCCTCTTGCCGGGAACAGAGACATAGTAGTTAGAACTGAAAGCGTGCCTGACCTGGAGGTAAAGAAGGATCTGTTTGCGTCTGAACAGTTAAAGGATCCTACCTTAATAAAGGCTAGAGAGAATGTTAAGATTGTTAATGGGGAACCTGTGGTACCAGGTGACAGGGTTACGTATCCCCACATGGCCATCTGTAATGAGCTCTTGTACCACATTGTCAAAAGGGGTGAGGATGTGGTAGAACAGCTGGTAGTTCCCCAGCCTTATCGGAGAACGGTACTAGATTTAGCTCATAGTCACGTTACCGCAGGACATTTAGGGGCAGAAAAAACCACTGAAAGAGTTTTACAAAGGTTCTTTTGGCCAGGGGTTTATAAAGAAGTGTCTGAATATTGTTCTTCCTGTCCTGAATGCCAGTATCATGCCCCTAGACCCCATTTCAGGAGCCCACTAGTTCCCATGCCTATTATAGAGGTCCCGTTTGACAGAATAGCCATGGATCTCGTGGGGCCCTTGTTAAAGTCTGCTCGGGGCCATCAGTATATCCTGGTAATTATGGACTATGCCACTCGATATCCTGAGGCTGTCCCTTTACGCACTATCACAACCAAGGCGATAGCTAAGGAGCTGGTGCAGGTATTTAGTAGAGTGGGAATACCAAAAGAAATTTTGACTGACCAAGGTACTCCATTTATGTCAAGGATCATGAAAGAATTGTGCAAGTTATTTAAGGTCACTCACCTCAGGACGTCCATCTACCATCCCCAAACTGACGGGTTGGTGGAAAGGTTTAATAAAACATTAAAAAGTATGTTAAAAAAGGTTGTTGAGAGAGATGGGAAAAACTGGGATTGTTTGTTGCCCTACTTGTTAATGGCCATCAGAGAAGTTCCTCAGTCCTCTACGGGGTTTTCTCCGTTTGATTTGTTGTATGGTAGACACCCCAGAGGGTTGTTGGATATTGCCAAAGAGACGTGGGAAGGACAGCCCACTCCTTATAGAAGCGTTATTGAGCATGTAACACAAATGCAGGATAGGATTGCAGCCGTGGTACCTGTTGTCAGAGAGCACATGGAACAGGCCCAAAGTGCTCAACAGAGGGTCTATAACCGGAGTGCCAAGATACGGGAATTTGCTCCTGGAGATAGAGTTCTTGTTTTGGTACCCACTGTGGAAAGCAAATTCCTAGCTAAATGGCAGGGTCCATTTGAGGTTAGGGAAAAAGTGAATGAGGTTAATTACAAAGTATACCAGCCGGGAAAGAGAAAACCCGAACAGATTTACCATGTTAACTTAATCAAACCCTGGAAAGATAGGTTGTCTCTGTCAGCGGAGCCTTGCCCTTCGGTGTCTTCACCCCGGTTGCTTCCCGCAGTGAAGGTGTCAGAGACATTATCAGCTGATCAGAACAATCAGGTTAAAGAATTTCTCATCCAAAATAGGGAAGTATTTTCAGAGCTGCCTGGCCGAACGACCATAATAAAACATGACATTGTCACAGAACCAGGGGTCAGGGTTCATTTAAAGCCATATAGGATTCCTGAAGCTCAGCGAGAAGCTATTTCTAAGGAAGTTAAAACCATGTTAGAACTTGGAGTCATAGAGGAGTCTAACAGTGAGTGGTCCAGTCCCATAGTGCTCATCCCGAAGCCCGACGGTAGCATACGCTTCTGTAATGACTTTCGTAAGTTAAATGAGGTGTCCAAGTTTGACGCATACCCCATGCCCCGTGTGGATGAGCTTGTAGAAAGGCTGGGAACAGCCAGGTTTCTCACCACATTGGACCTGACCAAAGGTTACTGGCAAATACCTTTATCTGATAGCGCCAAAGAAAAAACAGCCTTTTCGGTTCCGGAGGGGCTGTACCAGTATAAGATGTTACCCTTTGGGTTGCATGGGGCTCCAGCAACCTTTCAACGGGCGATGGATAAAATTTTGAGGCCCCATAGAAAATATGCAGCTGCCTATTTGGATGATGTGGTAATTCACAGTACAGACTGGGGGTCCCATTTGGTTAAAGTACAAGCAGTACTGGACTCAATCAGAGAGGCAGGGTTAACTGCTAACCCAAAGAAGTGCTGCCTCGCAATGGAGGAGGTCAAATACTTGGGCTTCACCATAGGCAGAGGTCTGATTAGGCCCCAATTGAATAAAGTTGATGCTATTCAAAACTGGCCTCGTCCAGTGAATAAAAAACAGGTAAGGGCTTTTTTGGGAATTACTGGGTACTATAGACGGTTTATTCCTAATTTTGCGACCACAGCGGTGCCGTTGTCAGACCTTACCAAAGGGAAGCAGTCAAATGTGGTGAAATGGAACCCTGATGCAGAAAAGGCGTTCCAAGCGTTAAAAGTGGCTTTGTGTTCACAACCGGTGTTGATAACACCAGATTTTTCAAAAGAATTTGTGGTACAGACAGATGCCTCAGAGGTAGGGATAGGTGCTGTGCTGTCCCAAACCAGAGATGGGGACGAACACCTTATCATTTATTTGAGTAGGAAACTCAATGAGCATGAAAAAAGGTATGCCATTGTGGAAAAGGAGGCTTTGGCCATTAAGTGGGCACTAGATACCTTGAGATATTACCTCTTGGGTAGACAATTCAGACTAGTGACAGACCATGCCCCTTTAAAATGGATGTATGTAAATAGAGGCAAGAATGCTCGTGTAACTAGATGGTTTCTAGCGTTGCAGGACTTTAAGTTTACTGTCGAACATAGACCGGGAACACAATTGGCCAACGCAGATGCATTGTCTCGCATCTTCTGTTTGGGGGCTACAAGTGTTCCGGCCCCTAGGTCGAAACAGGGGAGGGGGATATGTGACAAGAACACTGGGATAGTGTTTGAGGGCAGGTATATTTGTCCCAGGTTCTTGTCTTACATGTTTTAGAAAATGTTAACTTCTAGGAAAAATGCTTTTTGTTTTGTCTGAACCTTTTCAGTTTGCTGTAAAAGCTGGGTAAAGGCTCTGAGAGAGAGATAAGGCGAGTTCTAGACATTGGGCCCAGTTCGGGTCTTTGGCCTCACAGAGGGCTAATCAGGGTTTCAGCTGTGTAAGTGTGTTATAGTGCTGCTAACCTGATTAGTATGGGCAGACTGCCTGGGAAGGCTGAGGGATCTGTGTGTGAGAGACACGCTTTCTGATGCAAGTAAGCTATACAGTATGTACTGAAGAACTCTGTGTTTTGTTTAGTGACAGTTAGGAATATCTTATGTTTAGTTAGTGCCGGACAGGCAAGGTATTTTTATTTTGGGGTTTGTTTTATTTTCTGTTTCAATAAAACTGGCCGGGGTCAGTTGTACCAGAAACTGGACTTGTGTTGTTCCTCAGCTGCTGCGTGCTACCATATTCCCCAGGAAAAGGCGCCTTGCACCCCTACAGTGTTACAACTTATATATATATATATAAACAGAAAGTTCAGCACTCACCATAGCAAGCTCACTTATCCTCACAACATCAATAAATAAATGATGGGGGTTTAATTAGTGAATTGCCCAATGCACGGAAGCCTGCATACCGCTCGCCAAGGTACCCCAACTTCATGCAGGTCCTACACTATCACAAAGTCTCAAAAATTAAAACCTGGCAACTGTATCACACATAATATACTGCACACATGCCCACTAGGTTTAATGTGTATCATTCATGCATCTTATGGCTTTTAAAGGTACACTAGTCACCTGACACTGGCTATTAAATTACTAAGGAGCAGCTGACACAGGTTTAGAACAAGTGAGATTACACAGGGGTGCATGAAAAGGCCTGTGACCACGGTTAATAAGAGTTAACCAAAGATTAACCCCGTACCTTGGCGAGCGGTATGCAGGCTTCCGTGCATTGGCCAATTCACTAACTAAACCCCCATCATTTATTTATTGATGTTGTGAGGATAAGTGAGCTTGCTATGGTGAGTGCTGAACTTTCTGTTTGTATATATTTGGGTTGGTGGCCATGGGCTGCATGCACCCCACCCTATGAGTGGTGAGTGCAGATATTGCACCCCGCTTCTGGGGTGGCGAGTGCTGTGGTTTTCTAGATTTGTTTATATATATATATATATATATATATATATAGACAATGTATATGAAAACAGTGCTTATCTTGTTCATAAGGGAGCTAATGTGTGTATGTATGTATATATATATATATATATATATATATATATATATAAAAGACAAACAGTGCTTATATTATACATAAGGGATCTAATGTATAGATATGAAAAATAAAATGAGAAGCACATGGCTGGACGCCATTTTAACACTACTTCCTGTTTCTTCTTGCAGGAAGTTTGGTGTCGGTCTTACAACACTCGGCCACTGGAGGGGGCAAGGGTGTTATTAGGAATTTCAGTGAAGCACATATTTAACAACATTAGTGTGTTTCAGGTGCTGTGCACTTTTGACTTTTACACACTTTAGTTAAGTTTTTTTTACTGAGTCATGGGGACTTGTTTTTCATTGTATACTTGTCTGTGTGCATAATGAGTAAAGGTAATGCAAAAGTAAAAAAGCAGCTTGTCTGCAATGTCTGTGAGAGTATGTTACCTGATGGAACTTACACTTGCACAGTGTGTCTTGCAAATCCGGGTACAAATACGAACCTCTACCCTGATCCTCCTTGGGCGATGATGGCAGGTGTGATGACAGAGTTAAAATTCAGAGCTTGCCGCTGCGCGAAAAGATCGTGAGGTGGCTAGGTCTGATTCTAGGTTAATACTGTCTGAGCTGCCAGAGTGGGCTCAGGATATGTCAAGGACTTTTCAGCGTTTACAAAAGTCCAGGTATAGCGCCATTCCTAACAGTTGTCATCGTTTGTCTCATAATTTACCGGTTTCAGCTGTGTTATATTCTGACTATTCAATGCCAGACCTTATATCTTAGGAGGAACAAGAGGAAGGTGAATTGGGCTAGGAGTCAGACAGTTAAGTTACTGATAATCAGTGATAATCTCATCAGGGCAGTATGCCAGGTTCTAAATTTTACTGAGACTGAGGAACCACTTTCAAAATGATGTTTTATTTGCTAAAACACAGGGCAACGGTGTGTTTTCCTTATTCAGATTCTCTTAATAAGCAGTTAACGGAAGCATGTAAAAATCCAGATAAACGGTTTTCTATGCCTAGGCGGTTTCTGTCTAACTACCCGTTCCCAGAGTCTGACAACTAAATGGGAAAATCCACCAACAGTGGATTCCTTGGTGTCAAAACTTTCAAAGAAGTTAACCATTGCAGTCCCAGCTGCAACGACGCTTAAAGACCCATCAGAACGTAAGCTAGAAGCTATACTAAAGTCATTGTATACAGCAGTAGGGGTGTTGCTTAGACCTTCTTTAGTTGGAGTTTGGGTTAACAAGGCTGTAGTTGCATGGGCAACAGCTCAAGTTAATCCTATAACAGGATCTTTCCTTAGACCAGCTTATACTTCTTGCTGATCACATCTGTGATTCAGCTGAGTATTTAGGTATGGCTTCTATAGACGTCGGACAGGTTAGTTCTCGGCTTTCAGCTTCACTATTTGCGGCCCGACGGGTGCTTTGGCTGCATTCTTGGCAGGCCGAGGCAGAGTCAAAACGAGGAATAGAAGCGTTGCCTTACACTGGCGATATGTTATTTGGTCCTGAATTGGACAAATGGATTTCTCGGGCTACTGAGGGAAAGTCTGTTTTTCTGCCATTGCCCACACCAGTTCCTAAAAGGAAATACGCTGGACCAGCATTCAAATATTTTAGACCTCAGTCCTTTCGAGGCCGTGCTAGAGGAACAATCATACAGAGTAGACGTGGTAGAGGACGTGGTTTTCAACAAACCATGAACCATCGTCAGGACACAAAGTCCGCTGACAAGCCAGTGGCATGACTGGCTTCCAGCCCATCTCGGATCTTCAGTTGTGGGAGCACGCCTTCAAACGTTTTAATTGGCGTGGTTTCAGACATCCACAGATGGGTGGATCCGCAATTTAGTGTTCAAAGGTTACAAAATAGAGTTCGACTGTCTACCACCGATGCGGTTTTTCAAGACAGGTCTGCCTGTGTCAGCAGACAGGAGGGTGGTTCTGCAGACCGCTATTCAGTCTCTCGTAGATTCAGCAGTTTTAATTCAGGTACCAGTACACCAGCAAGGTCAAGGATTTTATTCCAATCTTTTTGTAGTAGCAAAGCCAGATGGCTCGGTCAGACCGATACTGAACCTAAAGGGGCTCAATCAGTACGTCACTTACTACAGATTCAAGATGGAATCCCTGCGGTCAGTGATTGCCGGTTTAGAACCACAGGAATTCATAATTTTGCTGGATCTCAAGGATGCGTACTTACACATTCCAATTTGGCCACCGCATCAGGCGTACTTAAGGTTTGCAGTACAACAAAACCATTAGCAATTTCAGGCACTACAGTTTGGCCTCTCATCAGTGCCTTGGGTATTCACAAAGGTGATGTCTGTGATGATAGCTCATCTCAGATCCCTGGGAGTGATAACAGTTCCGTACTTAGGCCCTCATTCCGAGTTGTTCGCTCTGTATTTTTCTTCACATCGCAGCGATTTTCCGCAAACTGCGCATGCGCAATGTTCGCACCGTGCCTGCACCAAGTAAATTTGCTAAGAAGTTTGGTATTTTACTCACGGCTTAACGAAGAAATTTCTTCGTTCTGGTGATCGGAGTGTGATTGACAGGAAGTGGGTGTTTCTGGGCGGAAACTGGCCGTTTTATGGGTGTGTGTGAAAAAACGCTGCCGTTTCTGGGAAAAACGCAGGAGTGGCTGGACGAACGCTGGGTGTGTTTGTGACGTCAAACCAGGAACGAAACTGACTGAACTGATCGCAGTGGCAGAGTAAGTCTCGAGCTACTCGGAAACTGCAAAGAAATTTCTGATCGCTATTCTATTCGCTATTTTGCGAATCTTTCGTTCGCTATTCTGCTAAGCTAAGATTCACTCCCAGTAGGCGGCGGCTTAGCGTGTGCAGAGCTACTAAAAGCAGCTAGCGAGCGAACAACTCGGAATGAGGGCCTTAGACGACCTTCTCTTCAAGGCTCCATCTCAACAAATACTCCTTCAACATGCTTTACTGACGTACAATGTACTAGTTCAGCACGGTTGGATTGTCAACTTCAAGAAATCAAGCATGGTCCCATCTCAAAGAATTCAATTTCTAGGAATGATTCTGGATGTGGTGGATCAATGGATTTACCTGCCAGAACAGAAAGCACAAAGTATTCGTCATCTGGTACAGTTAGTGCTCAAACCACGGACAGTCTCGGTGCATTTGTGCATTCGACTGTTAGGAAAGATGGTGGTGTCTTTCAAAGCACTCCAGTTCGGAAGATTTCACTCCCATCCTTTTCAACTGGATCTTCTCGCACAGTGGTCAGGCTACAAATTCTTCAGATGGTGCGGTTGTCTCCAAGGGCCAGAGTATCACTACTCTGGTGGCTCCACATACACAATCTCACCGCGGGAAAAAGGTTCGGAGTCTGGAATTGGATAATTCTGACGACAGATGCAAGTCTCAGAGGTTGGGGAGCAGTGGTCCTACATTGTCAGCTTCAGGGTCTATGGTCAGACCGAGAAAGATTACGGTCAATAAATGTCCTGGAACTCAGGACAATTTACAAAGTGCTGCGACAGGCAGTTCACATGCTCCACTCTCAGACGGTTCAAGTTCAGTCAGACAACGCGACGGCAGTCGCATACATCAACAAACAAGGAGGGACTCGAAGTCGCATGGCCCTGCGAGAAGTTGCTCAAATCCTGAATTAGGCCGAGCATCACCAAGTGATATTGTCGGCAGTGTTCATTCCAGGAGTGGAGAACTGGGAAGCAGATTATCTCTGCCTTGTCAATTTTCTTTCAAAGACGTTTGGCTCTTTTGCCAACAGTTCGTACTTTCCTGCAAGGTGTCCTTAGAGTTCAACCTCCATTTATACCACATACAGCTCCATGGGACTTGAATCTAGTTTTAGAGTTTTTGCAGTATTACATTTTTGAACCCTTACAAGATGTGGATGTTAATTTTCTAAGTTGGAAAACAGTTTTTCTATTAGCCTTTGCTTCGGCAAGGCGTTAGGTGCGTTGTCATGCAAACCACTGTATCTGGTGTTTCATGATGACAGAGCGGAACTTCGGACGAATCCCGCTTTTCTACCGAAGGTAGTATCCTCTTTTCACATAAATCCAACCAATTGTAGTTCCTGTGTTCTCAGAAGGTTCAGGAACTCCAGCTACTTTGGATGTGGTACGCGAACTTCGCGTTTATGCAGCCCGAACATCAACAATATGTAAAACGGATACATTGTTCTCTATGATGCAGTCAAGATAGGTTGGCCAGCTTCCAAACAGACCATGGCTAGATAGAGTAAGCTGACCATTCATCAGGCTTACTTTCATGCTGGTTTACAACCGCCTGCATCCATTTCAGCACATTCCACACGTTCTGTGGGAACGTCATGGGCAGCAGGTCGTGGGGCCTCTACGACGCAGCTTTGCCGTGCGGCTACATGGTCATCAGTGCACACGTTTGTGCACTTTTACAAGTTTGATACGTTTGTGGCATCAGCATCTAGCTTTGGCCGTCTAGTGTTACAGGTGCCAACCATCTCTCCCGCCCAATGGGGAAACTTTGTTACGTCCCAAGAGTACTCCAGTGACCTCTAGTGGATGAAAAAGAAAATAGGATTTTGGTACTTACCAGATAAATTCTTTTCTTTGAATCCACAGGGGGCACTGCACGCTCACCCAGAGCAGTTTAACCTGGCTTGTGGTAAGTTCAGTAAATCTTATAGTAACACATTCTCACTGACTTGTTGAAATGTTAAGGTGATTGTTATCTATTGTCATGTCAACTTTCTAGTTGTCCGTTGTTATAATGTTATATGTAATTCTCCATTGTTCATCCTCTCTTTTGCTCCTGTTCAGCTCAGTAAAAAAACACTGAGGCATCTTGGGAGTATGGAGGGGGTGGAGTGTTACTAATTTAAATATTTAAATGTGCCTATCCCTGTTAACGCCCCGTCCATATCCCAAGAGTACTCCAGTGCCCCCTGTGGATTCAAAGAAAAGGATTTATCTGGTAAGTACCAACATCCCTATTATTTCTTCCCTATACCATAAAGAAGCTACTCTACCCAGCTGGGCCCATATAGGAACTTCTACATAATGTCGGTCAATTATGTTGTTTCCAGTTGTTTTTTCAGACCTGTGTGTAACTTTAACAGATTTTCGATGTTCACGGTAAGAATATTGATACTCTTCTGCGATAAATGTAAAACCATTTACAACATTCAGATCAACATTATACTTTTTCTCCTGTATAACTTGTTTTATATACTTCTCACAATTGACTGAAACTTTTCCCACTTTTAGAGCTAGAACATGGTTCCTGTTTCCTATGGATCTTCTGATGTCTTTTCAGACTTGAACTACGTTTACAACATTTCCCACATTCAGAGCATGGAGATGGCTTCTTTCTTGTGTGAGTTCTCTGATGTATAACAAGATCTGATTTCTGTGTAAAACATTTCCCACACTCAGAGCATGGAAATGGTTTCACAACTGCGTGATGTCTCTCATGTATAGTAAGATGTGATTTTGTGGTAAAACATTTCCCACACTCAGAGCATGGAAATGGCTTCTCACCTGTGTGACTTCTCTGATGTTTAACAAGATCTGATTTCTGTGTAAAACATTTCCCGCACTCAGAGCATAGAAATGGCTTCTCACCTGTGTGAAATCTCTGATGTTTAACAAGATCTGATTTCTGTGTAAAACATTTCCCGCACTCAGAGCATGGAAATGGCTTCTCACCTGTGTGAAATCTCTGATGTGTAACAAGATCTGATTTCTGTGTAAAACATTTCCCACACTCACAGCATAGAAATGGCTTCTCACCTGTGTGACTTCTATGATGTTTAAAAAGCTCTGCTTTGTGTGCAAAACATTTCCCACACTCAGAGCATGGAAATGGTTTCTCACCTGTGTGCCTTCTCTGATGCTGAACTACATGACATTTACGCCTAAAATATTTCCCACACTCAGAGCATGGGAATGGTTTCTCACCTGTGTGAGTTCTCTGATGCTGAACTACATGATATTTACGCCTAAAATATTTCCCACACTCAGAGCAGGGAAACGGCTTCTCACCTGTGTGACTTTTCTGATGTTTAACAAGATCTGATTTCTGTATATAAATGTTACTGTCTGTGAGGGTTCCTCCATCACGTGAGACTTGTTCCTCCTTAATATGAGTAGATGTACATTGTGTATTATCTGTAGGAAAATAAATGTAATTGTCTGTGAGGGTTCCTCCATCACATGAGATTGGTTCCTCCTTAATATGAGAAGCTGTATACAGTGTATGATCTGTAGGTGTATAAATGTCATTGTCTGTGAGGGTTTCTCCATCACATGAGACTGGTTCCTCCTTAATATGAGAAGCTGTATACTGTGTATGACCTCTGGGTGTATACATGTCAGTGTGTGTGAGGTCTCCTCCATCACATGAGACTGGTTCCTCCTTAATATGAGTAGATGTATACTGTGTATGACCTGTGGGTGTATACATGTCAGTGTGTGTGAGGTCTCCTCCATCACATGAGACTGACTCCTCCTTAATATGAGTAGATGTATACATGTCAGTGTGTTTGAGGTCTCCTCCGTCACATGAGACTGGTTCCTCCTTAATATGAGTAGATGTATACTGTGTATGACCTGTGGGTGTATACATGTCAGTGTGTGTGAGGTCTCCTCCATCACATGAGACTGACTCCTCCTTAATATGAGTAGATGTATACATGTCAGTGTGTTTGAGGTCTCCTCCGTCACATGAGACTGGTTCCTCCTTAATATGAGTAGATGTATACTGTGTATGATATGTAGGAACATAAATGTCAGTGTCTGACGCAACATCACATAACGCTAATTCCTGCTTAATGCCAGGATGTAGATTTTCATTAGGGATAGTTTCTTCCTTAATTTGAACAGATGGATCTTCATGCAATTCTGTTGGGGGAAAATGTACATTGGATTTAAAATCAGGATTTTTTTGGTACTCACCGTAAAATTGGTTTCTTGCAATCCACCTGAGGAATACTGCTTACTAAGGGTATAGAGTAGTGATGGCTAACCTTGACACTCCAGCTGTTGTTAACTACACATCCCAACATGCCCTGCTACAGTTTTGCTATTTGGTCATGCTAAAACTGATGCAGGGCATGATGGGATGTGTAGTTCAACAACAGCTGGAGTGTCAAGGTTAGCCTTCACTGGTATAGAGGCTGGGTACTTGCAGAAGGAACTTGAGTTAACTTACTAAACTGATGCTCTCTTCACTATATTTCCCACCCACCTCCAACAGGACTTCAGTGTACTTCTTACCAATGTTCAAGTAGAGAAAACCTCAAAGGCTAATTGAAAAGGACAGGAACAAGTGGAGCACAACATATCAGAACATAAGGGAGGAAACAGAGGTTATCGTGCTGCAGATTGTTGGCCAGCAGCAAAACACCGTTTGTGAGCGTAGTAGAGAACAAGACGACCATCTGTTCTATGAATGTTCAAAGTCCAATAATTGTAAATTCATGAAGCTCAGACCACATCTAGGAGATGGAAAATTCACTGGACTAGAAGAGATGTTCCTGTTGTAAAGCAGACAGAACTATTTCCTGATGTAAATGGAACCTTGACACAATTTTAGGCTGATAGGACGGACGAGTTTGAAGGACCACCATGTCAGGACTGGAAATCAGTAAGGGAAATTTCATGACAGGGCTGCATGCCTGGCCGAGGATAATGTAAGAAGGAATGCAATCTTCAAGCTAAGGAAGTGTATCTCCACTGAGTCCAGAGGCTCACAAGGGCCCTTCTGTACAGCCTACAGAACCAAATGAAAGGCTCAAGGAGGCACAGGCGTGACCTAAGGTGGTTGAATATGAATAACCACCTGAATAAAGGTCTGAATCTCGGATCAGGTTCAGCTGAAGCAGAACTGAAAGGACAGAGATCTGACCCTGGATAGACAAAAGGCAAAACCCCTGATCCAAGCCAACCTGCAAAAATGAAAGGAGGTGCGGAAGTCTGAACTGTGAAGCATAGACTCCCCTGTGTATACACCAGATAATTTATATCTTGCACACCCACAGGAAGTGAGCAAGCCCCCTGGGTGAAACGCGTCTTCCGTCACCTCTCTCCGTCAGCCGCCTTACCAGTCCGGTCACCGCCGTTATCAGCGCCTCTCCGCCAGCCCTGCCGCTACAAATCCAGACGTACACAGCCGCTCCATCTGCCTGGATATCGCCGCTGCCGGCTTCCTCCGTCAGTCACGTCTCCCCCAGCCCAGGCATACGCAGGTACAATCAGGATACAGTTCCCTATAACAGCATTGTACTGATGCCAGTCCGGAGCAGCCCTTTTGCAGCCCATACCTGACTTTCGTTACCCCAGCCTGGGATCATAAAACTACAGTCTGTGCAGAATGTATAGTACCAGCATTATCTAGCACCCATATAGGAGTACTTGGCACAGATGAATATATTATTTTAGGCTGCTAATTTAATACATTTTTTGGATTACGTCGTTTACGGCTAAAATCATATGTTTAGCCTTGGACTTATGAGGGCAATTTTGATTCTCTGTGCGTGTGGTTGTGTACATATATACCTGTGAACCGTGTGTTTCATTTAATTTAAATTAACTTAGATATCATTTATCCACGGTACTTAGCACCTTAACATTATTCCACCTCTGGTTACCTATAAAATAACAGAGCCTCCCAGTGGTTAGAGGTGCATATCTTTATGAGACATTATTATCTGAACAAGAGAAGTTCACTCACACATTTGGATTCACCATAGATATCATCCTCATTTACGGCCTCCTATTACTCTTTTCTGTGTTTTCTCTTTTTTTCCTTATTTCAGACTCTCACCAGCGATCCATTGGCAATGGGAATTTGCCCGTATGCCTCTGCCTAACGCTGGCAGCAGATCCTCTTTTTCTTATCCAATATCTTTCCATCATTTCTCTTCTATTTTGGAGTCATTTCTATGCTATTTTCGTGAACTCTCATCAGTGACACCAGAGCAACCAGGGTATTTGTACCCCTACTATCATACCACACTGTAAACGCTCAAATTCGTCCGGTCTTAGAAGCGAATCGGTGTTGGCTTGGTCAGTACTGGGTTGGGAGACTCCCCAGGAAGACAGGGTGTAGTAGATGCCAGAGGCATTCATGCTCTGAGCCTAACACTGACAGCAGATTCACCTTTTTATCCTCAGATTTTTGTCTCCACTTCTATTTTCTTCTTCCAAGTACCTCCATCCTTAGACCTAGGCTCATTTAACTTTACTTACCTGCAAGGTTAAGATTTATAATTTCTTCATCTAGGTTAAATGGCAACATTTCACAGGCCTACATTATTGACCTGGTAAGCCTGGTAGACTGGTTAAGTTTGCAGGCAACACATTTGGTCCCCCTATATAGGGTACTATTAGCATCAGCAATGAATAAGAGACCATTCTGTGGGACGGATTTTTAGTAATTGTTTACTGTTTATTTTATGGTTTGTAAATTGTATCAATTGTATGTTTTCATTGGATACTAGAACTGTTTATTAAATTTACATGTTTTAACATTTCAACACTACAGTCTTCTTTTGACTATTTAAGAGTGCACCCACACAAGAGTCTTCTTTTTCTTTCGATTATTACACCCCTGTGATAGACCCTAGTCACAGCAGTTTATATGTGTGTCAGTCTGCAGAACCGACTTGCCGAGCTATTCACCTATAGCAGCTCCCTTTCCTGGAACTGCCAGCATTCGGTAGTTCTAATTTCCTCCGAGGACTTACGTTCCGAGTAGTACAGGCTCAAGATCATAGACACATGTCATTTTGGGGAAAGGACACTGCAGGTATCAACATACACTCAGTAAAGAATTACTCCCCTGACTGCAGCCAGCAAGGAGGGAGTCTGTGTACGTATACACACCCCAGGGTCCGGGCAGCCAGTGAATAACAGGGCAGACAGATGTGGATCGGAATCCAGGAAGCTTGCCAAGGTCAGAGTTAGAGAGAGAACATAGTCTAGAAACTAGCCAAGGTCAAACACAGAAAACCCCAACAAGAGCAGTATCCAAGTGTTCACTAGCACAGACAAGAGCAGACCGATTACAACTAGCACAAGAGAGCCAGGGAGGAAACCTAACAGAGAAGGAGCAGCAAATCACTACTAGTCCCTGATTAGCTAAGCACAGCTGCAAGAAGCACCCTAATCAGGAGTCAGAGTGCAGCACAGAGCAGTGATGCAGAGTTTGCACAGCTATCTGGTTGCGAGAAGTTGAAATACTGACATGTGTTTCTGAGATGTGCTTTCTCCAGATTCTAACAGCAGTCTTATGAACCTTACGTAAGCCTGGATACCTGAACTACTAAGACCCCTGGCCTTAAGGATCTAGGCTTCAACTGCTATGCCATCAAAGCCGAGTGATTCAAATCTGTGTGAAGAAATGGGACTTTGCTTACGTGATTTCTTCCTAGAGGAAATCAACCACGAGGATCTACATGGCTTGAAGAACCAAATATCACATTCTCTTGGACCAGTCTGGTGCTGGCTTGAAGGACCACATATCACATCCTATTGGGCCAGTCTGGTGCTGGCTTGAAGGACCACATATCACATCCTCTTGGGCCAGTCTGTTCATGGCATGAAGTACCACATACCACCTCCTTTTGGGCCAGTCTGGTGATGGCTTGAAGAACCACATATCACATCCTCCTGGGCCAGTCTGGTGTTATCATAGGAACTCACTGGAATTCCCTAACAAGATCTAAGTCCATTCCCCCAGATGAATTGGGTGGCGACTGAGGAACTGGTCTCACAGTTGTCCAACTAGAGGAGAGGATCAATTCTACTATGATTGCCAGGATATACTTCTCTTATGAAGTGAGTGGCTTCCTTCCTGGCCCTCCAACTTCATGTTTGATTGAATCCTAACTAGCCTTATTCTTCCCAGCAACAGTCTAATACGCAGAATAGACTACACGTATGTACAGATGTCGCACATCAACTTGATCAGTGTAATCTAGTAGCAGTATTGATACTAGTTATTTTATTTATGAGAATAAGATGCACATATTGTGTGAGAAAGACACTCGGTGGGGTCAATTGGCACGGGAGATGGTGCCCTGAGAGGGGCTGTTTGGGGTGAGTGAAGCCACAGTGTATGAGGACACATCTATAAGTTCATCTGAATCAAA